>NC_083600.1:47994864-48612012 GCF_020882245.1 Rhopalosiphum padi | reverse complement strand
ATCTTAAAATATAATAATGAGTATTGCTTATTCTAGTTTTCACATAATGGCATTAATACTTTTAATTCAACTAAAGCAGAATTTTGTATCCATTCATTTTCGTTCAAAAGTTGACTACTTTTTCCTTTATTTTTACCAAAGACTTCATTATATACCACAATTTTATTTCTCATATACGTAAGAGTTCGTTTATACTGATCAAGTTCTTTAGATAAAGCAGCAATTTCGTGATCAACTTTTCTACTCTTTATAACATTTTGTATATCATCTAAAATATATTATGAATAAGTTTCAAAAATCACCTATATAATGATTTAATAATAAATTGTGTATTATTCTAATATAAGTAACTACATAGGTATATAATGTCATAATTATAATGCACATTATGTATATTGAGTCTATCGTTATACTGTATTTTCTTACACTTTGTATTAAAAAAAGGTATTAATTGTCTCAAATAATGGCTATATAGACATTAATCAAAATTTAAGTTTATACAACTCAAATATCTATTTTGCCTACTCAAATACACGACGATTTCCGCATTCTAGAGGCTCTCGGGTATTTTTTAATATTGGGTGCTACTAACCAAATTGAAAAATGAAAATCACTTATGTGTTTCAACTCTGCAGATATTTCAAATTTTTTTTGTACGAACAGCAAAGTCTGGTTTATTCAACACATGTTGTGCATAGTATTCAAATTTAAAATATGTTCTTATAGTTCTGTGCACATAAGTAAAAACCAAATCTAGATCTTCGATAAGCCAATAGGCAAGAATATCTGGATACTTTAAGCTTTAACTACTTTGTTTGTTGGTCAATCGACAAATTGAAATATCATTCAATTCATACACAAAGATGAAATTATTAATATCATCAGGACCTTTCAGTAATGAATTTAAAAAAATCTTATACTTACTTTATTAATAGTTTATAATTTATTTAATTAATATTATTTATATTTATTGAATTTTTTTTTAAAATTAATATAGGTAATACATGTAAAAATTTGTTTCATTTGTATATTTTAGAGTAATAAATAAAAAATATTTTTCATTTAATCGAATCAAAATTGTTATATAAGCATTTATTTATATAATAATTGAATACTTACTTACATTTACGCATTTTATTAAGTTCAAAAATTTGTTTATTTTTTTCATTCAATAATTGTACATTTTTATTTTGATTTTGAATACAATATTGTTTTATGATATTGGTTTCTTTTTTTACATCATTAATGTCACTTCTAACATGATCAATTTGCATTTGTGGAGTCATAACATCACCAACCTGAAGTATAATCAATTTTAAATGGAAACTACGTCATGTTAAAAATATTAATTTTATCTAATACTAAATATTATTGACTTGCTTCATGTTTTTTTTTCAATAATTCTAATTCTTTGGATTCCAATTCAATCATGTTTGATTTAATTTGTATATCTGTGCCTAGCTTCTTAAGTTTAGAATCCAATGTAGCAATGTATAAATCTTGTTGATCCAGATCTTTGGTGAGTTCTTTTATTTGATTTTCTAAATTATAAGTTGTAGTACGATATTGTTTTAATTTTATTTGATCTAGACAAACATCGTTCTCAATCTTAACTAATAATGACTCCTATATTTATAAATTATAATATTAATTGTATTGTGATTAAGCTTTATTTTATTAATTTCAAACAAGAAACATATTATATTTAACATAATATAATTATGCTATTACGTTTTCATTATTTTTTTTTTTAAGATCTAAAATATTGCTATTCATTTTTTGACAATAATTATCAGTAATTGATTGATTATTATATTCCTCTAAAATTTGATCTTCATATTTTAATTGTTGATTTGCTATGTTGTTTTTTAAACTCAATAATTGATTTAGTTCATTTTGAACAGATTGTTGTTCCTATAAAAATACTTTTTTTTATTTGTATTCAAAATATTAAATATTTGATATTACGAAATACACACAAATATCACTTCATCTAAGTTTTGATTTTCGATTTCCGTCATTTTTAAGAGATTGAAATACTTATCTCTCAAATTGTTAAAATTTTCTAAACATGTATTAAACCCTTTTTGTAAATTATTTTGATTTTGTGTAAATTTATTCAAGTAGTTGAGTAATTTTTCGTTTTGTTGACATTCGTTTTTTAAACTGCGTTTATAACTGTAGTACTCAGTTAATAATATATGATATTTATTTTTCTCTTCTCTAAAAATAGAAACAGTTTGAATATTATATTATGTATACTGTATATCTAAGAATATTATTCAATTAATTTATTAAATAATAAATGTATATAATTTATTAATTGTAATAGTTATTACTGTAAGGTTTTATTATTTTTCTGCGAAGATTTTTCACATTGTTCAATACTTATTATAACTTCATTCCATAACAATGTGTACTTGGCATTATCTTTATTAATAGCATCGAGACCTATTGAATTGTCCATAACTTTTTGTCTCAGTAGTTCGCTTTCATTATATTTTTTCTCTGCTTGTTCACCTAATTGTTTAATACGATCTTCCAACCGAAGATTTTCTTGAGTTAAAGTCATTAATAACAAATCCTAACCAATATAATACATTTAAAATATAAATTTATAAATGTTTATATACTATAAAATATAGTATTATATATAATTTGTATATGATGTATAAAATGTATATTTATACAGAAATGTTTACAAGCTATATACTATTAATGGTTCCTGTTTGAACATTTCCCCGGTGTTTAGCGGTATTGGACGTTACCCCCCCGGACTGAGAAATATCCCCCTGACTCAATAGATATTTTTTACCGGTGTTTCCGAATTGCGTGCGAAAATCATTTCCTAGGTCGAGTAGCTTTTTCACGACTGAGCATAGTTGCGTGTGGGATTAGTCGACCGACTAACTACGTTAGTTCGATCAGATTTCAAAAAATTGAAAATGCAATATAAATGCAGTAAAAAATTTACTTTATTACTCAAAACACATTTTATAAACAAATACCTAAATAGATTATTTTGTTCAAATTATAATGAGGTACCTATATATATTTTGTATAAGATATTTTTTTTATATTTTAAATAGGTGTTGTTAAATTTTTTAAACGTTTATAATATAACGAATAAACATATGAGAAATTTTCATCAAATCTTTATCTTATCATTTTCTATACATGATAATTAAATTGTTTTAATTTTATAGTACCTATATAGGTACTTATCATATTATAGTCATATACTCATATCTAATCGTCATTTACTAATCTATCCTCATTCGCGGGAGAAAACCCAAAATACACTATATTGAATTTAGTAGTTATATTTACAATAGTACTTTTATGGCATATGTGCAAGTCGACGAAAACCGGTCGTCTTCTCAAATTTTTACGCACGCAATTCGGTTGTTGACCAAAACTGCACACAATTCGGATTCAGCCATTTTTTACACATAATAATAGGTTCGAAAATAGCTTCTTTAGTTTTACCCGAAAAAAATGAATATATTTTGAATTTTTGAATTTCAGTGAGCTATCTTATCAAAATAAAAAATATTAGTCCAATTTTTTTGATTTTTATTATTTGATTTTATATTTTAAATATTTCTATTAATGAATTTTGTAATGGAAATAATGCTATTATCTCAATATTGTCCGGAAATGTCTTGTAAGATCCACTTTTTATACTCATAACGGACAATTTTTCAATTTATGAAATGGGTAAATCTATTTACAATAATTTTAATCTAGTTTGAGCTAGATTAGATAAATTTGTTTTAGAGAAACGTTTAAAAAAAATGAGTCATTAATATGTAACCTTGGGTCGTTATTAAAAAAAAAAAGCTACGTTCTTACACTATTAAAATAACTGTACGGCGATAAAAGTTATATGTTAAATTTTATGTTGCTCCAATATAATTATAGGTACATTTGTACTGTAGAAGTAGAATATATAATTTTATTTAACAATTATAACATAAATCATACGAAAAAGTTCAAATTGCAATTGCACTTGTACCAAGTTGTACCATAAATATACAGTACATTAATATATAATAAAACTAAATATCTTATAATAACTAAAAATTATCCATTTCATTCCATTAAATTTAGTGTATAAAGTTTATTTATAAAATAATAAATGCGTTTTTTTTAAAAGTAGATTAAGTAAACATCACCTGTTTTTGTTCATTATTTAATATTTTTTTCTTATATTGTTTTGCTTGATATTTCGTTTGATTACACTTATTGAATGTGATTTCTTGTTCTTTTTCATACTTAGTAAGTTCGTTTAGAAATCCACGACTACATTCTATTTGTCTTTTTAAAACCAAAACTAAACAAAAATAAATTTATTATAAATTCCTAAATACAAATTAAAATAATTTTTTAAAGCATACATTTTTTTTCTTCGTCTGCAGTTTTTGCGAAATTGTCTTTGTAGTTTTGCATTTGTTGTTCATTACTCATTTTCAACTTTTGTTTTACTGTTCCCAATTCCACTTTCATTCGATGGAAGTCATTCAATAGTTTTTGTTGTGCTGTGACTCGACAGTTTGCATTTTTAATCAGATCAAAAGCCGAAGACTTATCTTTCTCTTTAGTTTTAACTACCCCTCTCTAAAACATTCGTTTGAATTCATTTCAAAGTAATAAGTGAAATTTATGATTGATTATAATTTAACATTCAAGATTTGAAAACATAAACTAATTATTTAAAATTGTTTGTGTAATGATATGTTAAAAATATAAATATTATTAAATCATTTTAGAAATGTGTCTTTTAAATTGTTTATGTAAATGTTTACAGAAAAAGTAAAGACATATTCATTAATGCGTTTTAGGTGATTTAATAGCCGAGTTATTTTCATGAGTAAAATGTATGTATTATACTTACAAGAGTTAATATTTCTTTTTTAATGTTTTCCTTTTGTTTCAACAACTGTATTTTTAATATATTTTGAATTTTTAACATCAGAGGATTATCCGGTTCAAGTACGATTGGTTGGTTTTTTAATGTGTTATTCGTGGTCTGAGGAGTCATGGTTCCACGATTAACATTTTCAAACTGTTCTAGAGAAATAATACTTTCAGAACAGTATTCATATGTTTCTGTTTCTGTCCCTAAGACATGTAAAAAATAATTTTCAATTTATTTCTATTCAAACATTAAGGAATTAACGGTATAATTAAAATCCTATAACGGTTATAACAATAATATAGTATAGGTAAACTCATGAAAAGTAAATAGAAGATATTTTAATTATAGTATTATTCAAATCCCCTTTAGAATTGTTTATAATATAGGGTAGTGAATTTCTTCAGTTTTACAATTACAATTGTTAATTACACTTCTTGTTTTCCGTAACATTTATTTTAAAATCGTAATAATACTACATAGTCGCGCAGTATATAAATCCACATTTTTTTTTTTTTATTCACCAATCAAATGAAAACTGCTATCAATTTCTTGCTTATATTCGTGAGATGCAGATTCATTGGGATCTCCAATAGACATGAAATGTGTATTATCATTTTCTAATGTTTCTTCTCCGTCTGTTAGCATATAATTTTCTAATTCATTCATAACTTCTAAGTATTCTGACATTCTGTCTTTTAACTAAATTATAAGTAATACGAAAATATATTACAATATAATATGTTATCTATATTCTATATATAAAAAGATCAATTGCTGCATATTCATATAAATATCTGATTTTGAAAACATTCTGTTTGTTACTATGGAAAGTTATCTTAAGTCTAGTTACACAAATATTTAATGTAATTATAGTAATTATAATTGATTATCAAAGTTTGAAAGATAAAATACAATAAGAATGTAATACAAAAAATTGACCTACAAGTGAAATATATGCAATAAAAATTCGAAATTATTCATAATATTGAGGGAGTTCCGGAGTTACGAGGTATAGGAGGTCCATGTCTCCGTGGGCTCTGGACCTTATGTAAGTGTTCCTAATATTATATAGTTAAACATTTTAAATAATTTACTGAATTAATATGTTAGGTTAGATTTTAGAATAATTATAGATTCAGACCGAAGCGATGAATGTATTAATTTTATCATAATGTGTTTTTTTTTTGTATATAAGTATTTACATGATAAGTTATCAATAAAAATCCTTGATTTTCAAAAATGGGGGAGCTATAATCACATTGTTTTTTTATAAGTGTTAAAAGTTCAAAATTCATAAAAATCATGAAAATTAGTAAATTATTTTTAGTTAGAAATTCATAGTTTAGTTTTATATTCTTATTATGTTTTTATACCTAAGATTTAAAAATGTAATACAAAGCTCTTGGCTAGTTGTTACTGACATGGCGACATGTAAAAAAAAAATTCTATTAGAAAACCAAATTAATTTTTTTTAAGGATTTCAAGTTCAAATTTACGGCATTCACACGTAAAATAATTGTATAAAATGTATAAAAATTAATAATAATAATAGATACTTGAAATTTTCATCAAACGTTTATACTATCATTTTCATTATACAATACAATTTTCATTTTTTTAAACTTTTTTTGAGTTATTTATGGGCATGAGAAATTTTCAATATTTTTAGTTTTTTTTTTATAAATATCGATTAAATATTATTGTTGGGTAGAAATGCTTAAAAATGTAATCAAACAAAATATATTCCTATATCCATATAAAAATATTAAAAATACATATCTAGGCACAATTCATTTTTTATATGCATTTTAAGTTAGAATTTTGACGAAATTCGTAAAAATCGCGAAAATTCACAAGCGATTTTGTAATTAAAAATTCATATTAACTTTTTTTTGTGTAGCTAAGTTTCGAAAATTGAATACAAATTATCTGAAACAATTAAATCTAAAAGATGTATAAAAACAATTATTTACATATATTCTAAGTTCCAATTTTGACAAAATTACTTATTTAAACGATAAAATAACGATATGCTAATTAGGTATCTTGTTATAATTTAAAAACATTATTCGTGAAAACTTAAACTTTCATGTATTTTTTATTACTATGAATTTTATTACATGCAACAACATATTTTATTATTTATTTTATAACATTATCTATTTATAAGTACTATGAATCTATTTTTACTGTTTTACGGTATTTATAGAAAATTGTAACACTTTTTGAGTTATAGAAGTCGATATAGGTAATATGGTATATATATGCGCAATTTGCTTAGCAGCTTAGCACCCCCAAATTGTTTCATGTTAATTTAGATTTTAATAGTAACAGCCAACAGGTATACATAACCTTGAGATAACAAAATAAAAATAGATAGAGGAGATTTAGGTAAAAAAATTATATCAACTTACCAGTTACTGTAAACAGATTTAATCTATTCTGTATTAGTAATATTAAAAGTAAAATAAATTACTTTAATATATCATAAAATATACTTAATGATAACACCGATCGTCTTCGAAAAGAATTCTTTTTTATTTACTCTGACATATATCATTAATTCAAAGTGTTTAATAACACTAACACACCCATAACAATGACTCCTTCGACACCTAAGGACAAACTAATCAAACCAAAAATGTTTTATCCGTGCACTGATCTATAGTCGCATAGACCGAGTACGCCAAATATTTGAATCGTAAGAACCGAATAATATGATGATAATTTACAGTATATAATTTTAACGTATATGGCACACTGTCAGTTTGCGAATTGAATTGATAAAGACTTATTGTTTTGTTTTTGTTAACAAGTAGAAAATAGCGATTGCTCAATGTCCATTCGCCAATACGTAACAAATACAAATTTATGTGTTTACAATTTACTGAAAGCTTAATCAGTGTAATACGCACCTATAAATTATAAATATAATATTTTAAGTCAACGATTGAAACCGGCACGACCTAGACGTACGACTTTTTGACCCATTTCACTGGTAAGAAGAAAACTGAGACTGCTGTATAATCGCTTGTTCCTGCCCTAATATTAATCGTATAGACATAATATCAATAACTAATTATTAAATTACGTATAATCCTATACTTGTCACTCGACAACTTGCGGCTTATTTCTTATACGTCTGTGATTAAAAACGATACCTGTTTAATAATTATAATATCGTTGTACGACATTTTGTATTTGATACAACTTAACAGTTTTCAGATCGTTAGTATCGTTGGTACTCAGTGGTCATGTGTTTGATACGGGACCACGATGACAACTGCGAGAGGTTTGTGTATCCATTTAACATACTGGACACCATCGACCTAACATTAGACGAGATGGGAGACGATGATGACTTCATAGAAATCACACAGCGTGGTGATCTGTGGAACTATCCGTACAACTTATTGCCATCTAGTGATGAAGAAGAAACGGTAATTGTTCTATAAATGTTACAACATAACACTGAGCATTTGAACACCGTCTAAAACTCATGAAATCGAAAATACCCAGTAGGTACACGTTAAATTTTCACAGTTTGTTCATTCGGTTTTTGTTGTTGATTTAATGCACAATACCACTGATCAGGTACACATTTGTCTGCAGTTTATTTTGATATATTCTAATAATATTAAGCGTGAACAAATATCTCTTAGCATATTATTTTTTTCACCATCACAATATGTATTAAATGGAGTAATAAATTTGGAATTTTGAAAAATGTATCAAAGTCCTTCTGTAATATTTACGCAACATAATATATCAATAGGTGTTATACAATCATAAATATAAAACTAGAATTAGGTAGGTACTTTTAATTTTCTAAATTGTTTCTATATTATTTATTTAATTATGTATTCCACTAATTATTATAACTTCTACTCATCTATATGCTAGATAAGTAAGTCCTAGCCTATTCATTAGTTATTGCTGATATATAATTTTGCGAAGAGTGGAGAATTTTTATGAAAAATATTATTATTTGAAAACTGTTCTAGAACAAAACCACTTTTAGACTTGCTCTAATTTAGAGGAGTCTGCTGTTATTTAAGGATCCAAGAAATACCTTATAAGATAGCAGAACACGGCTTTAAGAGATCATGATAATTTAAATTATTTTGTCTTACATATAATAAAGACAAGCCTAAATTCTCTATTGCTAAGTGCAATATGAGAATGTCATTCAAGCTCAGGTTTAAAAAAAAAGCTAAATCTTACTAGTAATCATTGTAATACGTGATCCATTACCAGGTTAAGGTATAGTTAATAGTAGATCTAATCCTAGTAAAAGATCTGGATAGTATTTTCCTACACATTGAAATTTAACACCATAAAATTAAACCACAAGACTATAATATCAAACCACATCCAGAGGCCAGAGGGTTACACAATTGGTTAGACTAGATTTTACAAAAATCATCTACAATCATTAGGAACTTAGTCTGGTATGACCGATTATACATCTATACATATTACATATTGTTATGAAAACATGACTTAAGATATTATCCAATAAAATAATCTAACTTATAAGTAGATGTCAAATATTTAGTTAAGTTTATTATATATTATATGTTTTTCTAGAAAACATTACTGGGCTAGTTTTAAGTTAAAGTTATCTAAGAATGTACCTAGTATGTTATATTTATATATATTCATATACATAGTCACGCGTACAGGTGCTAACCTGCAGGATATAAGACAGTTGCATCTAGCCATTTGAGATAGATTAAGACCGGTCAAGACAGTTAGGGTCACCCACCCTATAGATTGCAAAGTTAACAACTTTTATTAGAAATTATTGTTATTAATATTATATTTTACTTAATTTCAGGCAAGAGGTTTCATAGATCATATTATGGAAGACAATAATGAAGATATTATTTATGCTAGTTCAGTATTTAATGATTCGTCAAATGAAATAAATCAAAATGCTAGCACACCTAGTGCTTCAGTAAATATTGTAAATATATTTTTATTTTAAAAATAGTCCATATCTTATTGTAATATTAAAAATTATTATATAGAATATTTTGGAAACCAACGATACTGATCATTCTAGTGAAGAAAGAGAATTTGAATTGAATATACCACAAATATTGTTATCGATGTCCAGAATATCAAATAATTTGTATAATCTAACATCGGCATCTCATGATTAATTAGTCTTTTTCATATGTATACTATAACATTGTTTAATTTATTAAGTTTATTCTACACTTCATAAAAAATATACTTTAGTTCAATACAATTATTAATTGTTTAAAGGAACATTTATAATTATATTATTTAATTAAACCCTCAACAAGGTTCATATGATTTCAATAATTGTACAACGTTAATTAAGTAAAATCCAATCAATGCTCCTGCTGTTGATCCAATTTGAGTGATGCAACCGTAAAGATATAGTCCTCTGTTACCTTCATTTCTTAATACTGCAGCTATTGATAATTTGACATAAGAGGCACATCCAAAGAATAAAGCCCACATAAAAACCTAGAATATCATAAAACAACATTTAAATATTTTAAATAATTGTAGGTAGACATATTTTATTGTAATATTCAATTTAATTTCAGTTTAAGTTATTATTAAATTCTTATCAAGTGTTACATATTCACAGGAAAATTATTGAGTTACATTGGACAAAAAAAAATATTTATGCTAAAATTAGTATATCCCTTTGCCTTATCATTTAGTTGCTCATATAAACTTAAAATTCAAATTTAAAACTCTATGCTTATGTATCAACACTTTTAAGAATGTAACTAAAAATATAATCAAATATAACTTAAAAAATCACCATAGTAAAAAATAGTTAACATTTTTTTTTTATAAAAATATTATGTTTATAAATATCATGTATGTATATTATCAAAATATTGTTTGTTTAAATACTTCAGATTATATTATTAAACCATTTTTTTTTTCAAAAACGAAAATTGACTCATATAATTAATTTAACCATTTATATTATCCTACAGCACGGGTCACCAAATGGCGGCCCGCAGACAAATAATAAATAACACATATTACGAGCACATTATAGGTGTTACTATTTTTGTTAAATATTATTGATTTTTAAATAATGTAAATATGTACTAAGAATTTTGATGGCCCGTGAAAAAGTTTCAGATCTCTAATGTGGCCCTTTAAACATATTAATTAGGGACCCCTGTTCTACAGTGTATTATAGACCAGTGATTCTCAACCTGATACTCTAAAAGCTCATAAGTGATACACAAAAGAAATTATTGACATTAAAATGTATTGATGTTATATCTAAACTCTCCAATATGCTACAACTTATTATAATATGAACTATACTTATTATGATATGTATTATAGTTATTATAATTTTAACTTAGGAAATTATTTAAGATTTAAAGTTTCCAAGCCTGACATGAATACATGATGCCCTCGCTCATTCAAAGAATACAAAAACCATGATCAATAATCATTATAATAATAATAATTGTACAATGTACATAGGTAATACATTTTACATTTGTGAATTAAATGCTTATATTTTCCTAAGTATAAAATTCCTTTTACTTTTTGATAAACAAAAAAAAAATTGGGTCATTAAATGGTTTAATCGTGTATTTAAGACACGAGAATGTTGAAAATGTGTATGTGGTACTTCGGTTGTAAAAATGTATTAATGTATAAAAATATATATGCGTTGTGATTTTTACTCACGATCAAGACTGTTCCAGTAGTTGAATTACTCAATGGAGGCGACGGACTCGTAAAGGCGGTCATCAACATGTACATTGTGGACACAACACAAATGCTGCACAACATGTATATTACGGTTTTGGACGTCCGATTCGTGTAATAGGCGATGAAACAAGCCACAGGGTTTGCGATATTCGACAGGTTAGTCGCGAAATGATACGCCATGTAGCCGTATGGCAGACACGAGAACGATTGAATGCTGGGCAACAGTCCGTTGGCAAAGAACACGATCGCAGCTTGCACGGCCAATAACGACACGTTCAGACCGCGGCTGCGGTTATCGGTACTGCTACCGATGTTCTGGTGAAGTTGGTCATCCGATGGTGTCCGAATTTTTTCTTTCTTGCAGGTCGGCAAGTATTCCAGGCACAGATAAGACACTGTACTCGCAAACATTATCACGCCAATGCCGACGAAAAACGGACCGCTCGAGAAGAGCGCATCGGTCGTCGACTTTACCTCAGACATCCGCCCATCCGGAAGCTCAACCGTCCGACAAGTGGTGGTGCCCACGCCCTGGACGATGGCGACCAAGCTCGGTACGAAACCACTGATGCCCTCACCCACCATGTACGTGACCAGGTATATGTCCGGATACCGAGCCAACGACGGTATGAACAGAACGGAACTAGTGCACCCCACTAACGCCATGGTGAATGTTAGCACACAGAGCACCACACTGTGTGGTTGGCCGAACACGACGCCCGTCACGTCGTAAAATCCAGCCATCAGGAGCACAGACGTCACGCCGAAAATAAGCACGGCGATCGTTAGCGGCCTATCGTACCGGTTTCCATACTTCCGGCGCCAGGCGCTGTACAGCAGCGGGCCCACATTTCCGGTTTGTATGGCGATTGACAAGTACGAAGGCAAGTTCCACCCTTCGGGCGCACTCTGCACGAGCAACGGAAGCTGCGTGTATAGGCTGTTGACCAGTATCCAAGCACCCACGCCGAACATGCACGTCAAAAGGTCCAGAAACCTGCAGATTATTGGCAAACAAAAAACCATTACGCACTTGTTGAAATGTTTGAGTATGTTAAGAATATATTTATATTATATATTATTATAGGAATTGTTTTAAGGGCTCGATGTCTAGTCTGACTAGCTTTTTTTAAAAGGTATAATACAAATGACTCAATCGAAATTTTAAATTTTATTTATTATTGTAAAAGTCTATAAACTATAGTATATTATTTATAAACAAATAGATTATAAATTACAATCTCAAAACAAAAACTTACCATTTTCTCTCAACGATAGAATTAGTTTCCAAGCTGTACACTTTCATTCGTTTATGTTTTAAATACGTATTTTCATCAACTCTACAAACAAATATACAGAATTCTAAATCAGTAATGTAAAAACAAATAATTAACCTTAATGCTTATCTAATAAGAATAGACGTTTTATACTTAAATTTATTATTTTCCCTACGTGATTTATTGCAGTATATACAGAGGTTCATCTGTCAATAATGCACATTTTGCGGTTTTACAACCAAACTTTAGTCGAGGGTCAGAGGAGGCCAGATTATGTTACGGGAACTATTATACATGTATTGAGACGGTCTGAACTAATTCACGAATTCACAATAAGCAAATAAATGTTTATCCAGATTATCTAATAAGGTACCTACCACAAATTTTTCTAAGAGAAGCGGCAAGAAAATTGTCTTATTTGAGTGACCGAAGGTACAATAGCTGTACTTGCAAAACATTATGTAAGACCAACCGGTGTGAATGCAAAAAATCTGATCGACTCTTTGTAACTCCAAGTGCCATAATATTTGTGTATGTTATAAATTATAATAAATAAAAAATAATATAATACTATGCGTCTAACTTAACATTTTATTAATAATTAAAATAACTATAATTTAATAGTAAATTAGTAAATAATATTAATTTTATGCACGTTAAACTACCTTTATATAATGATATTAATTCTTCTTAATATAGGTAGTATAGGTACCTAAATTGATTCAATGGATAATAGATTTTAAAACTTTTTATTGGTAGGTAATTAATATTTGAGACGACTATTTCAAGTTTTTTTTATGTTTATTAAAATACCGACTAAAGTGTTTTATTTAATTTTTATATTTTCAATATTTAACTTATATAGTGTACAAATTTAATTGGCCATTGTATACAATGCCCGCAACTTCCCACTTTATAACATATTTATTATTTACAATATATATGAACTACTGGGTAGAAATCTATTTCTCAGCATTCTTTTTTGTTTATCAATAATAAAACACATACTATACCTTCTAATTTATATTATTAATATTATAGGTTTAACGAATAATTTATAATTATATAATAACCATTAACCAATAATACATTAACTATATACTGTATAGTTTAATGGATAATTTATTGTAACTTCGTGTATATATAGAATATTAATTTCGCTTTACACAATACAAATGCTATTAAAAAACTAATTATTCGTTTTTTATTATTGTAAACTGTATGATATTTTACAATGTTAGATATGAATAGTAGTCGACTATGAATGCGAAACGTATTCAATTTCTCACAGAATAACAAAATGTAGCCGTGTAAGTATATTCACAATAACTATTCCGATCGTTTCAAGTCGTAGCCCGTATAGGTATACACTTCGTCGGGAATAGACGATATAGTACCTACTTGCCAATCAGGACTTAGAAACACGCCATAAATATTTTTTTGTATAATACTCGATATATTATAACTGACCTAGTGGCGTGACACAAGCCCCCCCTGCCCCAAAAGAAAATACAAAAAATAATAATAAACTATATACTATAATAATCTCATAGGAATGTAAATATGTATTAGTTGTACCTACTCGTGTAGACAGTAGACACAAAGTAGACAATTATTGACTTATTGTTGTATAGTAGATTAGGAGAATTATAATTTATAGCAAATGCATTGCTGACTAAGAGACGTTTTGATTACGTGATCAGCTGTCCTGAAGTGGCTGAAATATAAAAACTTAATCGAGTTGTAGTAAGACTATAAATTATAATATAAAATATGTATTACGACTTACGAGCTATTTAAAATATGCAGGATTAGTCAAGAGTCAAGACTGTACCGGTTTTTGTATACAACGTCCTGTTATCCTGTTTTAAAGTGTTTCAGAATGACCAATTATCCTGGCATCAAACCTCAACAAATTATGTTAATATTTTGTTTTATATTTAATAATTTTAATTCGGTTTTGATAACTAATCATAAATATTATAATCAAATTGATTATTGCTGAATCGATTAATGAAATCTGTTAAAAATTACGAGTATTTTTTTCACGCTTAATTATACCGAAAGTTTAATATTCGATGACTGTGGTGTGTTGAAACGATGGCAAATAACTAACGTCGGAAAAGTTACTGTCCAAATACTCCAAATCACATTTATATCAAATACTAGCTGGTAAATTACTTCTATATTAAATAATTTTGCAAACCTAGATACAGTTACCGAAAACACTAAAAACAATTCATCATATAAAGGCGTTATCGGAGGTGGCAGCTAGGGCTGTAGGGGCGTAATAATGAACAATATAATATGTGTGAATCATGCGGAAAGGCCATTTAAGTGTTGGACGAATTTCAGCACTCACCCGCAACTGAATACCTAGCTCACTTCTCGCCATTCCCACACAATATACTATTCCCGACTAAGCAACTATATAATTATTGAAAAATACGTTCATTGTTTTCCATGGAAATTTTTGCTATCACTTATCATTACTACCTAATTGTTAATTTTGTCAGTTACTTATTTCGGTTTGTGACGTTGAGTTTTAACGTCTTCAGTTAGTTTTTATCTTACACAACACACATGCATACTTAGTGGAATGCTGTGTCACTGTTAACTGTTGACCACAAGGGCGTAATTTGGGGGAAGGGATCAGGGTGTGCGGTTGCACCCATTACTTTTAAAATAGTTCCAATTTTCCTGCACCCTGATGAAATAATGCACGGTTATTATAATATGATTAAAATTAAATTGGATATAAACAAATATTGTGCTATAAATGTTTTTTGTATTTTAGTATTTAAATTGATTTTTAATATTTATGTTGATGCATTTATTCAATCCATGATGTTATTAATGCATGCAGGATAATGTATATAAACGTAATATATCTATTTTTGTATGGCCTGTTGAAATTTTAAATTAACTTGATAGTTGATACCTCACACGCCCGAAAAAAACCTAAAAAACGCCACTG
This sequence comes from Rhopalosiphum padi, assembly GCF_020882245.1. Taxonomy (NCBI): domain Eukaryota; kingdom Metazoa; phylum Arthropoda; class Insecta; order Hemiptera; family Aphididae; genus Rhopalosiphum; species Rhopalosiphum padi. Next base: position 48,596,105 of record NC_083600.1, on the reverse strand, counting down.
GTTTTCCATTATGTGTAATGTATAGTATAATTCAGGTATTCCAGCTATACAAAAAAATAGTATGCAATAACACTAATAACTAGAGAATAGGTAAGATTTTTCCCATATATAAATTAAAAATTATCTTAAAACTGTAAGTAAAATACAATATGGCAACCTAAAAAATATGTTGTCAATCAACATTAAGTAAAAATTAATAAAATTAGGTTTGTCATGTTGTGTTTGAATAAGCATTTTAAATGTATCTAAAAATATAAAATCTAAAAAATAAATGTAATACATATTATTTTAGTACTGGTTTTAAATATATTATCATAAATTAGAATTTTTTTTTTTTTAATAATTGTTTAAATCATAAATTACTTATCGTCTTCTGATTAAAATAGTTAATTTTTATGTTTTTTGGTTTGTTATCTGAAAATTACGATTGGATTAGGTACACTAAACAAGTTGTTTTGATGAATAAAATAGATTCATGGATTATCTAATACCAACTATTATCAATTATCATAGACTTCAATGACTCTATAAAAACAAGAATAAAACTATAATTTCAATATTTTTATAACATAGCATATAGCCGCATATAGGTAGTAGTTACTATAAACACAAATAAAAATATATAAAAAATACACATACCAATTGTCTATTTTTCTATACTATTTAGTATAAATAGTTATTACATTATCGAATTATGTAATAGCTTGAAATGGCTAAATAATTAAGTTGTTTTTATCTTGTAATTAGGCACCTATATACTTACCTATATGTATGAAGATTAGACACACGATGGAAAATATAAAATGTATATAAACATACTATATCTACGATTTTTTTAACGATTAGTAATTTAATAACGTTTCAATTATTTAATAGAAAATAATTAAGATTCCAACAAGCTTAAAAGTTAAAACAAATAATACGTATTTCTATATATTGTACTATTACCTGATATTATACTATCTATAACGGTGTAAATACTAAATAATATCTCTTTAGGATTTAGGATAAACAGTCAAGTTTTAGTGTTAAATCGTATATGAAATTAACTGATATGGCGATTTTTATAGTTACCGGTTTATTCAACTCACAGTTATTGCAGGTAGGTCGGGCGTGTCTCTTATTATAATACACACTTTAATAATATTATTACTGTACACTCAAAACTGAAACACAAATTAAAAACTAAATATCATTTATTTGACTCGCGATGATGAAGTGGATAACGATTTAGTATTTTCGCGTCCCTATGGCTTATATACAAAAATTTATAATTATACTGTTGGTAGTTGCCAGTTGCAATGGTACGTGTAATAGCGGTATTGTAAGTACATAATTTATTATATTCGTTAAATCGTTCCCTTCTATTAAAACGCTAAAAAAATATTTTATATATAACTAATGTCTATATTGAACAAGCTCACTTAAAAAACGATATTTAAACAACGTATGAATGAGAAAAACACTCATGCAGTCAAGCAAAATCGAACCATTTAATTAATAATTCTCCGTCTATAATTTGATTAAAATATTGTTTGAATTGAATCTCTTGACAACGATAAAATACAAAAAACACCAACGAACGAAATGCAATTTTTTTTTTAAACTCGTACACTTTATTTCGTGACTATATTAGCCGGTGTATAAGTAGATATATACAATCGATTCGAACCGCGGTTACTATGCTTACTAAACGGGTGTGCGCGGGTCTTCCCCGATACGTATCGTATACACATAATACTATATCCCAATGTCCCCCACCATTCGATCGCTATTCATTACATCGAAATACAACATATTAGGTAGGTAGGGCTACAATTTTTATGAAAAAAATTGTTCACCGAGTAGGTGGTTTAAGTTATTTATGGTATCGTCGTCTCGTCGTGTATAATTCTATATCTGCAGTTATTCGTCCAACCTTGATCGAGGATTGAGAAATGTAAATTGTATTATTGTACTAATATATTATATGGTATATACATACTGATCATACATAGGTACCACTGGATCGCCTACGGTTCTCTGTGTTTCATCAGTTAGATTCGTCTTGGAGAAGATTCAACGGATCACTATGATACAACGAATAGTTCATTGGTAACTAGTGAAAGTTAAAATTTCTCAATGAAAACCGAATATATATGTAGGGAATATTTGTTGAGTTTAAAGTGACATACTGGTGAATATTTTACTACGAGTGCTATATTAGGTGATATATGATAATCGTCAGCAAGTATTGACAATAAAAATTCCAAAAAAATCTTTTTATTAGACTATCTACAGATGAAATTGAATAATCACGGTTATTGATTGTTAAAGTGGCTGTACGTTTATACATATAGTATTAATAGTATCATCAATATATTTGTCTGTCCATTTGTAAGTGCGTGTATCATGAACTAATAATCGTAATTATTGTACAAGCAGATTATTTAATATGTATGTACAAAAAAATCAAAAAATGTAGTGAATATTAGTAGTTTTAGTAGCAAATAATTACAAATTGCGTAGACTGAAGATAATGGTATTATTATATAGATAATTTTGAAATGCAGCTTGTAGATTTTCAGTCGAGTACTAAATAGGAACAAAAATCTGTTTTTACTAAGAAACGAATTAAAAGAAATTGAGCATAATGGAGCAGTAGACAGTTTGATCGAACGTAAAGGGAATAAGATTTTGAAAGTATGGAATGCTATTCCAAAAAATGAATAGGTACTGACTATTTTGTTAATTTCTTCTTCAACTTATTCGTGTGAGTTAATCTTTTCGGAAATGAATTTCATCAAAATCTGATCGAAGAGACCAACTAACGGATGAATGCACTGCCGCGTGTATTTTATTAAAAATTACGAATTATAAACCTAATATAAAACAGTTAGCATCAAGTGTACAACAATAAAAAAACACATCAAACAAAATAAATAAATACTAAAGTATTATGTTAAATACTAGTATTACTTGTATTAAATTTAAATATCTTATTTCTTTACTAAAAAAATACATCTATATAATATTTTTATAATTGAATGGCACGCAAGAAACAAAATCATGCAATTTTTGGCACGTCACGTTAGAAAAATTTACCATCCCTGATATTGGTACACCCTTCTTACAAAGTTACAAATGACATCGATTTAATTACATCAAAGTTTTTGACATAACTGTGAATATTTTTTTATTTTTTAGAGTATTTAACATTTAAAATCTTGAATTATCGTCAATAGTATTTATGTAAGTACCTAATTTTTAAAATTTCCATCACTATCAAAAACAATGATAAGTAGGTATTTGTTTTTGAACCTTAAAAATAACGTCTACATTTTATGTTTTTAATTTTTATAGCATAAAATAAACATTAATCAATATGTAATGCATTTAATACGTAGACGATTAGGTACACTGTTGAAACTACTAGTCGACCACAAGTTCAATAAAAATAAATAAACGAACGCATGAATAAAAAACAATTCTTGTTTTTTCTTACAATTATGAAATCATAAATATTAAAGTATAAGATTAAGTTTTGTTGATAACTTTAAGAAAAATAGATTGATATAATGTTTATATAAATATGAGTTTTTATTGCATAACTAAAGGTTTTTTACTGCATATCTAAGTGACTAAGTGCATATTTGAACATTTTTAGGCGTATTACTGTCATAGGTTTGGCAAGCATATTTTTTACATACATTTTGATTAAAATCCGTCATGTTATCAACCGGTAGGTAAGTGTATAATACATCGGCAGCTTCTCTTCTTCGTTTATATGACTACTATAAGTATGTAAACGTTATAATGTACAATGTACGTTTCGAAGTTAATTATATATACATTGATTGATTACATTTACATAATATATTATTGTATATTATATTTTAAAGACAATAAAATTAATATAGGTACGGCGGTCAGCGTGTCGATTATGTAATATAATGCAATCGTCTATCATATAGCGAGTAGCATATATATAGAAACAATTGACACTAATAATTACTAATATAACATTTTACATGTATCAATTTTATATTAATATTATTGTCGATTACGGAGAATAATTATTTTACGGAACTAACTCGTTAACAATATCGCATTACGTACAAGACTGATTATCAAATTATATGATTGATAACACGCGCCGTCTCTGATGATAACATTATCACTTTTTATATTGCCTGATACCCCTCCCCAAAGTATCTGTGAACATTATATAAATAATATATATATATATAATAATTTTTTTACAAACTATATGTCTATACAGAGTTGTACACGTGTAAAGCAGTTGTAGTCTGTAGACCACCACCACATATAAGGTTATTGTAAAATGTGAGTTGTAACCAGCAATCGTCATCGTCGTGAATAATGCAGTTATTTTTTTATTTTTAATACGAGCACCTCGAATCGCATAGTTTTAACGTCTTGCATAGTTGGTATTGTGGTAGGTACTCGCCTCGGGCACAATAGAAATACATTTTTTTTTTATGCTACAATTTAATATATTTATACATGCCTAATATACTGGCTATACTACATTATTGCGCGATGAATTCATATTTGTTATAACTAAGCACTAATATAATTTTTTCGTGTCTCAAGTATACGTTAAAAAAGTCCTAATCGGCAGTAAAAATATAAATTATTCCTAACTGATAAAAATACACAATAGACTTAATGCTAAATCCATATGTTGGGAGGGGATTGGTCAGCTGTGGACTCGTTTCTGCTCAATTTAATGAAGACCTGTTTAGAGTTTGTAAAAAAAACTCAAAAAAATAATTACGTTCCTGAACACATTCTTGAGAGTAAGTATTTGAAATATTTTGTAAATGAATTCATATATGTGTTTGGTACTTAATATAGTATAATATTAAATGTTTATTGGAAAATATATTTAATACTTGTACTTTGTACATTGAACTTTGAAGTATTAAAGACCTACCTATTTAAAAAATATTTCAAAAGTATTTTTATAAATATAGTACGTATGACGACTGACTGTGATGAATGATATTATGTATCGATCATCCATCTATAATTATTACTCATGAAGGACATACTATATATTATATATATATACCTATATATATATGATCAGTGGACAGTGATTACGTGTGGAGACATTAGTGCACATTATTCACTGCCCATCAATAAAGTCGGTCGGTAACTAACTCACCTATTGGCTATTATACCACCTATACCTATATTGTAATATTATATATACCTATTATGTAGGTATATTGCATAACGTATATTATTTTGATTTAAAGTGTCTGTTTGCGTGACGATCTTATATTCAAAACATTTGTATGTTTTGGTACTTAATGCTGCCTATATAACTAGTGCTCCCAAAAATGATAAATACTGGTAGGTAACCAAAAACGCGTTTTAGATTTTAATCATTATCCCTATATAATAATTATAATACCTATATATGTATATTGTATAGTAATATTATACATTCAACATAATGTTAGCTAGGCGCGTAAAACATATAATTATTAATTGTTAATTATTTTTACTATTATAATCGTAACGTTCACTCCGCGTATACTCACTCCATGATAATATATTATATGGTAATAATATATGTCGTTTGCCGGAGGTCAGCTGAAGGATTCCGTTGTACTGGTAAGCCTATATTTTTAGCTAGCACGTCATATACTATTATATTTTATGGTATATAAATATAAACGTATATGTGCGTAGTAACTGGTACGGTAGGAAATAATAATTGAATATATTATATAATAGTATAGTACGAAAAACAAATTACGAAATTTCGTCCAGCACCACGACTATACAGTAAGTTGCAGTACTCGCATAATAAACGTATAATATCAAATACCGCGGACAAGCGTATGTATTATTAGATGAGATGATATTATTAATATAATATAATGAAGACGGACCGCGCGTAATTATTAACCGCGTGATTCGTACGATCGACACCGATCACTGTTTCACCGCGGCGGTACACTGATGCGCGGTGTACGTAGTGTACACCGCCGTGAACGTCTATTATCATAATAATATATACCTATATGACCGCGGTCCACCGCGACGACGGCCATCGCACAAAATTTCATTTTCGAAACGGTCCGGCGTAAGTAAGTTGTGATAAACGAGACGAAATAACTTACGGTTAACGCGTATCGTTACACACGTGCATATAGCCGTCGTGCAGGTATACCTAACCGTGTGACGGTGACGATGTTGTTCGTTCGCCCATGATGCCGATCTAACCTATACATTTTACGGCATATACAGAGCGATTCACGTGCATGCTAACTCTCTTTTGTACCCGAAGATCATATTATTTTCAAATTCTTGAGATGTCTTAGTGAACAATTCAAGGAGTGGCTATTCTTCTGTGAGGATACAAACTTCTTTTTTTCATCAAACGAGTACCTCCCTTTTTTAAAGTAAATTATTTAGCGGATCATTTTTTTTTCAAAATCCGACGTACCAAAATAAAAATTCAAACGACTAGTTTTTGAGTCGTTTAATTGTATTGTATACTAAGGAAAATGGGTTTAGAATATATGGGGGTTATAGTAATTGAAAAATGTTGGTAATTTATATTAATTAATTTAACAAAATTTTTAAATTGTAATAATTTTAGAAGTATATATAATATTAAGTATAATCCGATGTTTGTATAAATTTAATTTTCTAATAATTTATTAATAATAAACAGTCTTGTTAAATGTTAAGAATACTTTTCAAATGTATTCACTATTCAGAATACGCACTTAAAAACTTGATGTCATTTGTATTTTGGTGTCTTTTAAAAGTGTCATATTATTATGATATGAATATATAATTATTACTTATAAATTATAATTAATTACTTTAACTAGGTATAGCGTATATATATATATATATTATATATACTAATTGTTTAATGAAATCTTATTATACTTATACATTTTAAGAACTATAATAAATTTGATATATCTTAGAAACAAAATTTAAAATAGTAAAATACGAAAATATTGAACATTGAAATACAATAGTAAAACGAAAAAAAGTATTTCATATTCTAGTACCAATAGACAGTAGTACCTATTATTTTCAAATTATTTTTAAAGTATTTAAATAGGTAGGTACTTAAAAAGACTCTTTATTATGATAAATGATAATAATGTAAAAACAACAGCATAGCTAGTTGTCAATAAATTGTGGAAACGTGTGGTATTTTATCCCTCGGCAGGAACCTTGTAAACATTTCAAAAGTTAAAATCTCAGAACTCAGGACTTAAGAGTGTACTGAGTCTAGACAGCTGTACCTTGTAGGTTCATAATATTTATATAATATAGTTGTGTATACGGTCTGCGAATTGCGAGCGATATTATACAATATAATATTGTCAAACGCTCTGTACGTGTGTTATACATATTTTTTACGTACCTTCTCAAAATAATTTGTTATAATACGATCAACGAGACTAAAGCACGTGTCATTGCTGATATTGACAAGACCGTAACATGATTCGTTGTGATAGTGCCATCGAACATACCTAAAGTATTATTTGTGCGTGTACTGGCTGACTATCGAGATGTATTTATAGTTTATACACCTTGATAACTGTACTATAAATTAAAATATAATATGATTATTTTATATATTTATCATAAAAATAATGTAAATATTTTGAATAGTGTTCAGCTGTAAAAGGTTTCTATTACTTTCTACCGACTACGTGGATTGTGATATTTTTTATATCTATAATCGCTGTTAATATACACGGAATACTCTATTTTTTTTTTTTTTAGAGTGGGACTTTATCCCACCACTGTTTGTGTCAATGATTACAAAATCAGTCTCATCTTGTAAGTATATTATATATATATATTAAGCTCTTGACCCATTACCCTTTAATACGACTGTGCAGCGATCGCGTTCCAATTCTAAATAGGTACCTACGCCGTACACAATCAGTGTATACAAGGCGATTCACCAAACCATACTCAACCACTATTTTTCTTCAATAATGTACAGTTATTCAAAAATTTCAAAATGTGATTGGAAATATACTTTAAAACCATATTTTACAATTATTGCAGTTTTTTGTACTATTCAATAGTAACATGTGGGGTTATTAACTTCTGTTTATCAAATGAGAACCTGGGATAATACTATAAATTATTTAGCAGATATTTTTTTTAAGTGTTTATGTATCAAAATAAAAATTTAAAATTTAAAAGTGCTATCTTACTTTGTGTATTAAGAATAATAAGTCATAAGTTTAATATGTACCTTTTTATATTTTATAAATTTGTTAGTTATCAATCATAACTTATTGATTTATTATAAATTATAATATAGCAGACGGGTAGTCTCGGCTCCGCCCAAGATTTTAATCAATAATAACTAATTATTTATTAATTTTATCGGACTAAATTTATGCCTATCTCATTCTCTGTGATGTCCTCTTTAATTAAAAAAAAAATTGCACGACGATTGAATAAGTAGTTTCTGAGTTTATCCCGAACAGACAAACAAACGCTATCATTTTATATATTAATATAGATAGTAAGATACTATAATATGTAGGTAAATATAATGCAATTATTTATTTTTAATTATTAATTGTCATGTATTTTTAACGAGAATAATGTATTCATTAATTATTATTTAGTTATTTGGTTATACCGAAATTTTTTATTATCTTTTATGGTTTTTTCCTATATACTAAATTCCAACAAAATATTTTACAAATCAAAATAAGTGTAATTTTTGTATAATATTGTTTATCTATAGGCTATATAGCTATATCTCTATATATTATGATCTTTTTTCTTCTTTTTTATTAAAAAAATAGAAAACTGAATTTTCAATCTGTATACAAATAAAACAATAAATAAACATGTTGACAATTTTTTTACTATAATAAGTGATAAAGAAGTGGACTGAAAGGAGCATCTATTGGCACTACTTATACATAATATATTCCTATATATATGATCTATAAATCAAAATACAAAATTTATTTTGAATAATTTCTGTATTTTCTAAAACTTGAATTTAATTATTTCTTATAGGTAAACAATTAAATCCGTGTATTTTTTAATACATTTTGTGCTTAATGAACATACTAGTTTATATTATATGGTATAGGCCACAACTGGGTTAATAATTATTAAAATACTCTTACATACCAATTAGCAAGCACCTATGTTGGTTATATCACTATATATTTACCTAGTTACCTATATGATATCGGAAGCCCGTTCGGCCGTTTGGGTATATTATATTTTTCGAGGTTTATACTCTATAACTAAATGCAGTTAATGGTGTCGTACTGTCGTAATAAGCGGTCTACCATAATTTGCATGATCTACTTATAAAGCAATGTAAACGATCTACCATAGTTTTTGCGATTTACCTAATCTAAACCCGTAAGTCGATAAATATGATTATATATTAAATATGAAATATAATTTATCATTTATCGAATATAGGTATATACTATATGTCTATACGCAAACGCAATATACAATTATACATACACCATATAATTAAACACTCATTTTACCAGTTCTACGTAAACTATTATTGGGACGTAAGCAGAATATAGAGTACTTATGGCTTTCCCTTTGCTTGAAAGGAGGTTCTAAGAAGATGATGAACATCTATAACACCATCAAAGGATTTAATGTTCGGTTATTACGATTTATTACAGTTTTTTAATGACACGAAAGCAACCTTGACAATTAACATAATAATAATATTATATTAAATAGAAAATAGAAAATGTTTTCATAATATTATTGACATTCTGGAACTAAAATTACGCCTTCTCGGCTCTCAAATTGTTGATTTTCTACAATTTTATACTTCAAGGGTTTTTGACCCTGAAAGGTTAAGATTTTAAGAACTTATACTCTAATCCTCTAAGCAAAGCAATTATTAAAATTAAACAAAAGGAAATAAAACAGTCGGTCGATGTATAATTCGATAGTTTCCACGAGACACAAGTTGTTATTTCGTAACTGGCATAATAAGTGTTGTGTTCGTCCGAATAAAATGTACAATTTACTAAAAAATCGTGATTATGAAAGTTTTGTACAAGATGGTTTTATTTGATATTTTGATGTATATATTTGAAAAATTTAATTTAAATCGTACAAAACGTTTTTGGAGATGTCATAGCAAAATGATGTGTAAATCTTGAACATTTAAAACTCCGCCTGGAAATGTCCCATTTCCCATTATATACACCGAAAGAAAAACCACAATCATAATAATAAAAATATGAGATGAATTGACAAAATTCTTGTTAACATAGGGACCAACAAGAATTATTTATCAAACGAACAACTGTATTGTTGAAACTATCTAAGTTCATAAATTAACTATATTAACAAAAATATTGTTACTCCAACAACTTTTTAATGTTGAATTTAAACTGCGATTTTTATCATAACGATAAATTATATTATTGTAATGACAACATTACTTTATCATTTTACAAATATAAAGTTCAATCTGCATAATAAATATTTTATCAGGTTAATAAAGTCTTTATCATTATGATATTGTACTTACTAGGTATGGTCTAGCAAAGATATTGTTACTAAATAATATAATAATATAATTTATGTATTCAAATATCAAGTTAGTTAGACTTCTTGTGATGGAAATTTAAAATATGTTGGTATTCTCAAATTAGTTAAATAATCTGTTTAAAAAACTAATACTAACTCATGAACTTAATTTCCATTATTCTAGGATTATGTAAGGATTCAAATAAAATTATCCATGACAAATCATATACCGAATAATACAATACATAATATAAATAATTGTAGTTTAATGTAGGTTGAAGTAGGTACCTAGTCTTTTTTAAATTAATAAAATATTAACCACAAATTTTATATTATAAATGTTATTTTATTGTTCAACACATTTGGTTACTTACTATTTAAATCAGATAAAATTTGATCTAAAGTATGAAATGATTTATCAAAGTTTGTAGTTAATGAATAAAAATACTTTTGTATAAAGAGCCATACTACACACGATTCACATGGATATTCCAAGTGAAACAAATGAAATAATTTAAAGCAAACATCTACAGCAGATAGTATAATGAATAATTTATACTTAATACAATAAAAAAAAAAACAATTATTTCTTTAGGATTAGTAGGGGTACCTACAATAATAATAAATAGCTGAATTGGATTTTTTTCATTCTGGCGCATAACAATATGTTCTTCAATTTCAGCTACTGAATCTTTGAATGTCATGAAGCTGTTTTGAGAATCTTTTATTGAGTATTTTATTTGACACTTCTTCCCATTATGATCTTTAGTAATTTTCTTTGCAGTAGGTACTAGTATAGTGTAATAAATACAATAAAACTGTATTTTTACCATCTGAAAAGTAAAAATTATGAATATTTTTATCAGACATGTACCTTAGTAGCTAATCTATTAATTAAAAGAATAACAAGTATAAATATATATCAGTGACTAAGTAAAATATTATAATTAAGACTTTTGACAAATAAGTTTTTAAGTTTTAATTATCCATATAATTAAATGGTATTTAATAAATTATTGTTAATAACCATATTATAGTTTTAAAATAATAAACATGAAGATGGGTTTATTTGACAAAATATCATGTACCTATATCATAGAATAGATACTGACTGATTCTATAATTCATATTTTGTCAAATAGTTTCTATTAGCTGTTCTTTCATAGAGCCAGAATTATATAGATAGTCATTATTATATACCGTTGTAAATCATAAATATATAAACATTAATTTTATAATAAATAGAAAGATGATGCAATAATAATATTTATCTAATATTTAACCATTAATAATATTTTATATTTATCTAATTTTACTCAAACAATGACATTTAACCACTAGCAGCAGTTATTTAATCATAGCTAAATATTCAGTCATGCTTAAAATAAAGTAGAACTCAGTGGCTAGTTACAATTGAATTTTTGGCCCCCTGATATTTCTATTACAATGATTTAATTATAATAATTACTTTGGTTTATAATGGAAACACCATTTCTTAAAGTTTCAAATAATCTACGATTGGTAGAGTCCTTCAATTTCTCATCCAAGAGTTTCACTATATTTTCGAATTTATTCTCAAATGTATTTAATAATGACGAGCAGTTTGGATATAATGTATGAAAGTCAATATCAACCTAATGTTTTCAGTAAAATTTAAAATCACATATTTATTTTATAAAAATTATCTTACAAGTCTATATCCCAGTGGCAGGGTATAACTATTCCAGTTCTTGATGATTTCACTAGTAGAAGAAAAATGTTTGATTTCATTTAATCTATAATTTGTTGTAGACTTCCAATTATTTCCCAGATCAGGGAATGAACAATTTGAATCATACTTTATTTGATCAACAATGTAATCAATGTCATATTCAGGTACTAAAATAATTAATTTAAAACAATCAATGTGAGATAAGGGTAACTACATTTAAATAAATTATTTTACATTTTCTAATTAGGAATAAATAGAATTAATAATTTAATTGAAAAATATTTACTAAATTAATTAATTTTTTGATTTAAGTCTAAGTCTATGACCTACTAACCAATATACAAACTAAAATAATAATTAGTTTAAACATTAATTTTAACTACTACTTACTAGGTTAATTCATATTAGGTCTTTACTCTTTATTAACAAATATTACAATAAGTAATATTGAAATTATATTTATGACTAAAAATATAATTTACCAAATTCTTAATTGTACTGACGATGAGTTTCTGTATCCATTATTCTTTTAACTTGAAGTCCTTTAGAAGGTACTAAACCACATGATTTGAGTGTTCGCATTGCGTTATAGTATTTTGCGTAGAGTTTGCCTTTAGTATTTTTATTTTGTACATCCTTCATGAAATATGTGTCCTATAGAAAAATGTAAATTATAAAGTCAATGAGTTTAAATAAATAATAACATATTTCTTACTTTTACTTCAGATGGAAACATTGTGATAATATGATTTGCAATAGTTTCAGCCAGATACACAGAAATATTCATATTTTTTGTTCACATAACTAATAATAGTCTCAACTAATAACGAACGGATGTTACTATTTAATTTGTTATGTTCTTTGTAATAGTCAATAATCATTGTTCATGTAGTGATTGCATTTAAAATTTCTCCCAAATCTATAGTGACAGATGTTGATGGTACTTATAAAGGTTGTATTGAAGGTTCTTTAGGTTTGCTGTAAGTTGCAATTACACTTGTTATTGTCTGTTCATCTGGTTTAGAGCGGTGAAGTGAGTTTTGCCAATTTTCAAGTTCATTTTTAAATTTTATTTTAATCCCAATTGGAAATGTTTTTAACATTTCATTTACATCTTCTTTGTTCATGATTGCCAGTATTTTCATATCAATTAAATTATCTGCAATAACAAATTAAAATTCACATTACACACCAACACAGAATTTTAGTAATATTTTTGTATTTTTACCAAATAAAGTTTTAGACAAACATTCTAAACCCCATTTTTTTAATAACTCATATAATGGTTGAACATCATCCACAGAATATTCATAGCCCTCCAAAACGGAAATTAATACTGGAAAACTATTTAAATCCTATAAATATAAAATTTGTGTTTAATATTTTATAAATATTGAATACAAAGTATAAAAATTAACTTGCATTCGAGTTAATTGAATTATTCATAGAATTAAGACCATTTTTATGTAATCTATTTGCAAAGCATTCATATTTTATAGCAAATATAGCACTAAGAAGAAGGCGCGTAGCTAGAAATTTCTAAGGGGGGGTGTTATTCAAAATTAATTGAAAAAATTACACACACAAAATTGATAACATGATGCATCTTTATCTTGATAAAAAAATATTAAGTATACCACGGCTGAGGGGGTGTGTTATTATACCTGTAACACCCCCCCTGGCTACGCGCCTGCTAAGAAGACAAAAAGCAATATGAACAATGAACATAGGTTAATATATTTATATTAAATTAAGTATATTATGCAATATAATTTAAAAACTTAAACATTATATCATAATAAATTTATACAAGTTAGGTAGGTGCATTGTATTTATTGTGCAAACAAATTAAAAAGCTTAAACATTAATACATTATATTATAAATTAATAGAAGTTAGGTATTAATATTAAAAAAAAAATATATATATATATATATTAAAAACAATATTCTTTTGGGCGTATCATTAATTTTCCAGAAACTATTTTAGTAATATTAATGGGTGGTCCACTAAATTCATCAATATGAAATATTAAACATTCATTAACAAAGTATTTATTTCCATCAACTTCAAAGACCTCAAGATGTGAATGGTGACCAACTATTTTAATTTGTTTAGCTATTATGTACACTTTATCACTTGAAAAATTCAATATTAATATTTCTAAAATTTCAAATAAGCATAAATCTTCAATGTACTTGGTTAAATAGTAACTTCTTTTATATATTGTGCCCATATATTCTATTTGACTATAACACTTGAAATCTGCTGTTGAAAGAAAAAGTATGTCCCAAATAGGCTGTAAATAAAGACTACAAGTATTGTGTTTTAAATTAACTATTATCTTTTCAGTATTTAAATGTAATAGGCAGTGTGTAAATTTAAATTGAAACTTTTTAGCCAGTGTTAATGTTATATTCTTCCTTGAAGATGTTGATCGAGCATACATTTTTAGTTCCTTATGTTTACCTTCAAATCTAAAGAACCAGTAATGCCTAGGTGGACCAGAATGTTCAATTACAGTAGGATAATGAATCAAATTATGATGCTTGGGCTTCAGTGTATCATTAAAAAGAGTAACATATAAATAATAATGTTGTGTTATTAATTGCTTGAGATTTATAATTGAATTATTAGTAAATTCATATGATAATAAGCAATCAACGATTTTGAGAAGCGTTAAATAAAAATTCCATACTTCATCACCTTCAGGAACCAAGTCTCCAATCATAAGAGAAAAAAAATGAACGAATGTCATCATTTTTCTAGCAGACATTTTTAAATGTAATTTACTTAAATTCAAATTTTTTACGATTATTTAAAGTTGTCAAGGAAAATATTTTAATAGTGTTCACATAATATTTTATAATGTGGCACATGTCATAATTACATACACCTTCAAAAATATCGTGCATTACATCTACACAAAAGTTTTTATTCACATGAATAGAGTTCATAACTGATTCTTTATATATTCCTGTTTCACTAAAATTCATTTTTTCTACATCTTCCAAATAATTTTCAATCGTACGTAAACAAAAATTATCTTCTTCATAAAGACTATGTGTATCAATTTTGTGAGATTTACAAAATTGACAAAAATAATTTGCTGAAAAAGACTTACTGAATTCTAATATACTGTTCAGACCCAAATTATCACCTAAAACTAAATCAAGTAAAAAATGGACATGAACTGTTGAAATAGTTAATCCTTCTCTTTCAAGTGTATTTAATTCATTTATTAATATTTTTAAACTAGATTTGTTTCCAAATTCTTTAAGGTCAACTGATTTTATTAAAGCTGCTAAAAAAATATTTGAAAGTTTGGCATTGTTCTTCATAAGAGGAAAATTATAATAAATAGCTGCTATTGACTGAAAATTTGCATGGGATCCCAATGGATTGTTAATCTCAAAGTCATCGATGTATAAAAAGTAGGGAAACACTATTTTTCCTTCATACTGAGTTACTTTCTCTTTCCACAACTTTCCTTGGACAAAATTTGTAATTGAACCAAGATTTAGCTTATATTTCATAATTTGATCATAAAATGTTTTGAAATTATTTTTGTGTTCAAAGAATTGTTTAAATAGGGTGCCTTTTGTTACTTTTTCATCATATGATACCTACACTACCACTATGATCTACAGCAACAATTTCATTATTTATAGTGAATTGACTAATGTTTGATAATAAATTATTTTTTACCAGCCAATTAACCAAACGATATTCCGAACCACAGTAATAAAAAGGATCTAAGACAATAGATTTAAATTTTTTAAATGTTGAAAGAATTGAGAGTTCTTTGATATCTTTTTGAACTATATTGTTCAAAATGGATGCCATTGGCTTTAAAATATAGTCTTTAATTCCAGATTGAATATTAATATCATCACTATTATTGAAATTATTATTATTGTAGACTTAAAATAAATTTTACACTTGACTCATACAATAAATGAGTAGCATCATCAAAATTGAACGAAATTGTAGTAGTATCATATAAATTATCATCTTTTTGTTGATGTTGAGTTTGATCTCTTATTGGTAAGCTTTCATTGTTTAAAATTAATATGTTAACAAAATCTTGTGAAGTATGTGATGAAGAAGGTTTAGTAAGAACATGTTTTTTTGTCACATATCTTTTAAAAGAAGACAAACACTTAAAAGATTGAAAACAAGAGCCTTCATGACAGGTGTAAGTGATATTTGGTTTTAGAAGGTGAACAATTTTGTAGTGCGCCACCAAAGCTTGTAAATTGCCAATACATATTTTACAAATATAAAAAATCATTATAATATATTACCTTAACAATTGTAGTAAATATAAGGTAATATTTTCCAACGTCGTATACTGCAATGTATTGCTTATAAAAAAACTTGATATCATATAAAATAGTCACACGGTTGGCTACAACACAGCACAGTAAACAGTACGCGTTTAACGGTCGCTTTAACGTTATGGCGCGCGGCAACATACTCAACACACAAAGCAATGTTTTTTGTTAAAACAAGTACCTATATTTTTAAGTTGATAAAATATATTATTAAATGCACATATTTATATTATCAAGGGAACATTATTATTGTAAAATTGATAAAATAATTGTAGAATTTACAATAGCCACAATTATGTAGGGTAAACTATAAATATAATATTGTCGAATTATTACTCGAATTAATAATATTTTTATCAAACCAGATAAAATTAACAATGCAATATTATCAATATTGTTGTTTATTACTAATTATTAATTTTAAAAAATATATTGTAATGACAACAAAATATTATCCAAATGAAAAATTGTAGTTTGTAGAACGTAGACAATTGTGGATTATTATTAATTTTACCAGTGATTTTTCTTATGTATAAGTATTACATTTTGTTTTACTACCTATGACCTATATGCTAAATAACGTTTTGAAAAAAATTAATGCAACCATTTCAAAATCAATTACCTGGTCCAGCTTTTATTATGTAATATGAATTAAACGTATTAGCCAAGCGTTAAACATATCTATTACATGGCTCGTATATTTTATAATATTTAATACTCATTCAACAGAAACGAATCGCCATAGTAACATAATAAATATATAGTTTTTTAATTCCAAACAATATCATATTATAAGCTGACGAATAAAAAAATATTTCACATAATCATCGAATAGATATACACGCAAAATCATATAAAGTATAAACCACTATAATATTATCATGACCAAAAGAGCCGTGTCCGTTGCGGGGATTGATAAAAGAAAATTATCGCTACCCAAAGATGCATTAATGACATGGAATGTGGATAACTATATTAGGTTGATGCGCATCAGTCTACGAAAAGAATGTCAAGCGAATACCCTACACGACCACAGTTTTCAAAACGATACTTTAATACGCTTGCCAACATTTGAGGCGCCAGTACTTGGCAAGGATGCACTCACGGCGTTAAGAAAACGGGCGACGGACGCGATAAAGGTATCTACCAAATAATCGATATAATATTATATGTCTACGTCGTTATATACGAATAATATACAGCTGGCTCAGTGGCTGGCTGTAAACGGAGTGCATCTGGAATACGTATTATGCGACGTGTTTAAATGCGATTCCAGCGAAACCTGTCGAATTCTCTAAAAATATATCATCACGACATTATTATACTCGACTTATGTCGTGGCGGTGACGGAATATTCCGATTGGCAAAAGTGGCCCTCAGCCAAGGGCGAATCCAGGAGGGGGGGCACTGGAGGCAAGTGCTACCCCAGTTGGAAAAAATAATTCCAATTAACAAACATAAATTTGTATCATATTGTTTTTTTGTGGGGGGCTAAATCTATATTATGTAATTTTTCTAGTTTTAATTTTCTATTGAAAAATAATTTTTGCATTAATAATGGATTTATTACAGTTAAGGTCATTAATTTAATAATAAATTTAAAATATGATAGGCCAAAAGAATATTTTCAATACACGGATATTATCCAATAATATCACAGGAGTTCAAGAAGAGAGGGTGGGTAGAAAAAAGAAATCCAGACATCAAACCACTGAATTATGATCATTTGCTTACTACATTGGGTTCAGCAAGTAAAATATATTTTAATTACTAAAATATGTATAGAGACAATAATATATTTTTTTTTTTTTTTAATGAGTTAAAATATATTTTAAATAAAAATATTATTTATCATATTATATAAATTATTCAAATTCAAATATTATACCATTTTAATTTTCAACTAATTAAATTCAATATGTTATTTCAATATGATAAATAGTACGACTATTACGTTGAATTTAATTATAATTTATAATACATAACACCGTATTAGTCTAGTAGTATGTCTAATCGATAAATTTCCGTTGTTTTCTAACGGTAAAAATGATTTAATTAATAATTGTGTGTATGCGCTTAGACAATCATGCAATATGTAACATCAGGTCACCGCCTTCGTTAGCTTCAACAAGGGAATCCTTAATTATTGAAAATAAAGAAAACTCATATTTGTGGCCGATAGTCAAAGACGTTAGCGCCAATTACATTTTTACTACAAACCGATTTGATGTTGATTGGAATAAAAAAAATGACAAGACAATATTTAGTCTATTGAATAGTTTGAGTTTTTGCACTAAAGTACTTTTGCAAATTATTAATAATACAACGATAAAATATAGCTGTATATAGCTAATAAATTTGTATTGATATACATAACAGATTGGATTGGCTGAGACAGTCAATACGATATCAAAAAAAGCTAATGTAAAATTTCCAAGGACCTACAACATTTCAGACACAAAGACTATGGATTTTTTTATAAAAGATTTTAAATTAACAGCTTTGTTTGGTTCTTTGAAGATCATCCTTAGTTCAAAATATTCACAAAACTCCATATTTAGTCGAAACGGAACTGTAAGTTAGAATAAATTATGTAACATAATTTTTATTAGATTTAGAACTAATATTTATTTCCTGAGTGCCTGTACGAGTTATTTACGTGTTTCAATACTCAACTGATTTTTAATGATTACCAATACCGATAATTTGTCCATGTGTCCACCTTAATATCCATATTTTATATACAGAGTGATTAATCAAGCGTGCTAACCTACACATTTTCATTTAATAATAAATTTTGATTTTTTGAATTTTTTTAATATAGTTAGGACTATATTTTCAAATAATTTGAAATTTTTCGTAATAATTGGGTGTTATACATAAGTTTCTATTTTTTAAATAAGACCATAGCCATCCATTTTTTACCGTAAATTATTTATTGGATAATTTTCTTTATTTAACTTTATAAAACTTTTATGTCAGTACCTAATTCAAAATTTGAACGAGTAGTTTTTCATTTAATAAAATGTTTATAGTATTAAGTATAATATACCTTAAAAATGGTTTAACATAACTATTGAATAGTTATTTAATAGTTAATTGAATATTTAATAATAAATAAATATAGCGAATCTTGTATTTATTATGTTCATCATTTTTATAAATTATAAATAGATATTGATAGATTAATATAAATAACTAAAATTTGTAAATTGCCATAGCTTTTACATATTCCAAGTCAATGATTATTTATTTATTTATTTATATATATATAAACGGGTTGAGACCCTTTAGAAAATTTGAACAATAGTACAGAAGTAGTAATAATTATATGACAATAAAATTTAAAATTTGAACAGTAATAGTGTCATGACAATAACATACAATATAAAATTATAATTAAAAATTAACAGATTATGATTATGAACTTAAGGAGGTTTTAAATTTAAAAAACAGAAGATTTTAAATCCACAGGACACTTTAAATAGTATAATTATTAAGTACATTTATATATACCTAGTATACGCTACAAAAAATTAACAAGAATAAAAACTACAACACGAATAAATAAAAACAAAATCAATAATAATTATGTTACTATATTATAATTATAACTAATCAAAAAGTTATTTATTACTCAGTTGTTAATGTAATCGGTAGTTAACTGGAAATCGGCTAAAAGTAAACTTAGAGATGATAAAAATTAAAGAGGATACAGTATTTAGTTATCTTATAGTATACACAATCGATACAACATTATTCATATGGCTATATAATTTACTAGAGTATTCAGCGCATCTGAAATATAAAATTAAAGTGAAATAAATCAATAAATTTCATAGAATTATAACATCATTGTGATAATATATATATAATTTATTAAAAACAAAAATATTGTTTTTATCTATTACGTTTTAACAATATATTATTAATGCAATAATTTAAATCTAAACAATTTATAAAGTGCCAGCATTAGGTTTGGGTGTATACTTTTTATATCGTGTATCAAGACATCAAGTCATATCACATTACTGCGCATAATATGCTATTATATCGTAAATATTAAATTTAAATGTCGCATATTATATTTAAAAATAAATTAAATTCTATAATCAACACACTTAAGTTATCTACTTAATTAGATTTTTCATTTTTAAATTTATTCATAAATGTATAATCGTAATTCGTAAGTTTTGTTTACAATATAATATTTGTACAGGACCTAGATATTTTAATATTTCACGAAATATATATTTAAAAAAGACAACTTATCGGTACCTAATACTTTTATTATTTGAATTGATTTTTTTTTTTTTTTTTAGTAGGTTGGAAGGGTTCGATGGTTTTAATTATAATATTATATTTATAAATTAAACTCGAATAATTGTTATATTGGTATACCTATCCCATTTTATAAAAATACATTTAAATGATTTTTATTATTATTTGAATTGAAAAAAAATATATTCTACATTCCATTTATTTATTTATTAAAAATGTTTCCACAATGACGCGAATTTCTCTAGCACATTGTTATTTTAAATGAGGGTTTTTTTAATCCTTTTTTTGTTATTTTTAAATTATAATATTTTTCAGAAAATTGTTTTAAAAGTCCTTTAAATGACCCTTTATAATATATATATATAGATATTTACTAATAAGTAATAACTATAATATAACTTTATTAATAATCGATTGTGTTATAACACAAATTGTCCAATGGACAAAATATTTCTTTAAGTTAAAATATTATTAAATAACTAAAACTGAAAACTTATGTTATACACAAAACTACATTTAAGTACAAATATGTACTACTTCCTCGGTTTGATGTTGCAACATGTTTGCTTTTATGTTTCATTTGATTACATCGTATAAAATAAACAAAAACTTGTAAAACAAATTAAAATGTACACAAAAATTAGGCAATTTAATCCAGAAAAAAATAGACTATATAAACAGACACACACAAAATAGTTAAGAAAAACAACTCAAAAATATAGTACGAAAAATTCATTACCAAAGGAAAAAATGAGGGTGGTTATGCTTACATCTTGTTGAATGTGTCTATATAAATCATAACAATAATATTATATTTCACCGAAAACAGAGGAAATAAATAATAAAATTAACAAACATTCTACTAGATTCCATACGAGATGATCGACTTCATTGAACAGCGTTGCTGGGAATTCGTGCACGCTTATCAAACTCAAGAAGAAAGCGATATGCTGTGGTTTACAATATCATTTGAAGATGGCTGGACAAAATTTATGGTTTGGTATCAGAAAATTGTAGAAGGAATCGCTACTATTTGTGTTGGTAACCCGTTTCAAATAAATGTAAGTGTTATAGGTACAGTCGAACAATTATCCTCGAGTTGTTTTTAATCGATAACTGAATATTATTATCGCGTTTAAGGATATTTATGAGCGACTTGATGCTTTGGAACGTAAAATTAAGACATTTTGTCCACAATTTTTCATCGACGGCGATACAAATCTGTGGATTATAAAACCATCTAATTGTTGTTCCGGTATAGGAATAATATTGGAGAGACGTTTAAAAAATATTTTGAAAACTATTAAAGATACTAACAGTTTCAATAAATCATACATTATACAGAAATATATAGGTAAAGAGTTTAAAAGAAAAAAATAAACTACACTTATTAACGATATTTTTAAAAATTATTCTGAGTGGAACTCATAGGCTTTTTACTAAAAAATGGGTTTAATTGTACTAATTGTAGGCAGGAAGTATAGGCTAAATATTTTTACAGTTTATTATTGATTATTATTTATCTTTATTTTATCGAAAGGTACTTAAGTATTCAATAATGAATGGTTTTAAAACAATTGAAGTTTAATTATAAATCTATAAATATGTACACCGTTTGTATTTTCTTACTATCACTTTAAATTGGTATGCGTTTAAAGTTCGTAAAATAAAAATAACACACAATTATAAAACTAACTGTATGCATTGCGCCACTCAGAATTTTTTTTTTCAAAAATATATAATACACATATTGTATATTATATAAATTTAGTATAATAAACAATAATTATATAACATGATTAAGATTTAAAACTCATGATGTATAAACAGGTGGAGGACCCATCCATTGATGGCACTCCTGAAACTAGAAGTTTGTTAATGTAGTAATTGTAAATTATTATTCTACTAATTAAATTTATTAAATTTGTTTTAGAAAGGCCATTGCTTATATCTAAAGTCAAAGTGGATTTGAGACAATACTTTTTAGTTACAAACACGAATCCCATACAAATATGGATGTACAAGTAAATTATATTTTTAATTGATTAATATTCTTCTATGATCGTACCTATAGAATTATTAAATAGTTAAATGCTTTTTGATGTAAATTTTATTTATTTCGTATTCGTAATTCGTATAGATACAAGTAAAAAATTCAGCTGAAAACCGAAAATTAAAAACATTTTTTTTTTTTTTTTCTAATACAAACTCCGGAGATCTTTGACATCACATTTTGCTAATATTATTTTGATATCAAATTACTAAAATTAATAACAAAATGCATAAACCGTTTTTATAATAATAATAGCTCCAACATAAATAATTTTATCATAATATTGTCAAATTTATTCTAGCTGATAAAATGTAAATTATGAATATTATTTTCAACATTGGGGTATACACTTACATCTGTGTAGTGAGAGGTTTATCCTCAAAGTACCACCCTATTAGCCCTTATTGTCGGCTAAAAGCCTGCATACGTTATATTGATTTAAATAAAATGCATAATAGGATGGTCGCTTGTTTATATATGCAATGTGATATAACAAATAATCTAAAATTGCATATTTTAACCAATGAAAAATTGTATAGTTATTGGTTCTTGGTTTTGGTACCTATATAAATTGTATCATTGTAGAGCAATCGTATAGTGCTATGATTACAAAATAGTCTATAACGCATTACAATTAATTTATATGAATGACAATTTTGTGCAGGGAAGGATATGTACGATTTTGTTCCAAGAAGTTTACAGTTCAAGATTTAGGAGAAGAGATTCATCTCAGCAATGTCAGAGTTCAATCAATGAATAGAAAATATAGAATAGCCGGTGTACCGGAGGAATGTATGTGGGACTATAAGCAATTTAAAGAATATCTGAAATCAATTAAGAAAGGCGACAAGTGGGATACACACAATTTTAAATTAATTAATAGTAATAAAAAAATTAGAACAATATATAATATTATATAATAATAGTAGAAACAGTTTATAATGAGGATTTAATGTTTTTATAATTAAAGATTATGCCTTTGGCTAAAAGTGTATTTAGAACTGCCAATATAGGAGGTACCTTATTGGGCTAATAATAGAATTCAAGTATGAAACGAATCGGTATAAAATAATGGAAATAGATGGAAACAAATTCTTAGTGTTGACTTTGGTTGTTTACATTTTTTCTCGGATTGAACGTTTATGTTTCAGAGTATACACTATACAATATACATCCACTATTTAAGGAGTTTAATAGTGAAAATGTAAATGTCATTTTCTAGAAAAATTAAAATATTTAAATACATAAATGAGTATATACACAATAGATTTGCTATAAATAAAGCTGAATTAAGGGAGAAGGACTATAGTCCAGGGCCCCCTTAAAAAAGGTCTCCAGTATATCAATAAACAGATACATATAAACATTTTTTTTTTGAAAATTAGGGCCCCCAAAAATGGAATAGCTCAGGGCCACTATTGCATTAGCCTAGGTCTGGGCTATGTATCATTGTTAAATTCAGTGCCGCAACTTGGTATATATTGGTGGGTGTGCAAGCAAATATTATAGGGCCCATTTAGCCAAGGACATAAATACCCAATATAGATCCTTAAAAATATAACTTTCTGTTTTTAGCTATATACATTATACATTATTGTACATAGATGGATGAGGAGTAAAATGACCAGTAGTTCCTAAAACAGTCTATTGGTTTTACAATTTCATTAGGATAAAATTGGTAAATTGGTAAATATCAATAATGTTTTGAATAAAATTATTAATATGAAAATATGTTTCTTGTACCATTATTTTTTGTGCTTATTGTATTGTTGTTATAAATGTCACTACACAAAGTGATTTTTCAAATATGCTCACTCCATTTTTATGCTTAAATCATGCGTATATTCAAATTTTGATTTTTTTTTAAATTTTTAAATGTAATTATAGACGATATTTTCGAGTTCTTATATTTTACACAATATTTAAGGAGTATCCTGTATTTCTGTGGCGGTACTAACTTTATTTTTTTAAATGAGAACATATATGTTTCATGTTTTAAAGCAAAATGTGAATCAAGTAATTTTTTTGAAAATGTTGACGTATTGTAATCGAAATTTGAACATAAACTTTCGGAGTTATTTATTATACTTTAAGTACTAAGGAATGAGGATAATATTCCATGTTTTGAAAACTATTAGGTGGTGGAATATTAATCTATAAGCATTTAGTAATAAGTAGTAATTATTAACGAATAGTTTATATTGCATACCGAATTATAATTATCGAGCTCGTATCCATTTACAAATTATTTTTGTATAATAGATTATTATCCTTAATTCTTAGTATTTAAAGTAAAATAACTCCGGAAGTTTTCATTCAAATACGTCAACATTTTCAGAAAAATTACTTGATTTACATTTTGCTTTAAAACATAATATATGTTCTCATTTGAAAAACCAATGTGGTTATCACCACACTACCACAGAATACTTCTAAAATGTTGTGAAAAATCTAAGTACTCGAAACTATCGTCTTTAATTACATTTCAAAATTCCAAAATTCAGAATTTGAATGTGTACATAATTTAAGCATAAAAATGAAGTGAGCATGCTTAAAAAATTACCTTATACCTAATATATAGTATACTTATATGAAACGTGTTGTGGCGGGGGGCGCGGTGCGATAAACTATTTGACATACATTAATTTTATACAAAATCCTTCTATTTTTAGATAATAAAAAATTAATTTAATTTCTAAATACACATAATTTTTATTATTAGCATTATTGAATAATAATGCTCTTATAGTCTAAAAATTTTTCATTCTGATCAGACGTATAATAAATTGTAACAATAAAAATATTTAGAAAAAAAGTTCCATATAGTTTAGCCATAGGCCTATTGTTATGAATTAATTTAGGGCCCGGTCGCCCGGGGCCCGGGGGTTTTGTGCACCCCTAGCACCCCCGGTAGCTGCGACACTGGTTAAATTTAATTTTACTATAAATTAGAGTAGTTAATTGGAATTAGATTAACCACTAACCGCCTGTTATTATTATTATATAAATAAATCCTAGCCAAATCATTAAAGCCCATATCCTGACATTCCTAACCATACTGTCTATAATACACTCTCTATATAAAGAATATGATATCTCTATCCCTCGTCTAAACACTCTTTGGTCTATACCCGTTCGCAAAAATATCACAATCCACCCGTAATAACTGATTACTGTGCTATTAACTCCCTTACCTCTAACATTCCTGATGATGGTCATGTAGGTTGTCAGATAAGTACTTAAAACGCAAATAGTGCCATGACCTACTATAAGTACTAGACACTAATTAGGTAGTAGCTGAATACGCTAACCAACCCACGCCAAAATGTCTCAAATGGAAGGACCTCACCTAGCTAATCAAGGCTCACCAGGCTAATCAATCCGACTACACCCATGGTACACAATTTATACTTACTGTAAGAAAATTATCTTTTATAGATCGTGTACAATAAAAAATAAATATGTCCATACTGATTAGAAATACTGTGTCCTACAGCTTAATGCTTATAGTATTTACCACGAATTAAAATATATAGTATATTTTAATTCGTGGTATTTACTAAATACATATTTTTTTTTTTATCAATAATAACCATTATCATTGAGTACATTATTTTTTATTCACCGTTCCTTATCACTTTATTATCAGTTTCATTTTTGTTTGAAAACATTAAATTAACGCTCAAGTAGACACTACAAGTGTACTGTGTAGACGAGTTGCACGCAACGATATTTATTTTTCAGAGTAGAAGAACATTTTAATAGAATGATATAAGGCATCTATATTATATTCGTGTTGAAAATAATTCCGAATTGTTAAAGCTCCATTGGAAAATATCGGATAGATTTAAGTGAGTACAATATCGGCGAAAGCATCATTCATTATAAATTTTAAATCATGCCGATTGTGAATGAAAACAATGTGGAGGTAATTATTATCGTATTCTATTAATACATATATATTTCATCTATTTTTTATAACAACGTGTCGATACTTCTGATTATTTTCTAGTTAGAAAAAGTATCGTCAAATTCAGTGATCATCATACATCCTGGATCTCTGTATTTACGAATTGGCCGTGCGAGTGATGTTACTCCATTCAAATATGTTCATGGTTTGGCCAGGGTTAATCTACTTTCAGAGACGACGAAGAGGAGGGACCAAATATTACCAAATTTTCCGTATAAAGTATGTTAATAATTAATATCTATTCCCATTATTAATAAAATCTTAAACTACTTGTCTTAACATTATAGTTATTTATTCCATATGATTATAGAACTCTGATACATTAGCAGCTATGGAAGACAGCAGATTGCAAGCGTCTCATATGCTACAGTCAAGCTTACAGTCAAACGGTGATAGAAGGTATGCAACACCACCTCAACAAATAGCTGCTTATAATCGAAATTCTGTACCAAAATACAAGGATAATGTACCACGGACACACACAAATAAGTCATCTGCAGTTGGTAATGTCTATGGAGAAGAAGTCAGTATTAATCATAATAACTAAATTAATTAACCATGGGTACCTATGTAGTAAGCTCCATCTACATTTCAGATTTTTAATTTAGCTCCTGAACTAGACTATAACGTTTTCTTTCCAATATTGAATGGCGAATTAAACATTAATGGTCAAATTGGAGGTTCATTAACAGCTGTTTTAGCAGATCTTGAAGCTATTTGGACACATTGTATAAACAAATTACTAAACATTAAGACTTCAGAATTTCACGTAAGATGCAATTAATTAAAAATATTACCTTTTGCTTAATTTATGAATTTATTAATTCTGTATTTACCTTATACTTACATAAATTAAAATTTTTGATTTTCATGTTTGACCGTAAGTTATATAATGCATATTTTTATACCTAATTATTAGTTATATCTATATGGCAATTGAGGTTTATACATTGCATCTTATAAGAACCAAGAAGTTTGTTGATTTGAGTAATAAAAAATTTAAAATAATTAATATTAATTTAAATATTCTTATTGAAATATGATATCGATTAAGTTTATTTGTGTGTAATCTAATAAATTAAACATTATAAATTGAAAGTAATTACTGTTCTCTTATATTTATATGTTCACTGATAATTTAAATTCCAATTTTGTTGTAGAACTTTAAAGTCATTCTAATTATACCGGATATATTCAACAGAGTTCATGTGAGAGAAATGATGTCAATGATATTGTTGAGTATGAAGTTTAAAGCTTGTCTTCTTATACAAGTAATTTAGTAAAACTTGAAACTTGTTTTTGTGTATAGTTCTTCATTAATACTGTACATCTTTATCATAACTTCAATTTAGGACCATGTCGCAGCTACTTATGGCGCTGGTTTGGGTTACGCATGTGTGGTAGATGTTGGTCACAGGAAAACATCAGTGAGTTGTGTAGAAGATGGTATATCTCAAATAAATACACGGATTAGATTACGCTATGGAGGAGGTAAGTTTTCAAATGTCTTTTGTATCAGAAACATTAAGTATTATATATTATAAGAAGCATATGTTATAAGAATCTCAATCTTAATTTTTTTTTAATTACTAAAAAATATAAATATATGTATATTTTTATAAAATATTTTATTTCATATAAATTATTATAATCCTTTTAAAATATGTATGTTATTTAATTTTTAAGTTCCTTCATTTTTAACATTAGTTGATGTTATTTTCTAGGGAATATTACTCAAACATTTCATTGGCTACTAAAAAAATGTAGTTTTCCATACCATGAATGCAAGCCTATGACTAATTATTACGATGCTTTACTACTGAATCAATTGAAACAAGATTTTTGTCATTTAAATTTGGATAGATGTGGCGCTGTACAAAAAACAGTAACTGTAATGAAACCAACAAAACGACAAGTACAATACACAATACAGGTAATTAAGAATAAGTAAAACTCAAGATATGAAATTAATTTACTTTTTTAATTTGTGTTACACTTAGGTAGGTGATGAATCAATGATAGCTGTTTTAGGCATGTTCAATCCAATGTTGTTAGGTATCACTGATAACAATCATTACGTAATTCAAGAAACATCTAAATCACTACCTGAAGATCCTTATGATGAAGAGTTTTTAAGAGAAACTAGTGTAATTATTCAAAAAACATTTAATGTGTATTATTTATATTTCATAATTGTACAATTTTTTTTCTTTTTAAGAGACGTGGTACTGGCCGTGAAATGGAAACTGAAACACAAATTGAAAACAGTATTGTGCATACCACAGAAGAAGAAATATGTGTTGATCAAATTGAAACTGCAGGAAATTATTTTGACATTGAAACAGGAAGACCACAAAGTCTTGATAAAGTCATTGTACAAAGTATTGAACGTTTAAGTAAGTTAATTGTTAAGATTTTATGATCTAAAGATATTAGTTCAGTGATATCGAATATGTACCTATTTAGCTTCAGATGAAATCAAACGAAAAATGTATAGCAGTATTTTAGTGGTAGGTGGTGGACTTAAATTTGATGGGGCATGTGCTTGGTTAAAAAGCAAAATATCATTAAATGCGCAACAAGTTTATTATGGAGGTATGTTTTGAACAAAACAAATTGTATGTTTAACAACAGATGAACAAATTGTTTATTGATATGTGTTATTTTAGGACATATTGAAATTATAAGCTCACCAAAAGATTTGGATCCACAAATCGTTACATGGAAGGGTGCTGCCATACTTGCTGGTTTAGAATCATCTAATGAACTTTGGATAAGTGGTAAAGAATGGTCTTCGTGGAGTATTAGGATTTTAAAAGAACGAGCAATGTTTAATTGGTGAACTATCATTGTTGATTTTTATTTTTTAAATTCTAAACTCAGATTACAAACTTTAATTTCTATTGTACAAAATCTATAATATTTTATAAAAATAATTATTCTAGTCATATACAGATAATTTTCATTACTATTGATTATATTGATTTTAAATTATTGTTCTTTCCAAGTTTTTAAAATTTATTGAATATAAATTTATACTTAAATGTATTATTTTTTTATAAGAATGATTGATGTTTATTAATTTTTTATCATTATTTATTTTTTATTAACGATGAGTGGTAATGAAGTATTAATTACGTATTTTTTTTAGGATGCTATTATGTAAAGCATTTGAAAATAATTCTTTAATAAAAGTTGATCTTTGCATATTTACTTTTTTTTACTTAACTGAAACAAATTCTCATCCTTAGTCCATAGTTTAGAATAATAATAAATAATAATCAATAAACTTATGACACTTATTACTTACAATATTTGTATTGGAAAATCATAGTATAAACATAACTTATATATTTATATGATTAAAATTAATGTTTGTCCAGTTATCAACATCAATTTAGTATGAAAACAACTTAAATTATAACATTATACAAATAATAATAATGATTGTTTACTTAAATAATTTTATAAAAAAAATTTAAATAACATTACATAGTAGGTATGTATTTGAGGTATTGATGATACATAACAAAGTCACACTAGTAGGAAAATAAAACAACACTGTTACATTTAATACAAAATAATTTGATATTTATTTGTAAATATAACACTTAATGTTTATAATAATAATAATAAAAATAAAATATTAAAGACAATGGAAAAATACAATAAATTTATAAATTAATAACTTATGTTCAGTTAAATAATGTCTCATAGTATTTTTTAAAACTAACTAATTTTCCATTGTCTTTAATAAGAAAATTGGTCACGCTAAATGCTTGTTAAGTAATTTAAAGTTCATAATTAATCAAAATCAAAAACACTTCTTACCTTATGCCTAATTTGAAGGTTTGGCATGTAATATTGTACATGTGAGATCACAGCTTCTAAAAAATCAACATAGATTAATAGTAGTTGTTAAGGGTTTATGTATAGAGAGTAGCATAAATGAACATTATTATTAAACTTAGATTTAAAAAAAGTGTTTGTTGCACTTGAGTAGATAAATAAAAAGCATTCATTATTGATGTTTTAAATACCAACCTTTTAATTAATAAGATCATTTACACCACGAATATGCAGGCGCACAACCGTCTTTCTACGGTAACAACGTGCACACTGACACATACTTAGATGGGACGGTTTCTTGGAATAGCTGAAATTTTTCAAAATAACCATTATCTAATAACGAGAAATAATTTTTTGGTAGTACATATTTTGGAAGACAATTGTTTAATTATAAGATAAATTAAACAAGTCTTCCAAAACTATGTGTTTAATATTTTATATATATATGCTACAAATCTTAAAAGCATGACCAATTTTCTATGTTAAAATATACTATCTTTTAGGTACTTATTAACTAAATAAAAAACTGAATCATTGTAATAACTGTTTTACAATTAAATATTTTTTTTTTAAATTCACATAATTAATAAAAATTTAATTTATATAAAAAAAAAATAGGCAATATTCAATTGTTTTATACAATTTTTAGACTTAATACAGTTAAAAAAATATATGCAACATACAAATTAAAAATTACAGTATTATATCAAAGTGATAAATAATGTACTAAAATCAAAATCAATTAGAGGCAAAGGTAACAGAAATATCTTTGATATCCCAGAAGGTTTATATACACCATAATAAGAAATACTTGATTCAAATATTTAAGATAAATGTTGTATAAATATTTTTTTTGGTTAATGCTAAGTCATAAACAAATTAAAAAGCTACAACTTAACTGTATACAAATTATTATTTTCACACTTAAATTTTGAATAGCGCTCAAATTTGCGAACCGTAAGGGTTATCATAAAATCTGGTAGAGCATTCATCACAAAACTCGACAGATATTCTTCTATTAGATACATGTAAGCATACACCTACCTCAGTCGTTGTAGGGTTGATACCATCTAACAGTGCCCAGCCCTCATCTTCTTGAGGTGCAACTGGAGGAGGCACCATGTGGGGGTGGTTGCTGTCTCTTTCCTCTAACAAATCAAAATAACCATCAAACAGACTATGGCTCGTGGTAATAGGAAAGTGGTCAATACTCGCATCAGAGTTTAACTCATTTAGAGTCTTGTCAATATTACTACCTTGTGGGATGATATTCCTCCAGCGTATGTTGCGCAACAGACCGCCGATCTGATGGCTGTTGGCAATCATGCCGCGCAAATAGGCTACCTGTCGGCGGCTGCTCGCCCACTTCTCTTCACGTTCTTTCAGCTCCCGTTTCACACCCTTGATCTCGCGTTTAAGCTGCGACATCTTTTGCTCCAGGTCCTTGACGTACTGTTTCTGTTTCATGCGGTTTATACGGGCAGCCACAGCGTTCTTGCTGTTGCTGGTCGGCAAACGGCGGGGACGGCTACTTCTGCCACGCCGCTTGTGATCGGAATCCGAATCGGAGAACTCATACTTGGCCGACGACGTGTCGCTGGACGAGCTGCATGATCGTACCATGATGGATCACCCACCCGTACCCGGTCGCTTTAATAATAATGGACAGTTGTGTAGGTGTGCCTTCGGCGGATTATCGTCATACGCAATTCGTATTTTAATTTGAAGTGTACTTACTGCAGCTGTCAGATCGAGTTCACGAGTCACGACGACCGTAGTTATAGCGATTAGAAAACCCAAATCGATCAACGGGACGTGGTTTTCGTATAATTAAACTGACGTATATATTCTAAAAGTCAATGTCCTAAATGTCAACATAATAATATACAATAATAATGTTAAATTAACACTTTCGTATTTTGTTGTTGCGTACTATAATAAAACAAACATGCATGCCCTGTACTGATTGCTAAAAAAAAGCTTTGTTAAATGGTATCACTATAAACTAATATTGTTTGAATATCGCTAGGAGGTTGGAAATATATCACTAAAGATAAGACTATTCGTCTTTGCCCCATAGAAGTACTCTATGTGGCCGTGCCCATTATATTGATAATCACGGCTAAATATAATATTAATTTCATAATAATAGTTATAGTAGGTAATTTCAAATTTGTAAATAGTATATTATATTATAAAAAATTTGAATATTTCTAATTTTAACAATTATTACTACCAAGTACCAATGCCACGAGACACGAAGTACTATTTTTGAATAGTTTCTTCAATCAAGCCAACCAAGTCTTTTTTATCTAACCTCCATCTATTGTGCATTTGTGCTTAATGCTTATTGTAAAAAAAATGTTTATGCCTACAGATCTTACAAACAAAATAAATACCTATGGCCTATGGGCTATGACAAAAAGAAAACAATTATTGAATGACTTCTGTTATGCTGTTATTGTTACAAATTTAGAATATGATTTATTGGTTTATTAATTACTAAAATTAAATACATACTACACTTTTTAATTGATTTATTCTTTTTGGGATTCTATTACTTATTAGTTAATAGTCTCGGTATTATAAAATCAAACGGTGATACTGTGATATTATAGACTATAGTTAATATTATGCAGCGTGATCAATTTTAGATATATATTTAAAATTTTTAACTATTACTCATAGTCCATAGATCTTATACAAGTTAAAGATTTATTCTACTACTTTCAAGTTCCAAAATCCAAATACAAAATTCATAGCACACTATATAGCACAGAATAATTTTCTTTAAGCCTGACAAGTGACAATAGTATAATACTATTCCACCGATTAAATGTAATTAAGGACTATAGTGATTTTACTACAAATAATTAATGTTTGCAACGTATATTAAATAAACATTAAACATATTGTAAATTATTTGTAATAAGTAATGACTAATGAATGATATAAATAAATAATCGTGTTTTTGACGTAGTGTTAGTCATTTTTGAGTTATCGTCGACAAGCGATGGGTTAGAGACTTTTGTTATAAATCGCAATATATAACGATTAGTAGGTGTTGTAGTATTATTGTTTATTACAATACATTTAATTAAACGTCTCAAACTCATCGCTCGCCTATCTATCTAAAGACTAGGTATTTTATAAGAAATGTTAATAATATGTTGTTATTAAATGGTGATTATTCAAGTAATAAGAGTAACATTATTGTATTTTTTTTTTCTAAGTTTCAGACAGTTTCAGTACAATACTATTTAGATTTAGTTTGACAATTACATAATTTACTTTACATATTATAATTTATTATAGCAAAATTGTTTAGTTAATTATTTGAATTAATCCATGTTTACCCGCGAATCGCAGTTATTTTGTGCTATCGTACGTCAGCACTGTATGTTGGTTATAAGCAGATGTAATCATTGGGCTTTGGGCTACAACTGTAGTGCTGTCTGCCTGCCTGCTATAATATCTTATGCATTGCGGCCTTGTTGCATTTTCCTTATTGTGATTTGTGGCTACTTAGTACCGTAAAGTTCTTGCTAGGCGCTAGGGTATTATAGGTACTATATTAAATAAATAACGATATTATTAATATTAAATACTGATTCATTTTTTTTTTACTGAGTATCAAGTATTTATGTGTAACTAATGACTTGTAATAAGTGTATAATTTTGAATTTAATAGTCCCGTAATATTCGCTTTACAATATTGATATCAATTTAAACACCAAGTCATGTCTACTTTTAGCAAAGGTGAGTTCTTCATGCCATTAGCTACTATGCTTATTTCAACAATTAAAGTTCAATAAACTAAAAGGATTATAATGTCACATATTGTGTTATCTCTGTCTGTCAAGTTAAAAGCTCGTTTTCCAAGTAGAAATTTTTCTTTATAATAGTTCTTAGTAATTAATAATTACCTTCTAAACTTATTAATTGTAATTTTTGTTTTGATATTGTGTAAAAATATAGGTATATAGATACAGGATTAGGTCATTGGTACACCTATTAGATTTTCTGGTTAACAGTTTTGTTATTTATCCTTCAGTATTGTTTTACTCCCCTGTTTCAAACTATTTTAATGAACAGGTATAACATACATTTTTTTTCAAATACTTTAGTTTGTTTATACTTTTTTATTGATAGATTATTTGAGGTATACATTTTTAAAAGTTAAAGTAATAAATATTTATTATATTTCCTTCCCTCTATCACTCAAAACAAAAACAATTCAAATTACGTAAATGATGAAATTCAGTGTTTATTTCATTACAGTAAACAATTGTTTATTTCATTACAGTAAACAATTGTTTATTTCACAATTACAAAATAAATTGTATTTATATCGTATATACTTGTAATTAATACTTTTTACTTATAGAGGTAGTAGGTACGTTGCATGTTTGTTATTAATTTGTGACATGCAATGAGATTAAATTTATACATATTTAAAAAATTGTAATTATCATTTTTTAGATTGGTGGATCAAGTTTTTCACAGATGCTGGTATTCCTTCATTTGCATCATCTAAATATGCCACTATTTTCTATGAAAATAGAATTCAGTCTAATATGTTAATGGATTTAGACAAAGATATTCTTAAGGAAATGGGTATAACAGTTATTGGTGATATAATTGCAATCCTTAAACATGCCAAAGATGTATATAGAGATGTAATTGTTATTTTTTGATTGTTATTTATTTTGTGAAGAAATAATTAATTTTGAATATTTGTTTAAAGGGCTTTTATGATAGCTATAGTACTAATACAATGGACAGTTTATTAACTAAAAAAATTCAAAATGAAACCAATGAAAGTTCACCTCAAAAAAAAAAAATAGGTAAGTAAAAATTAATGTTAAACAAAATACTTAATTTCTCAACTTTTATTATTTATCTTATTAATTATTTATCTAGTTACCAATAAAGTAAAAAAAATAGTTACAAAAAAGGTCAAAGTCTCTAGTGAAAGTGAAGAAGACGAAGAAGCACTATTGAAAATAGTGAAAAAAAAGATTCCTTCACAACTATCAAATAATCCAACTAAAGTTGTCACCAGAAAAGTAGTTCCTAAGCCTAAAACTACAATAAAAATTAAACCAGTTATTATAGAGAGTGATGATGGTTCTCCTCCACCATCTGAATTAAAACCTAAGAGCTCAGTTTTTGACCGTTTGGGTGTTGGCGATGTAAGCAGTACAACTCCTAATTTTGATAGTGTTAATTCATCCACGGACTCAAGAAAAGTAACCAATTTCTTTATGAAATTATATTTCAAATTAAATTATAATTTAATTTGTTTCAACAGTCTTCGGTCTTTAAACGTCTTGGAATCAAGCAAGTCAGTGAACCTAAAACTTCTGCGACATTTAAACGTACTATTAAAGGAGTAGCTAGTGATGCACATTATGGACCTAGTATTCCAACAGAAGAATCTAGTGCTTTTACAAAAAGAATAAAACTGGAAGAAACAAGTATGAAATATTTTTGTAAAGAAATTATTGTAAAAAATGATGTTAACTTATATTTTTTTGATATCAATTGTCAATACTGCAATAATATGCTTAATTTTTCATCCCCTTTTCATAACTAGAACAGTATAAAGGTTTATATTTAAATATTTGTAACAAGATTATTTTGGGCCACTATTGCTTAGAAATTTAGTTGATTAGTTGATATATGTATAGTTTTAAATTACTATTAATTATAATCATACAATTTTATTAAAAATATAAATTTCAATACGTGTTTAGTATGTATACATGTTTAATAATTGTTTACAACCATGAATCATAGACGATAGACCCCTATATACATATAACACATTAAGTGTTGTTAATTGTTTTATTACTCTAAAGTTAGAGAACTATATGTGCTATGTATTACCCACTATACAATTGTTGAGTTTTACTTGCAATATTTATATTTATAAATTTACTTTAGGAATGGTGGACTATATAATA
This sequence comes from Rhopalosiphum padi, assembly GCF_020882245.1. Lineage (NCBI taxonomy): Eukaryota > Metazoa > Arthropoda > Insecta > Hemiptera > Aphididae > Rhopalosiphum > Rhopalosiphum padi. The sequence continues at coordinate 48,559,385 of NC_083600.1, read as the reverse complement.
CAATTTAAATAGATCTTAATTCCTTAAAATGACTTGATGACTTACACAAAAAATAGATAGACCTGCCATATAGTAAAGCGAGTTCTGCATTTTTTTTTTTTTATAATTCAGTTAAGAACATTATTAAAATTTGGATAATTGTGTTAATTGAATTTAGGTCTTGAGTTTTAGTTTTAACCATTACATTTTAAGTTTATTTTTATGTAAATTTAAATATAAATGTGAATAGATTAAATATTGTACTATTATTTTAGACTTTTGAAAATAGTTGGAAACTAATATTTATGATTATTTTTGATTTGAAAATTTCATATAAATTTATTGAAATAGTTAAATGTATATTGATTTTTAGGTTTTAATTCTTCAAAATCTGTATTTGAGCGTATTGGTGCATCGTGCGATCGTGAAAAAAGTAGCCCAGGTCTTGTTTCCAAAAGTGGTAAGTTTTTTTTTTTAACAATTTAATTCTTTTATAGCCTTGTTCAACTGAAGGAAATAAATGAACATAATTTTGTGTAGATAATGTGTTTCTGTAACCTGTGTATTTATTGATTGCCTTGAACATTTCTAACAATAAAAAATCATTTTAAATATTTATGATATTATAATATGACGTTATAGTATTAATAGAAATTATTAATTAACTAACAACAAAACCTTAAAACTGATTTTATCTAATTGAAAAAACATGTCATATTCCAAAAATATGATTGTTATACAAACTATTTATTAAAAATTACCAAAAAAGTTTTAACATCATCCCTTCATGAGTCTTTGGGTCAAAATATTATGCCATCAAAGATTTATTCATAAAACATGTATAATGTAGACATACCAAGTATCTCTAAAAATAATCCATAAACAATATAATTAAATTTAACATATACTAAATAATATTACAAAATAAATAATTGTTATTATTTTATTTTTTAGCTCTTATAAGAAATGCTAACTCAGGCGGAAGACCGATTTATGTTAATCCGAAGGTAAATTCATAATGTTTATTAAATTATACAAATTAATTATTGTCTTAAATGTAAAAAGAAAACAAACCAATTTTTGTATCCCTAAAATTTAGGAATAAATACATTTAATTGAGATATTGATTTATTATAATGTATTGAACATTTCCTTTATCAGAAATAAATAGATTTTACAAATCTTATATTATTTCATGTTTATATTCTTAAAAATAATGGTAAAGTAAATATTTTTTAGTCTTAACTAAAAAAATTTTTCTCAATCAATTTATTTATTTCTATTTTTATTCGTTTTCCCTACTATTCTTTACCTGATTTTTTTTTGTGAATACAATACTTCTTATTGTAGTAAAAATAAAATACCTATTTTCATATTTTTTTATATTTATATTGGTCATTTTATGTTTTATCAATATCATTTTTTATATAATTTAATAGAAATATTCTTATCAAACCTTTGTTTCAAGCATTAGTAAAAAACAGTTTTTATAAATAAATACATCATCATCTATACATTTGAAAAATTATTTAAAATACAACTAAATTTTAAACTATTATTTTTCAGGTATTAAATGTTAAAAAATTGAGTCTGTTAAACCATTCACATTTTAGAAGTTCAGACTTAGAATGATATATAAATTGAAGATTTATCTTTAAAACTCTACTATATAACTTTGCATATAACTTTTTTTGTCATCAACTTCAACAAATACACAATTTTTAATTTTTAAAATACCTGATGTTGGTTTGTTTTATTTTTAATCTTATAATGATTTAACATGTGTATTAATTATTCTCATTTCTATTGAATAAAATAAGCATACAATAACTAGGTATGTACCTACTATATTTTTTTATTTTTCAATAAATTAGCTTATTTTATTGATTATTTTTGAAAGTGTCTTAAATATTTGAATAAACTACTGTATTATTGTAATAACTACTTATAATATGAAAATAACTATGGTAAATGATTTGAAGAACTAACAAATTTAATTTAATTTTCCGATTACAACTTATTTAATATTATTGTTAATTTTAAGTTAAAAAAATTTAAGGTCTGTTTTCACATTAAATAACAATTAAATGTATTAATTTGAAATATAATTTTCAATGTATTTTATTTTGGTTTTTTTTTTATCATTGTTTTTAACATAATATACAATTTTATATTTCTAACAATTGTTACAAAACTCAAAACTCAAAACTAAAACTAAAATTATTTCTATTAAAGATAAAGGATTTAATTTAATTGTTTTAATGACTTGATAATATTAATAATTGTATGCAAGTGCTAGAACAAAAGTAATATTTTATTTTGAATCATTTTACTGTTTCTGAAAACATTATTTTATTATCATAATAAATTGGAAAATTTTTTAAATGTGGTCGGTGTTTACACTATTTAGTAGCTATAGTATAGAGTCTATGCAGTTAAATGTTTATCTTATCTTATTTTAGATTTCTGAAATTTTCCAAAGACTGACCAACTCAAAATTAAGATTTAAATTTTCCTATTTGTTGCTAAGTATTTTATTAGAATACATGAAAGTTAGTTTATTTAATTTATTTGTCATAATATATTTAGTACTACAGTTAATTTGTAATCGAGACAGGGTATTAAAGCAATATCTTCTTTCAACAGGATCTACGCTGTTAATATTTTCTTATCATGAAACTTCATAGGCAATTAATTAAAATAAATTAATATCTACAGCGAAAAACTGTTAGTTATTAGTTATTATGTATTTGTAAACCAGTAAACCTATACATATATTTTATTTTATCTAAAAATTTTTACGAAAATGTTTATGAGAGTTTTCGTCAATCCGTTAGAATAATCGGTTAGTTGAAATCCAAAAACTTGGCACGTACATAAATAAATAAAACTCATTAAAAATGTTTATTTCAGTTCAACATAATGTCCGCCTGTCGGTGTTCCAATAAATAAATGTAATGCAGATGAGTGTGATGTGTCAAAATAAACGAGGGTCGAGTTCACGATAATCGTAAACCTTCAACACGAGTTTAGCCCAACAAGATATAGATTGGCCGCTTATAGTTTTTAAAATATTCCGAAGTACTAACTATTCTAATATTATCTTTTTCTAAATTGTATCTCTCTTTCACACTCTTTTGTTAGTCATCACTTCATGATGTGAAATAGACTAGAATTTAAAGCGCCTGAAAGCCTTTACAAAATTAATAGTAGATAGATTTAGAGTGAATAGACTGTAGCCTGTAGGTACCTACATGATCAATAATGATTTTTTTTTTCAGTTCCCGGATGAGGAAGGGGGTAAATAGATAAATTTTTTACTTTAGAAAGGTAAAAATTAAAAATTCTCAGTATATTTATCAAAACTATAGAGAAAAACAAACAAAAAAATAATATACCTATATGTAATGCATGGTCCTGTATTTACCTACCAAGGTACTAAATAGGCTAAATATAGGTAATATGCATATACATTTTAAAGCCGCATAATTTTTTTTTACGTAAATGTATAATACATAAATGATTTATGCAAATAAACTATAACGGAAATATATATAAAACGGTGTCATGCAACATCGAGGTTTGTTATTATTATTTTATAGTTATCTATATTATAAGGTATCTTAATATCTTATGTAGTATAGTGCCCAATGTCCATTTCTTACATAATATGCACTTTTTATGGACATTAATGTAGATAAACCATTTGACAAATAATATTTTGGATAAATGTTCATATTATTTTGAAAATCAGTTATTACTGTTATTAGTATCACCCATTAAAGTCAATATTTTCAAAATAATATTCTGAACCGTCGAACCGTGTCACTTGTGTCTATCCAGTCTCCCATAACATTACTCCATATATAACGTTAACATTAGAACAAGTAATCATTGATGTCCGTAGTTTTGTAAAATTTGGCGTTGAATATATAATAATATTATATAGACCTCTTTACATCACAGACGTATTACGTATATACAGTTGAATCCCATAAATCCAAATGGTATACCTAATTTAAGCCGTAATATAACCTGAGTAGGTAATTGAGTATGAAAAAAAAACATTTTCTTTTTCACTTTATAGATTTTAAACTACCTATCAGTTCACAAAACGTCAAAAAATTGTACTTGAAGTATCAAAAGTGATAAAAAATGTATACAAATATTAATAAGTAATAACCGTGTTTATATTTATATAGGTGCATAATATGTATTTTATTGCAGTTTATTGAATTTTACTTACCCATTCGTTATTATATAATTATTATCAAATAGCGTTACAGAGAACTTGTGTACCGTTGACCTACCGTCGATCGACTATAGTCACTATGCTACTGCAGATTTAGTGATTTATATTTGTATAAAAGCATCATATCATTCTACGGTGTAGTTATTTCATATCGTTGGTAAAAAGTGACGTAGCACGTAGATAATATTATAACAATAAAAAAATTCACTATCGCAACTACCTATTTATTTTATCAGACTATTAGTTATATTATCAAAAGCAATTCAGCCATAAATATAATTTCAAATTTGGAACTAAACTGTCTACTTAACTGTCCCCTTTACACGTTCTAGGTGCAGTTTTCGTTACATTAGAGTGAAGCAGGCGGTAACAAAAGTTTACTGGCTGTCGTCACTATTATATGAGGTGATCTATTTTACGTAAGATACTTATTATTTCAGAAAGCATTTTTTTGAAAATATTTCTTTTGCATAATTTTAAGTCGTTGCAAAAAACATTTCGGAAAAAATTATATTTTTATTGTTGTAATTTTCCAAGTTTTTTACTCTTTTGATTGATAACATACATTTTTAATTTCCTAATCAGGAGTAAAATATTGTATTTGGAGTTTATTTTGATCTATTTGAAAAATTAATTTACTACTTTACTAGTTTATAATAACTAATAAGCACCAATTGGCTATTTGCCTATTTTATATTTAAAGTTTATAGTGAAGTATTTAATACAAATTTTTCGGGATATCCCTGTATTCAATTTCGCTCATCCAAAATTCAATTTCTATATGTATTGAAAGTACTCCAAAAATTATTATATATTTTTTTGACAATAAGGAATATTAAATGCACGTTGTATTTAAAAACATAAAATAATTATAATCATGAAATAAAGTATTTAGAAATATATTCTTTTAGAAGAATGTAGTTTTTTAACGATTTAAAATTACCTATACCTATGTAAGAAAAATATTATTTAATACGTTAAAAGTTTTTAAAATAATGAATGTTATACGTTAAAAATATCACCCGATATATATGTTCCGCGTATTACGTAATAATACTGTTTGAATGAATGCACAGAAATTCGTATTATTAATATTATTTTTATTACCTATATAAGTATAGGTACATCACGCAATGTCAAGGGCGGTACTCCTCGTACATTTTTGCTCGTTGCACACATAATAGCTTTAGAGTCGATATTGGATGTCAGCCGATTGTCTGAATGGCTTATTTGATTAGTGTTAAAAGCTGCTATAGCTGCGTTAGAGGATGTCAGTTCACTATTTGTTTTCTCTCTTTGAACCACACCCAACTTAGTAACTTTGCGTTTAGCAGAGCCAACCTATTATTGTTTATAGTAATAGCTTTAATATTAGAGTGAATTTGACCTACAATTAATCTTAGAGTTAAGAACATTTAGCATAGGTGTCACTAGGCGGTGACGGCTAGAAGGCTTAACGCCTTCAGATATTTTATTAGCATCTCCCAAATAAATGGATTAATTGTGTACTTATACCAGTGTAACAATTTCACGAATAAACAAACGCAAAAAAAAATTGGCTACGGCCTACGGACTAACAAATGACACATGAACAATTTTAAAACTTATCGCTATAGGATTTGAAAGTTGTAGGTGTTGCATATTGCATATTGTTTTATAAGCTCTCGATTTATATATAGCAAATCAAGCTAGTAATACGAGCTGTTCGGTGGTAAGTTTAAAAATTAAAAATTTTAAACGCATATTTTGCATATTTTATCAATCTTGGGGGAAAGTGCATATAATGTGCAATATCAGTGTTTGTATCTTTGACATATACACAAAAAGAATTATAGTAACATCGCGTAAGTCGTAAGGTCCGATGACCCAGGAGGCCGGTCAGTATAATACGAGGCATCAGACGAATCATTTCAAATAACGAATAATTCTGTATATATATAAATATATAACAACATATAATAACATAAAAAACATGGTATGATGCCAAATTCTACAGACATTGGCGCGTTTTAAAATTTGGTTATATTTTTTTCTTTATTATATCTACCTATTCTTAACTTGACTATTCAAATGTATTTTGTGTATCGGTATGAAGGTAACCTATACACATGGAATAGTTAACTTGGCAAGTTATTTTTTGGACGTTGCGATAATTATATTTTGTTTTTTACCTATATGCTATATTTATAATAAATATAAGTTAAAAATTAAAACGTTAACATTTTGAAATGTCTAAAATAAATAAATATCGTTTACCTATAACTTATTTATTATACTATTTATACTATATTCTGTTAAGATAGGCGTTATAATCAAAAGAGTTTGAATACACCACTATTGCTTTTTCCATTCATAAAATATACCTATTATTTTATACTACCTATTATATTTATGCATAATTTATTGTCAGCTATTTACGTTTTATATATATTGTCATAATTTATAATAATTAATTTAGTTATCGAAAAAACGTATTATACTTTTTAGTTTTAAGTAGATTATAATTATTATTTTTTAATAATATTATAAAAACGTTTGTTTTACGTATGTTTTTTCCTTCAGTTTGCATAGTATATCTAAACGATATCGTTTAGGTCGTTTAGGACATTTCACGTTTAAGTACCTTTAATATAGATTATTGGAAACAAAAATTGTTAAATCATCAATGAATATCTTATATATTGAACCTGTAACTTTATTGTAGAATTATAGGCAAATAAATATATAAATTATTGATGTAGTAAGTATGTTTATATAGATATAAAATAAATGATAAAATATATAAGTTAAATACTAAATATTTTTTTCTTTTATATTTCTTTTATAATTGATTAAATTTGTTAAAAACAAAAAAAAAATGAAAAAAGCGATGTATTATATTTAAACTGCGTTATTGCAATACCTAATTAAAACAATAATATACGCAATTATTTAATTTAAATTTTAACATATCATACAAAACTGTATTCATTAGTATACATTAAAAATTAATAAAAAAAACCAACAAAAATTGTAACAATAAGTATAAATAAATTTTAACTAATCGACCAGAGATTTGATTTTAGCGTTTTCTTCTTTGTGTGGTTCATCTTCTTTTAGTTTGTTGATATTTTTTGCTAAATATTGAAAATAATAATAGTGAACACGCGCTTTAAAAATAGTATTATTTTAATTGTATAAACTATATCAATTACCTGTCAATAATGTAGTTTTATCGATGTATTCTTTTATTGAACCAGTCTCGAATCCACGAGACAGTTTGTAAATGGGAATAGATTCAACAGTTGATGATATTGGCTCCAAAACTGTAGTAATTATGCAATTAAAATCAACACATAAAATCAATAATTTTAGTTTTTATTTATTTATTTTTTTATGGAAATATTAGAAATTTTATATTATTTATTTAGATAGTGAATAAATCATTAAATATATATATATAGCCAGATATAGGTAAACTATTATTATATATCATCTATACCTATTACCTATAGGCTATAGTTAATAATAAAATATTGTATTAATAATGTACCTGCATTATTAATATGAAAAAAATACATATTATATTATATTATATATTTATACATCTTAATTTAGTAAAATGATGTAAAAACTACTAAGGAAGATTAAGTACCGCTATAGTTACCTATGATTTGTCAAATAATAATAATAATTTAAAAAATACCTGGTTCCAAATGTTGACCATGTTTCATATACATAGTAGATTCGGCCAACTTGAGTATCACGACAATGAAAAATAACGACAGTGTTCTAACGGCAATTTGCATTATATTATTGTTATTATTTACAAAATTGAAATAAAGTATAATCAGCAATTCTAAAAAACGTGCACTCTGGACAGACGATCATTCATAACTTCTTCGAGACTATAACACTACTCTAAATTAAAAGTGAAAGGAATAGCGGTATAGAAACTAGTTCATTCATATTATTGCATTATTATATGTACCAAGTACCTATTATAGTTGCCCATATTTGTAGGTGTCTGTTTAAAAAAATATTGTAGTGTGGGTTTTCATATATATTATATTATATAGTATCATATTTTGTTTTGCCACACAAACAATAATAACCATAACAAATATAAACATTACAGTTATAGGAAAATATTTATTGCACAAGTAATTTTAATTTTACTTTCTCGGTTTCAAAACCAAGCAAACATTGTTGGTAAACTGAAGTTTTATAAGACTTTATGAACAATGATAAATTAGAGGTACCGGAAGTACTTCAATAGACTCCTATAAAAATCTTTATCAAATAAAAATTCATATAAAAAACAAAAAAAACTCAAAATTGGTATAACCCACCAACACGTGTGTCCTGATGGCTAATATAGACCTATTGAAACTCATATAATATAGAGTTGTGCGTTGAGCAGTAAGAATGCATGATGAAAAATCTGATGAATTTGGTATTTTATTTTTTTTGAATAAAGTTCATTCAATGCTCTCATCAAGAATTTATTATCCCTCACAATCCCTGCAGGTAGCCCTCCAAGGCGACTTAAACATGATTGGTGCAGAGATCTATTACATTGAAAAAAAAAACGAATGAATAAACTAAAATTAAATCCCTCAGGATTTAAATCAAATTGAAAGTGTCATCACTGGGTGGCTTCTTTCCCCAAATTATGTAGGTATCTCATCTTCTATTATTTTTTTCTTTCTCTCTTAACGCACATTTACTCATTATGTTCATGATATGATATAGATTGTATATTTTCTTATTCTTCTTCTAAAAAAAATAAAGTTCAAATTTCAATAATTAGGTGTATATTTTTACAATATGTTGATTATTTCATAACAATCTACAAATTCATCAGCTTAACCAAAAAGTCATAATAAAATTAAATGGGCATAAGACGTAACTAATTATGGATACCATGTTTATGCATAAACTACCTATTTTCTATTAGTATTATTACTATGTATTGTAATTTGTATGCCATTATTACAATTAATAAAATAAATGAAATTAATAATTATCCAAAAATAGTCGTTTACAGATATCTGTACAAAATTATGTTTGTGTTTTAAACCATCGGTCATCACTCATCGTATAAGTTGTAAACTTGTAAATCACATATTAAAAGATTAATGGATGAACTTATATAATACAACATTTTGGTTGAACTTTATAATAATTCAAAAATAGTTTTAATTCACATAATATATCAAGTAGGTAAAAAATATAGAAAAATAAAAAAATAAATTTAGAATTAATTAGCGTATTCAATTAAATTTCTTTAATTTCCAATTATAGTCATATATAATTATAATTAGACATATATATATAAATACTATGATATAATCTGATCGTGGTTGCCAGTTTCCATTTACGAGTTTAGTCCACATAGTTCATTATGTTGTTTAATCTTGTCGTAATTTACGTTTATATTTTTAAACATAAATACCTACACATGCAATTTTGAAAAATAAATATTACGAGCGCCAAATTTTCAGCTGTAAGTTAATAAAACAACTTGTATTTTTTGGGTACTCTTAATTTCATCCAATTTTATTGTTAAATAAACTGACTATGTATAAAATATATAGTGTGGACAAATATAAATATAAAAATACGAGACTAAAATAAGGGTAAATAAATATTTTTTTTTATATTTATTAGTATTAACTATTTATAATATTTATGATTTAACTGGTGTTCGAAGTTTATGTTTGGGAACTTAATAATATAGTTTTTAAGCCCTTAAACAATTATTTTTCGGATGAATGTATATGTTTTAAAAGTGCCTTATTTTCCATCAGGAAATCATGAAACTCAGAATTATTCTCGATGAAAAATGTTTTACAACATAGCTTTATAATATATTTTTAAAAAAATGGGATAGTTTAATGTCCCGGAAGTTTACGAGTATGTCGGGACAACGAGACAGACTTTTGAAACACAGTACTTTTTTTGTATAATACTATAATACGGGACGTCTGGCCACTCTATCGATTTTTTTTTATTATACATAATGTATAAATGATGTACAGTAATTTGATGTAAGGTAAGCGAGTAAATCGATGCCTAATCCAAAAATCGAATGATGCATAACTGTCTTACTAAAATAGTTCGAAATGAACAAAAAGTATGCACAAATTATGTACGACATGTGATATCACACTGATATTATTTTTGTTTAACTAATTTTAAAAGTTAAACACATTATCGTTTTATTATTATATATAATAATATAATTCATAATAATATATTATTATTTATTATACCCAATATACCCATAAATTATACCTACATAAATAATGTACAGAAACGTATAGTTTTATAATTATTTTAAATTAAAAAAAATGCATACATAAGTAAATTGCATTTAAACATTTGATATAAATATACATATTGCGTAATATGTTGGTATAGCTGTATACAAGTTACTACTTATTATAGTATATTTAGTAAATTTTAAAGCCGTGTTTCCGCTACATAATATATCGTGTTTTGTACTGTATACATTTAATACCTAGGTAACAAAATGCCGGACACACAGCAGAGTACTATAGTGGAAACCGGACTTAAATTCTATTAACAGATTTATAATATAAATACCAAGCATCTGAAGTATCTACCTATTATCGGATAATAATTTGAATTTTATATTTTATTAATATTGTTTTATTTTATTATTATTATAAATATCTGATACCAAACGAGATAGCCATTTAAATTTACATACGATAGGTAGATATGATTAATTATTTTTATGAGAAATATTGCTGGATGCAACGTGTTTTCATTAATATATACAGCAGTTGACAATTTAATTTTTATCAACTTGATTGGATTTTATTAAAATTACTTTCATACATTCTTTCAAAAAAACTTGAAGTTTCATAAATAAATATTTATAATATACATTTAGTTATTTGTTTGAATTGTTTCACTGTTGCGTTATAATAAGTATATATAAATATAATAATATAGTAGTCGTAATCATGAACATAACATAATATATTGATATAACACTTCAACGCCGCTAAATAATTACATACTATATCTAACTTGTCCGTTATAACTGCATGTGAATAATATTTATCCAAATTATTGTTCATAACGAATCACTATAGCAAACATAAAATATTCAATAATAATAATTGTTTTATTAAATAAGAATAACTACACATTTTTTACGAACAGTAGTAATAGATTAAATATAAATATGAACACGATATTAGCAGTTTTAAATTAATACAGTATAATATATATATATTATAGGCAATAGCCTGCAGGTATACCTATATAGGTACATTTAAACGTATTAACATAAGTACCTACTACTAAGTAGGTACTGCTAAACACTGATAATTGTTTTATTATATTGTCTTTTGTCACTTATATTATATTTATTTATTATGTATTATGCATATTGTTATACTGACTAGATTTGAGTGATTTATAAATGTTAGACGCTATAAAATATAAATCTATATATAGCAACTATACCTACAGACATTTTTAAACAAATATTACTCTGACTTTATCCAAATGAACGAAAAAAGGTGTAACTAATAGAGGGAGCATTTTTTCGAAGGACCATATTTTTTGCTATATTATAATATTGCTTAGGAGTGAAAAATATTAATATAATTGTATCATTGTGTATATTTTTAAAATCTCGATCTTATTATACGAATATTCAGGCGGTGGAAAAAAATGGCTCACTCTTTGTCTTGTTTAAAATATGAAACACCACCACTGACTTGATTGTTATATTATATTCGTTTTTATCGTTAAAGTTTAAATTATACATATTACATATATATATTATAAATAGTTATACCTTTTGGAATTTGCATTCTGCATTCTGCATACTTCAAACAATTTATTAATATGTCATTGAAAATAAATTATATACAAATTATAATACACTTATATATTGTAATGAAGTTTTATGTTAAATATGTATATTAAAATACGTATGGGTTATAGGTTACACAACATCTTTAAAAAAAACATAACGTGCTTACGAATATTAATAAAGATATTTTTAAATGCATTAACTATAACACTTGTATTTATACTTCTTAAAATTAGAAATTTCGAGTAAAAATAAATAAAGCATTATTATAAAATCTAAACAATGTATCCAATTATTCATTAATATAGAATATAAATAAGGATAATATAATTTAAATTTACATTGGTAAAATGGTAACGATATAGGTATACAGTTACCTCCACTATTCCATTAATATATTTTTGTTAATAATTATGTATCGCTAAACTGACTCAATTATTCTATTATTTGTTTGTAGATTCCGCTGAAATAATGTATAAATGGTAACGCTAAAAAAATAATAAAATTATAGCTTACCATAATGATTCGACAAATTTATAATTATTAGTTTTAATGTTAAGTTGCTGGTGATAAAACTTTGTAATTGCTACTCCTTTAGTTACTTACAATTTACACGAATTTTTAAAATTTAACATTACCCCTAAATTATGTATCAAATAATTAAAGGAATTATCAAAAACAATTTTTCTTAAATTCTAGACGGATTCCGAAAAGCTATGCGAATTTTATTACAATGCAGATTTTCTTTTCAGAAAATATTTTGTAGCGAGTATAGGTACCCTGCAGTATAGATATACTTTATAATTTATAAAGTTTCATCATTGATTTTATAATATTAAATCAACGGTTTAATGAATCATTTGAAAGTTCTACAGTGTCAAGAAAGAGGAAATCGATGTCGATGCAGTATAATATATATAGTGAGGTACTGAGGTCACACAATAGTAATGAAACATATTATACAATGTATAATAATAAACACTATACGTTTATACATTGATAGTCATGTATGACTAGGTATATTAAGTAATAAATACTATGTACAAACTACTATCATGTTGGTTGCCAACATTCTTATTTTTCTTAGTATTAAATAATTTTTTTTTATATAAGTTATGAACCACCATAAATAATTTTTAAAGATTAAATTTATCTTAGTAAATATATATTTTTTTTAATGGTAAAAACGGTAAATAATTTGTTTTATTTTATGTTACATAAAAAAAATTAAATGTTTTATTTTAATAAAAAGAAATATATATTTTATCTTCATTAAAACTGTCATTTTCCATCACATATTTTATCACTTATATCTTAATCTATAACTTTACTCACAACTTACACACTTTTTTTAATTGTTTAAAGTCCAACTTACGAGGAACCTTATATAAATCTAAAATTTTTTGGCAACAAAAATGTTACTTACCTATCCCAATATTATATTAATCGAAAAAATTAAATTCTTAAATAAAATCGTAGAAAGAACAAAAATTATTTTAAAAACCATATGTCTATATCATTTCTAGAAAATGATAATAGTTATTCATGTCTCAGTAGCACTTTCAAATTACAATAAAAAAACAAATCGATTTCATCAAAAACTGATTTTGTGTTAATATTCATTTAATAATTAATAACAAGAAATATATCTACCTTCATGTATCCGTAATTTTTTTTAGGTTTTTCTAATTATTTTGAAAAGCATTGGGTATTTTCTTCAAATTTATAACATCCCAACTAGATTATTTTATTAAATTTTGTTAGTTATTACAACATTTATGCCACAAGTTTAGTTACTTTTTATTTAATTAAACAACTTTAAAACTTATAGATTAGCTAGCGACAAGTGTACTGATATCACGTAGGTACTTTTTTTTTAAAAATATTCAGTAAGTTCTATTTACCCAATTGTATACATTATTAAATTATTTACAATATTAAATAAACCAATTATACTTTTGTATAGTTAATTATATATTCAATATAGTTAACAGAGGTACAGTTTATACATTTTTATTTTTTACTACTATTAACAGTCTGTTATAGTATAACAAACTGCATAGAATATTGAAAACAAAATGTTTAAAATAATTACTCAAATCAATATTCAATAATCGTATATAGAAATACTTAATACTGAATATTTTTTTTTCATAACATTATTATTATCCAATATCCATATTATATAAATATTAGATTTATAATAGGTAGATATTATTACATTTTAATTTATTTTCCTGTTTAGAGTAAATATAGATTTGATGTAATTATGTTGTCTAATAACTTATCGTTTTTTTTTCTGTTTTGAAATATGTTATCATACAATATCAAGATGTCATGTAAATATGTAATCACATTTATCATGATTGAGGTAAGAGTCAACCGTTGAACATTGTTTCTATTAAGCTGAATTGGTTTCATATTTTTTTTAAACTGTGTTTTGATTTAAAATATATATTACCTAATACAATAATTATAGGCGAAAATCCATTGAAAATGTTGGGAGGAGTGTTACGATTTTTCTCATAAACCAAAGCCCTTAGAAATTTATTAATTGTATACAATATGTATGTATAATGGATTTTATTTTTATTTTCATTTAGTAAGATAGATCTCTGAAACCAGAGAGCAGATTTTGTTGTTTGGGGTCTTGTTAGATTCACATTGGCTAGGAGAAGTGCAGTGAAGATTTTCAGAACTTAATATTTTATAATTAATTCACTAATTCACTACAGAGCTTCAAAAAAAAATTAAAACACATATTATTGGGACCTTTTTATGTTTTTCAGCTTTATAGCTTTGTAGTGAGTTATTTTGATTGATGATTGAAAATCTTCACAGCACTTCTCCTAGACTAAGTGAATCTGCCAAGACCCCAAATAACAAAACCCGTTCTCCAGTTTCGGTAATCTACCACTCTAAATGAAAATCTAGCAAAAGTTAACAATTTTTTTAACTGTGAAAAATTATTATACACGGTGATGATTCTTTTATCATAAAACACTTTTTATTTAAAAAAGTATTTATGTTTTTGAAAACATTTTTTTTACATAGTTTCAAGTTTTTAAAAATCAATGTTTTTATTAAAAAATTATATTTTTAAATATTTTTTATCCTTATATTTTTTTAAGATTTTTACTTTTTTAAATGATAATATAGAGTTTTATATTAATATTCCAAAGCAGAATAATTTTCTGAATATTTTGATACATAAAAATCGAATTTAGAGCGAGTAGTTAATGAGTTATACCTTATACGTATTTGAAGTTTTGTTGCGCGGAGTGGAGTGGTACGGGGTTATCCCACAAAATGTTTGTCCACTACTCCGCTTGTCTAAACTTTAAATACGTATAACTAATTACCTACTCGCCCTAAATTCGATTTTTATAAATCAAAATATTCAGAAAATTATTCTGCTTTGGATTATGAAATTAAAACTCTATGTTATCATTCAAAAAAGTAAATAACTTAAAAAAATATAAGGATAAAAAATATATTTTTTTAATAAAAATGTTGTTTTTTTAACAACTTGAAACTATGTAAAAAAAATGTTTTAAAAAACATGAATACTTTTTGAAAAAATGAGTGTTTTATAATAAAAGAATCACTCTGTATATTGTATTTCCAAATTAATATAATTTTAATTTTCGTATAAAATATTATGTAAAATATTATACAAACAAATTTGTAATATAAAAATTATTATATGTTATATTTCTTGTATTTAAGAATATAATATATAAAAATGAAAATACAAAATTGTTATGTTTGCAATAATGTTTGAGGGGGCTTGGTGGGCTTTTGGGGGACTAAGCCCCTTAAGCCCCCCCCGATTTCCGCCAATGACAATAATAGACTATTCTAAAATCAGTGGTACTAGATATAGTACTAGTATTTTAATGAAACTAAAAGGTATTGATAAAATATATCATATGTTCACACTTCATATATATTTTGTTAATTTCTTTAAATTGTCAATTTTATAGCATACCTACTGCATCTGCATGCATTTAATTTGAAAATTTGTAGATAAAATTATTATTAAATTGAATTAATTGGTTTTCTTTAAACTTCAAAAGTATAATAAATAGTTATTTGAGTATAATCTAGTATAACATATAACTATATGAAACCTCCACATGGTACTTAATAAATTATATGCAAATTATATTGACGTATTGTTATAAATTATAATAAACATGCCAGTAGTTTCTACATTTCTACTAATCCAAGTTTACCAGTAGTTGCAGCTATTATGAATAATGTGTTTTCTGTATACAAAATATTATATATTGCTTCCATCAATTTCCATAGTGCAGATTCTATTAATAAAACATCTATCATTGGTTTCAAATTACATAACATAAATAAAGGTCTTAAAATAATTAATATATGAAATTGCTGAAATACCAGAGATTGGTATGAAATTATTCCAATATTGATCTGTGATCAGAAATATAATATTTTTTGTGTATTTATACGTTTTATGTAATTTATGACAATTCTCAATAAAGATTCTGTATTTATTTTAATTAGAGGGTAGCAAAGATGCTATATAAAAGGTATACATTCAAAATTTGTTTAGGTAATGCAAAAGCTAAAATGATATAATATTAATATCAATATTATATGATTTACTCATGAATTAAAATTTTAGTAAGCTTAATTATAGTATAGATAATAGATATGCAGTATGCATGTAAAATAAGAATGTATGTAATTACCTAGATAATTTAAAAATGATCTATTTTTAATTTGTGTTGGCTCAAGATTCTCGTTAATTCATCTCAAATTGTTTGTAAAGTATCCCTACAAAGCTTCAAGTTATATAAATTATATTTTAAGCACAAAAATAATTAATACATTGAATCTGTATAGCGTATAGTGTATAGTGCATACTGGTATACTAGATAACAGTGATTTTTAAATTTGAATTAGAATAAGTACATATATCTCAGATGAAAGACATTATCAAACTACGAACCCCCTCTAATTTTTCTTTCGAATTATCAATTTTTATATACATAATTTTTTACAGTATATTACATATTAATAAAAATAAGATAAAGCCAGTACTGAATTTAATGGAGGTGCACTGCACTAGGGTCTCAAGGTTGTGGTTATTTTAGTCCTCGTGTTGATATCCTAGATTTTCTAATTTTGTAAATTGATAAATTATTAAGAATATTAAATAATGATTAAATAAAAAATATTTTAAGAAATTCTCTGTACCCATTTATTCAAGATTGTATAATGGACTCATCTTATATCCCTACGAGTAACTTGATTTAAATGAACACATATTGTGTCATAAGGAATATAGTTGAAATGTTTTCTTTTTTAAATCCATCTTCATTTATATTATAAACTAAAAAAATATTTAATTAATGAATTTTATGATTTATAAATAACGTTATTTTTAAAGTGGCCTACATTATTTGTAGCTGCTCCACGGCCATCCAAGACTTAAATCTGGTACTGGATAAAGCTACACCAGAAAAAAAGTTGCAATAACTCATGTATAAAACATATGATACTACGGCGAATATAATATAATAAAAGAAATTAATTAATTATAAAATACTCAGCGTATAGTATTTTTAAATAAAATATACATGTTATAACTTACCTATACTTTTGATAAAATTATTTTTATACAACTATAATTATTCAATAACCATATACAAATCATTTAAAAATTATAAATTTTTGAAAGTTTTTTATTTGAGTAGGGAGTTAAAAAAGAAAAAAGTCGAAAGTTTTTGAAATAGCCTGTGATTTAAAAACCATCGATAGAACTGCGAACTCCCAGCAGCAAGTGTTTCGGACCACAGTTTATAAGAAATGCTGCAGAACAGTGAAGACTGCACGTTAAGTACACTAGTCGTACTTGTACACAGTATACCGTGTAGCAGGGGTGGCTTTAATTTTTTTTTTACATTAATATTATACAAATTATACATAATTAAATCAATGAAAATGTTTGATAATATAAAGAGTAAGATGTCTGAGGGAGGCCATGGCTCCTATACACCCCCTCTAAAAGCTACCACTGCCACGTATAGTAGGTATAGCGTCTATATTTGGAAATGTATTTTTAATGATCAAACGCAATAGATTATGTCCATTTTTTTTTTTTATGTAAATTGCAACCTGGGTATACTTTATACATATCTAAATAAATTACGTTTGGAGATATTTTTAGAAATATAAATAATTCCCTTCCATTTTTTCAGAATAACGACTGAAAATATAAATATGTATATTAAATATTAATACTCGTATTAGTATGGTTAAAAATATTGGTTTTGTTGTTTATATTGTTTATACTTCAAAATCGTATTATTACTTATAAGAATGTATAAATTAAGTAATATGGTAAAAATATGTATGAATCATGAATGTATTATTGTTGTATTATTCCCGTATAAAGTCTTTTATATTTTTGTTTTAGATATATGATTTACATATCTTTAACCATAATTTTTGTAATTATTGTTGTTCTCTGAATTTTCAAACATATATGTACCTATATTTATATGTATCACTTCACTTTGCATGTTTTTTTTTTAATATTTCTGGATGACTGGATGTAATTTACGTACGTTTCAAAAATGGTGGACTGTAATTTACACAGTACTTACACAGTATTTACACACAACTGGGATCCTTTTTGGGAGATGCAATTTAAATTTCCAAAAAAGATATACTTACCCATAACAAGCTATGGTATAATCTGTCGTTTATTATCATACTATACAACACATATTACATCGGTATAGTCGTATAGGAATATATAAGAAAATAACTAAGGATTTTATATTTCCATGAGTCATAAATCATATATTCATATAGTGTGTGCGCTAACGTAGCAATGTGTTGTGTATGTATGTCACTTCATAATACAAATATTGAACTGAACGGTGATAAGCAAGCTATAACCTATAGAAATAAAAATAGTAAACATGACATATGTATAAGGTGTCATACACCTATTATACCTATGTATATTACGCTGCTATTGCAGTTTACGAAGATGTGATTGCCAAGTAAATATCCAAGTGGTCAAGTACTTATTTATGTATTTTAAATTGCTTTTGGAGATATTATTTAATATACGCTAATAAGCTTTGTATAATAGTTAGACCGTCGTTATTGGAATACCTTTCTTAAAATAAAAAGTAATATAATATGTATTTTAATTTTTAAATCATTTAAAAAGTTAAAATACAAGTTAAACATCGCTAACTATAATTTAAGTATTCTGCAGGTGTATACATACTGCGGCCACAGTTTAATAATGTTGACTTTCTGGTCATATCAATATGCTTATGTACAAATTGAGATACTAATTTTCGAAGTTAAAACATAAAATTAAAAATTAACTATTAATATATTAAAATTAAGTACATAACATGCCAATTATTAAAAAAATATTTCTTTAAGATGACCGTCATCTTTTGTGCATTCCTATACAGTAATACTTGATCATAGTGTTTAAGTTTTGAAATTAAAACAAAATTATCGCTAATAGGCTCCGAGAGTCTGAGCAGCCATATAAATATTAACTAGATACCGTTATTTGTGTAAAAAGATAAGTTATTACAAAAGTATACGTTGTTTAAGTACCATTAGATCTGGATTTAAATTAATAAGTAAATAAAAAAAAAAAAAAAATTACAATCTATAAAATCATTTATTTTAATTCCGAGACTGCGTATCTATTATTTTTTTTTATCTAATGAATGTTTGATTATTATGCTATTAATTATAATATTGTTATCTCAATAATTGTTGAGCTATAATAACTGTTAGATTGAAAGCTAAATAAAAAAAAAATTGTGTACGATTAATTTATTTAATATTTTTGGTTATTATACATTTATACTAATTTAATATAAACCTACCTACTTAAGTTATTTAAGAAATATAATTCATTATTATAAGCGTGATTTTTCTTTTAGGGTTTGCAGGCATGCATGTAGGTACCTATACTTCCGAAGAACTGATTAATGGATACAAAATATAAAAATAAGTATAATTTAAAATGTTTTTTCTAAAAAAGTATTTTAAATATATTTAAATAAATCCATCACTATACATGTATATTTAAATATTTAATTTATTGTTCTAAAAATAACCTGTGTTAAAAATAAACGAAGTTTCTCATAGTAGGTATCCTCGTATTTGTTTCCGTCAATAACTTCTAAATTATTTTTTTTCAGAACTGTTTTTAGCAAATTAATCTAAATAAAAAATGTATTGAAAAATTATTTTATTTTATTTAATAACTAAAAAAAGGAAATTGGTTGTATCTTGTATTGAACTTATTGGACCCCTTATAGATAAAATAAGTGTTATAGGTGGTGATAATGGTGATATTATCTGGGCACAATATTGGCACGCCCGTACGCACGCCTATTATGTAACTATATAGATTTCTGATTTCAATAATATCTTAAAGAAAAATATGCAATTGTAAAATTAAGAGAATTTAAGTGCATTATTCTTATTTTATTTTATCGGAAGTTTTTTTTTATTTTTAAAGGATGACGGATGTGTATAAGAAAGGTTATTTCAATAATAATCAATTTAATACAATTGCAATTTCAATTCATGATTCAATTGTACACGTTTCCTTGATTTAATATATATATTTTTTAAACAATGTATTATAAATTAAATTTTAAGGAAATGAAGCGATTTCAGATTTGTATACCCAAAGTTTTAAATTGAAAAAAACAAAGATATTGTACAGCACATACAGCATTCAATACTATACTGTATAAACTATAAAGTACCTATTTCAAGTATTTATGATTACTATTTACATAGATATAATAATATTATAGAATTGGCAATTGACATAATTAATTATTACTCCTAGGCGTGTCTTCTTCTAAACAATAAAATATAAACTCGGTGGTTATAAATGTTATAATCAAATAAAATATAAAACCGGGGGAAGTTATTCTGCTATTATTTAGTAGGTTTCGAGTACATCTAGTCATTGAGTAGGTCACTGAAATATTAAAATAAATGTGTTAAACTTGAATTCAATGATAAACCATTAAATATGAAAAAAGATTCTGAGAGGATGGTGTTTCCTTAGTATATATATAAATATTTTAGAATTTAAATATAATACTATTTACTAGTACCTACTGAGCGTACCGTAGAACAATATGAACGTGTTAATCGGTTAATGCTATAAATAGTTTGAAAAAAATTTAATATTTTTAATATTTCGATGACTATTGTCTATTTCATTAAATTGAGCATAAAGAAAATAATAATATACGTTTACATTTTTTACAAAATGTTATAATTACAGTAAAATAACTAAAATTGTTATTTTTCGTTTAAATATACAATTTCGTATCACCGCCAATAAAGATTATCACACACGACACACCTAACGTCACAGGTTTACCTATTCCAATTTATTAAAGGTAATAGATATAAACTAGGTTTATAATATATAATTAAGCCTCAATTAAAAATTCATTATTGGGTCTCAGCACACCAGGCACTCATACTAAGCTTTGGTTCCTTTTAAGAAATAAAATTTAAAACTTAATTACTATTTTTATTTTTTATGGGTGTATACAGTTTTTTTCATTTTGAACCATTTTAAATAATAATAATAAAAAAAACTAATAAGATTAGCAAAATAATTATGTATGCATAAAATTGTAATATTATAAATTTAATTTATTTAAGCAAATATATAGGTACTTACTGTACCTATTGTCCTACTATATATTACTTTTTACTTTTTAGTTATAGTAAAAAATCAATTTTATCTTATGTGTTTGACACTACACATAATACTATATAAAAATATTGTTAAATGTTAAGTACTATTGAGTACTTCACGCGAATAAGTAAAAACACACCTAATAAAGTAATAACAATTCATTATTGAATATGTTGATATTATTAATTATTTTATGTAAGACGTAAGTCAATAATTGTATGGTAATACCATTTAGGTATAAGGTATACTATATTGAACCACATTGTTCAAAATTATCATTTTCAGTAATTTGTAATTTGTATCATAATTAATAATTATATGATGCACCTATTGTAATATCAATTCATGATTTAATTTATAATTTTATATTTTTTTGTAATTAGAGGATTTTTTATTTTTGAAATTTCTTTATAATGTAATATAACTTGTGACCACTTAAATATATAATAAAATTAAATGTGTTTGTTTGTTTTAGGTAATTATATAGGTATTTTAAAATGTTAGCTAGTTAGCTTCTATAATATTGTTTACCTATCCGATTTCCGTCTGTACAGAAGTACTTATATACCAGTTATACCGACGAATAATGAGTAGTAGGTACCTGCTATAGAAATATAGACTACTAGGTACTATAATATTGCAATATTGCTTTTTTTTTTATTAAACAGCAGTATTTTACTTTAGCTTTTAGCGTAATATAATAATAATTATTATACCTTTATTGGCTTTATTACCTTATATTATGAAATACGAATTATACGTATACACTACGTACGTAATAATATCATCGTAACCTACGGAGTACGGACTATGGTGTCACTTATTATAGTACTCGCAAATATTACGATTGTACGTAAGAAAGAAAAGTCGTCACCCGGCGCGTGGTCACACTGTGGTCGTAGGTTTTTTTGTCGTCGGCGGTGGGAGCAAAGCCGTGGCGTGCGTCCAGCTGTCACGGAGTGGGAGTCGGTTGCAGGATGATCGCGGGACGGGCGCAGGGGACGAACGAGAACGCATCTGCGGCGCGTCAACAAAACAACACGGTCCGCTTCGATGTATATACGCGTAACCGGCGGTCGTTAGTGCGGTTTTTTTTATCGTTTTAACTTATATATATATTTATATATATGTACATGTATATATAAAAGTAATAATATACGCACGCAAAAGTATAAATATATATATATGTATATTATATAAATATATACAGCCAGTGTTTAAAATACCGATCTACCGTCGCAAAGAATCATAAAAAAAAAATTGTTTTTCATTTTAAAATAATTCGGTACATTTTTCTATGGTGTACCGCCCGGCAGTTGTAGAACCGTCGAGATAACACTTTGAAAATCGAACTCCAAACGCATTCGTCGACGACCGTCGCGAAGGAATAAAACACCCGCAGTGTTGTTTCCAAATGATCACCATGAACAGCCATTCGAACGACATCGACTACAGTAACGGATACATGGAACCGGAAGAAGAATGGGAACGGGAAGGGCTGTTGGACCCAGCGTGGGAAAAACAACAGAAAAAGGTAAACTTTATGTTATAAAAATCCTCTGCCAACATAGTGCTACCTGTAAATTATATTTAGAATTAATCGAAAAGGTGTTTACTTAATTGCACTAAGATGACCTGCTGTTATCGCGAAATGCGAATGATCGGTCACAGTTGTTGTCTTGTAAATCGTATTTAAAAAAAAAAATTAGTTCCCATACTATACATACTTAAGGTAAGTAGATAACAGCTACATCTTCCAAGGCTCGGGTATTTTCCCATCATCAAAATAGACTCGTGGCTTAATTTGATTACCTTCTAAAGTTTGCACAGTGATAACAATATCTGGTTTCTGACTTTCTGTGGCTTAAGAGTTTCCACAGCTCAAGTTACATATATGACCTCTATATATAATTTTAGTTTTATTTATATATTAAGCTAGTAGGTACCTACTTGTTGAATTATTGTAAAGAAAAATATAAACATTCACATAAGAAAACAGTAGGTACTGGGAAAAGGCTTTTAGTAGTTTAACCTAACCTAACCAAAATGCTGTCATGTATTAAATATGACAGTTTATTATTTTAGATTTTTTTGCCTACTTGCTGATTTTTATTTTATGATTCAATATTGATTATAATGCTTAGCTTACATATGATAATAAATTTAACCAAATTAATTGTATTTTAGATTGGTATTATAATTTATTATTGTATTAAAATTGTGATATACATTACAAAATGATCTTGTTGTCTCAAAAGAAGTATGAAAAATATCCACAGTTAATCTTGATATTAAAACTTATTAGATTTGATTAGATGTAAGAAGAAAGTTGTATTACTTATATAATAAGATTATTCTTACGTTAGCTAATTTTCAATTTTTCTATTGAGTTAATGATTTACCTAATACTAATTAGTCAGAAATGTTAGTTTGATTTTACAATTGAGTTAGGTATTTAATATACTAAAGTTTGTAGATATTAACTGAAGAAAATAGCAGTTTTATAAATTGTAATTGATTTATAAAATAAGTCAGTTTATATACATTCAGACTTGATATGAATTAAAATAGTCTATCTAAACTTTATACCTTCTCTATTACAGTATTACTATGTTCTTGTAAGTTGAAGTATTTTCAAAATAATTTTTATTGGTATTTGTCATTTGTTATTGTAAACTTGGCTCACAAAAGTTCTAATCCTACACATCACCTATATTTAGTTTTGAAATGTTGGCAGCTTTTCCAGAATCAAATAGACCTATAGTCTTTTTTAAAGTTAACTCTTTTAAATTATTATAACATATATTATAACCAATATTTTTTTACTAATCTGTTCATCAATGTGAATTAAATTAATTTTAGTCTGTTGTAATTTCATTAATGTTGACATTTTAACAATTAATAATAGTTGATATAATATGTACATTACATTAATTAATAGTAGGGATATATAATATCTTATCTATTTTTTTTAACGATTCCTACCTATGCAATTTAGTATTAAATGTTTGACATTTTTTAGACAGTTGATTGTAGACATTTATTTTTATTTATTTTAGGATGAGTTAGGTGAGATAATATGAAGTACTTAATAGTTATAGGTATTTCATGTTTTCAATTTTCTAAACTAGATAGCTATTTGTATTAGGTTTAAAAATATTTTGCTGTAAAGAATGTTATTTATGATATTTTAATTACCTATTAGAAAATAAGCTCTAGAAGAGACATTAGTAAAACACTAAATTAATCTTAAATGTGAATTCTCATGAACATAATTAACTATATATTAAAAATAATCAGCAACCTATTAAAATTGGTTTATTAAACATGTTAACTGTTAGATTTTGGTAGATATTCAAATTTGGACTATATAATAGTTAAATTCCAAATAAGTTCCAAAGTAAAATATATATATTTTTATTTAATTTAATTTTTTGTGTAAGATGCTATATCGGTGTTTCTGTATTCTGTGTTCCTACTATGTAGTCTAGTTAAACTGATCGAATATAGAGTCAACTGAACTGTGACCGATCTCCTAAGGTTTTTTCATGTGTGAAAATCGAGGCCACTACAACGGTCAGTCCAATCTTCACGGTGCTAACCTCTAATATTTTTTCTTTACTAAGGATATAGGTATTATATTGCCTGTGTTGATTGTATACTTATACATAATTCTATTCATTGTCTAACTACATAATATGATGTATGTGGTGAATCAGAACACTAGGTCAATTCATTCATATCCTATTTTTAATAAGTAATAATAATATATAGTTTTAGTTTTTCAGTTGGGTCGATTTATTAATGTAATATTAAATATTAATAGCTAGTGTTGAAGATGCCCTTAGCTGTTACTTAGTGTTAGAGCAATTATCCTAATGACTTTAAAGGTTATCTAGGATGTAGGTTGTAAATAAATTAACTGTGTTTAGATTATGTAGTATTGTTTTTAATTTTCTTCATATATTAATTATCAACATTTAATTTATTTGACCTTTAATAATCGTGCTGATTTAAAAGTTCATTTTATTTATTCTATCAGGTATTCTTTAAAAAATACATTGAAAATTGACCTAGTGCAATATTTTTTTTAGTACCTATTACCTTATCACAAAAATTTATATCTACCTATTAATAAATGTGGATAGACTGTCATAAGTCAGTAAGAACATATTAATAGAAGTTTTTATTTCAGCTTAAAAATAAGTAATGTTTCTTAGTACCTATTATTATCATTCAAAATATTTTTTGTATCTTCATTTAAAAATCAATTATGCAAACTTATTTATCATTGTTTTACTAAGAAAAAAGTCTGTTCAAGTTTATTTATCATTAATAATTAAATATTGCAATTATAATTTTATTATGTTTTTATTAATTACACCATTATATTGGTAATTGATAATTTATATTGATTTGTTAATCTGTTGTATAAACTTGGGTATAAACTTTAAATTTTAAAAATGCATTTTATTCATAGTTTATTTTTAAATCTGATAAACTCTAATTTCTAGTTACTGATTAGTGATAACTGATGAGTTTTTGCGAGAATTTATAATTTATCGTGTTTATATTAAGTATATGACATTGTATAGAGGTTGTATTAAACAATTAATCGGATAATCAACAGGGTATGTCAGACAACTCAGACAACACTAGATCATCGTTTCTCAACCTTTTTATGTTCCAGTTAGTACACCTGCTAAGTTTTGAAAAATATTTTATTATAATACCACTTAAAAAAACTCTTTAAAACATAGTTATGAACATTTAATTGAAATTAATGAAAGGCTCTTATTAAAAACTTAATAATTTTTTAAAACGTAATACCATTAATAATTCTTACTTTTTTTCGCATACCACTGATTGAGAATTTTTGACTTATATGATTTTCATGGAATTGTTCTGTTTAGTAGATTTTAATATTATTATTATTACTTAATATAGTATTTCTCAATATATTTTAGTCATTGAACTTTATCAGGAACTAGAAATTCTTATTTTTTCAGTTCCAACGAAAAGAGAGCCAGCTCTCGTTCATCGTTTGAATCGTAGCTCAAGTCGAAAATGTTGTTTACCAATTTATTTTTTCTTAAATTCTTCACAGAACCTTTATTTTAGATCCTACTACAAAGGCTTAAAGATGCCTTTATTTTTTAGTGTAGATAAATCAACTCGTAGGTAATGTGGTGTTATTTTTGTTAGACTTTAATTGTTTAATTATTGGTACTAAAAGTCAAGTCAAAAATATTATTTAAAGTTTTTAACCCAATTTGTGTAATAATTTTATTGTTACGAGTAATTTTATTGGTTTTGTGTTTACTACGTAATGGTGTAGTTGTAGTACTTGAATTGATTAGGATATTAATAATGCGTCTAATATAATGTATTATATATTTGTTAAGTGTTTCGTGACCGAATATAAAGAAAACATTAATATAGGTAGGTATTTAAATTAAAAATGCAAGAATCCTGTTTTATATTTTATATTCAGATTTCAGATTCTTCAATAATCTTACATGAGTGATTCTTTCGTTTTGAACTCACATTTTCATTGCTTGTTTTGTATTTTTATTCAACTTTCTCGATCATAATTTTAATTAGTTCGCTGATTTACTATCTTTTATGTAGATAAAATGTAATATTACTTATTGTCAATAACCATTTATATGCGGATACACTGTATATTGTATAATATGTGTTTGTGTTTACAAAATGTTATGTATACTGCGTTATGTGTATAATGGCGAGTTGTGGTAAATGGAGTATTCCATAATTAAGTTATTCAAAACATATATAAAATTGTGTAGTATCAAAGAGGATAATATAACTTTTGACCACCTATAGGTACCTATTAATCTAATTTTATTAATTTTAATTTCTAATCATTGAAACAAAATAAATTTGGGTAACTTGTGGTATTAGGCATTAATGTATTATATAATTTAGTTAATAGCTATTAAGTATTAATACTGATGATAATTGTATTATAATACACATGTAGAAACACTAATTTATTTATTATACTTTATTAGATTTATTTTTGTTTGTTTCAAATTATATTTACATTAATATTCGAAAAATATATGGGTTGGAATGAATTTTCTGAAATGATGATTAACTTAATTAGGTTTAAAAATGTTTAAGCATGTATAGCCATTGTAGGCATATCTCTGCATATTATGCACGACTATTTCCTATCGAATACTCATTTATTTAATTGATGGTTATCCCTGTCGTCCATTGTGCACTATGGTGATCTGGTGTAAATAAATAAAAAAAACGGACTTAGGGTAAGTTTCGTTTTTGAAATATTTAAATTTGTTAGTTATTGTGTGTCGCTAAATTGCGGCGGTGATGCGAGAAGACAAAAACAGACGGACAAAAGATTTTTCTTAAATGAATATAATTAGGTATATCAAAGAGTACAGGCCAAAATTCATACGGTATTCAGGCGAGATGTCTCGCAACATTTTATTTCTGCGATACGCTCACCACCCCACCGCCTATTTCCGCTCCAGTGGTTTATCTGTTGTTACGCCGCAGCTTCGTTGACGACGAATTGACGACTAAATACGCACGGGAAACGGTCTGCGTAGATGGTTTCGGACGGGTTCATTTCGACGCGCTCCCTCTCACCTCCTTACCGTTCAACGAGACGACATTGAACGCGCGTTTGATTTTTCTTTTTGTTATTAAAGCCGACATGAAAATAATAAACCTGTGTGTGGCGGACTTGTCAATGATTTCCATCGAGGGCCTTCCGCGACGATCACTGCTATATATATTATAATAATAATATAATATATGTGTATATATCGGTTTAATTATAGAGCCACAGGAATTTGGTTAGGACAGGGATGTTGTAACCAGGATTTTAAAATGCGGGGAGGGGGGACAAACTTTAAATACTTGTTACTAATACTACAGTTAACAATAACGTTTGTTTTTATATTAATTTAATACAGCCGATGGGGGGCATCTGGTTATATTAGGTATATTTTTCAAATTATATGACGTGTTAGGCATATTTAAAAAAAAATGTTATATTCTGATCAGTCTGATCGTATTATTTGACAATAATCATACATTCATGCTCTTTTATATTATATGGTCATCTTTACCATTCACCTCCTTAAATTAATGATTTATGTTTAAGAGATTGACCAAATTCTACTTTCTTGATGTGAATGGATTTAAATTTTTTTTAAATAATTTATCTTATTAGACTCTTTTCTAGGTTGTTGTAAGAATAGTTTTTGATATGTAAATTGAAATTGTGTTTAAATTTTAAATATCCTATATTTTGTAGGATAAAAATAGTTGTTCACAATAATCTAGGAATTAATTTCTATGGCGATTTAAAGTTTAAACTGCCACTAATCACTATTATTATAATCAGATGCTTAAAATCTCCAGTTAGTTGAGATTTTTTTAAAAAAAGTTACCTTTATTCATTTTTTTTATGACGGGGAGGTGGGATATTCAAAATATTGTTTGTATTGTTGTCGGACACTTTGTAAAGATATGTTTAGCTTTTTAATTGGATGTAAAAAAATACTTTGTTTTATGTTGCCGTTGCGCCGTTGCCAAGTGGGATTTTCTTTTTCTTTTAATCGTATATGGATAGAAACGATGACGATTTGTATAAGTCCGTGTAGTTCGTTACTTGGTTGTTACGTCATTATCGCGTCAGAACGCAACTGCTGTACCTTTCGATACCGAAAGGTCGACGACGTGATCCGTCGCGGTTGCTTCCGTTATCGCGTTTACGATTCATCTTCCACCAATTTGACTCCCGTGTGTTCATAATTTCATATATTATGTAGGTATATTATCACGCGGGCGCGGTTATGTACAAACAATATTGTAAGTACTGTTATATTGAGTTCCGCCCGTCGTGCAGCCGTACCCGATTCATGGGATAACAATATAATATAATATTGTTATTAGCGTCCGCCCATCATTTGGTATAGGTATATATATAAAAAAAAAATACATTCGAGGTTTGACGAGCTACCGTTTGTACCTACTTCATTACGATTAAAAATATTATAAAAGATACTCAATGAATGCAATCATATAACATACGTATGTATTTTTACAACGAAAATTGACTTGCGATCATATATGAATCTATAAGTTGATACTTGATTGTAATAGGACCTATGAGATCAGTAGCTACCTAAAATAAACTGTGTATATGTCACCCAAATTTTAAAAACAATTTATTGGTTGGGCCTTGGGGATGAGTGGCCGAGGGAGGGAGATAAGATTCTGCTAATACCTATCACCGATTGCTGTTACTAATTTTCTAAAGTTACCTGATTAGAATTGAAAATATCATCCATTCTCACCTACAATAATTGAGATAATTCATCGATTCATAGTCCTTATCATATTATATTAGTGAATATTTATTTTATATTTTATACTAAATAAATTAAAATATTAATATACACTAAGTATTTTTTATTTTATAAGCTGCGGAAGATTTGTTAAATCATTTAACACGAGAATCGTGAAAGCTGTTCCCATACCCATACTTTTCGAGTGCTTTCGTTTTCGCACGAATTTTTCTACTTTGTATACCACATTTTGCTATACCTATGCATCCGGGAAATGAGTGAAAGTGACCTGTGTTTTAAATTATAACAATAATAGTAATAATATAAAGATATTTCTGGTACACAAGTTGAGATCACGATTTAGCGTATTTTTGAACAGATTTTTGCTATATTAGACTGCCCTAAAATAATATGTTTTCAATTTTCGTTTCTATTTTAGATATATAGTTGAACATTGTTGTTTGTTTACAAAAGGTCTTCTGCAAAGCATGTTTTGAAAATTAAATAAATGATCATAATTTGTATATTTTAATCATTACTTCCATCATGGTTATTTGTATAAATCAAAAAATTAATTGGCCATTATATTTATAATAATAGACGGTCATTTTTTTTACACATTTTGTAATTTTAACATTAAAAATGTTTAATCTTATAAATAATAAATAATGTATTAAATACGTATACCTCCGTCTACTAAAAATTATTTTTATGAAAATATAATATCTATAATTTTTAAATAGAAAACTATGACCTAAATATAACTAGGTAGATTATTTCTGATGATCTTATTTTAAATTAAATTTTACTTTTATAACGAAACACACTTTTAAGTTATTTTGTATAGTATATATGATATAGGTATATAGTTCGAAAAATAAAATACACTTATGTATTTCTTATTATTGTTATTTGTAATGTATACATATTTAATATGTATTATACCTAATTTTTCAATAATTCGTCGAGCATAATATGTTTAATTGTTAAATATATAAAGTTACTAATAAAGCTTCAATCATTCGCGTATGACTCATGTGATGAATAGTTCGTATTGTCTATTTATAAATGTTAAGCTATATATAATACATGTATGAGTTATATCAAATTATTTATATCATCTAGTTCTCTGTCGAGCAGATGAAAATATAATTTCATCAAGGTTTTTGTCCGTCCTAACGAGACGTTCATCATATTGGGAGATTAATTTTGATTTAAGATAAATGATACCTTGGCATATTTTCTATAATTAAAAACTGTATCAGTTTAGTTTTTGATATTAAATAACTAATATTTAAATTATTATAACTATATTTATAAATACAATTTTAAATAGGTACATATATTCATTCCTGATCATAATACACCTTATAAGTGTTGGTAATTTTCTTGTAAAAATCTAAGGATCGCTAATTACTTAAATTTATGATTATAATTATAACAGGAATAATAGTATATAAACAATTTAACTAAATAAATTAAAACTAACTTAACATTTAAATTCACTGAATTTTATCATATCAGTTTAATTAATTAAATTTTGTATATTCATGTATACCAGAAGCCACCCCTATTTTTGAAAATAATTTTGTCAAATACTTATCCATGTATACATAAACAAAAAAGTAAATAAATAATAAAAACATATCATTGTAAAATCAATATGTACATTCATTATTCCGCTCAGAATTTTCAAGATAAGTATTTTTTGTTAAAAGAATTGTACACTATAGGCATACAACGATAATATGTAATTACATAGAGCTAATATAGTTATTTAGGTGGATTATTTTTTGCTGTATAAATACTTAAGAAAAATTTGAACGATAATAAATAATTATTTATACAGATTTGTTTAACTGTCCCAATTAATATTATTTTAGATAATGATAAATATAAATTCTTAATCCTTATTGAGTATCCACTTAAAATTTAAATTTAGATACTTATAGCTATTTATGATTAAGTAAGTTGTTCGGTATACTTATATTACAATTTTATAATATGTAATGAAATTTTGTTTAACACAAGATAATTGTAATAATTTGTACGAGTTAAATTACTATAGTTTTTATTCTAGTAATGTGTGGTTATTGTTTTTTCTTGGATAATATTGTTTATAGCAAAATAAGTGTACTGAATAATCTCTAATAGTGGTATAAAATAGACACAGATAATAACTTGGTCATTATTATAGATAATCACTTATCAGTTATTTTCCAGAAAATTGCGAAAAATAGAAATTTACAGTAAAATTGTATATATTTTAAAAGTTATAATAGTATTTTTGTGGTGTATCTATTATATTATGAGCACTTTAATAAACTCAAATTGTTGTTATAAAAAAAAAATTAAATTAAGTTTTTTTTTTATTCTGGAATAATCTAATATCGTCTAAGACAGCAAAAAAGTATTCATTCATTTTCAGTTTTCATCTTGAAAAATGTTAATGGTATATAATTTATAAAATTGATAAAAAAAATAAAAAAAAAAACTTTCGACTACTAACTAAATTAAATTTGTTTTTATAAACACTAAAATGTGAAAAATTAGAAAAATTTAGTTTAGCTTTAAATCATATTAGTTATTTTGTATTTGATTGATAATTAATTGAATTTATACTTTGTAGTATTATTAATAGCTAAAAGTATTTTTTATTGAAGAATTAAATGAAGCGAGACGAGTGCCCAACGTTCTTTAAGTATAAGTGTATCCGCTCTTATTTTTTTGTTATTGCTAGTTTGACATGTAGAAAATAAAAGATAATTTAATACGCTAGTTTCAAATTGCAATACATTTTGTTTTAAATTTAATTTTAATTGTATTACAACGATTTAAGTACTTATGACTTATATGACTTCATTGGTTTCTACTGTAACGTAGAAACGTTTATATTTTAAATTAGATTTATGTAATATATAAGACACCCTATTATAGGTTTACTTTATAGTAACAATACTAACAATATAAATGTGTATATTTCATTGGATTTAAACTCAAGTCGATGCAAACGATCGACCTGACCTGCCTGGCATTTTACCAGATTTAAATCGTAATAAAAACGATAAGGTACCCAATTATAAATATTACATTGCTCCGATTTCGGAAAATTGTTTCCGGATTTGACATCCATTGAGCTGGCATAATGATTATTAAATAATAACGTAGGTACACGTGAGCGTTTGGCATTTTACTTTGGTGCGGTAGAAAAAAGTAGTGCGTATTTAATTTTCCCTTCAGGATTTTGGGGGACAGATGGCATAGAGCAGTTTACCCACCACACGCACACACACATGAGCATCAACCACACACGTACGCATTTACGTATATAATATTATTATACATACATATATACATAGTACGATTGGGGCGCCTGCAGCCGCCTCTGATATTTATAGCTTCGCCGTGGATCCAGTCGGCCTAGATCCTCGTTTATTTCTGTGTGACGGCGACCGGCGGAATATTTAAAATAGACGCGCATGCGCCACGCCGACCGACGGCTGCTTTTATACATGAACAGCAGGCCGTGGCTCTTGTAGCAGCAGCGCATTATGTTACCCCTCGGTGGCCGGTGACCAAAAATGGGCCGACACGTCGCCGCCGCTGCCGTTCGACCAGCTGCCCTCTGTTCGGACCGTCGCGCTAGCACGTGACGTCCCGCGCGCATATCCCGCGAAAGGCTTTAATATGTTTATCGTTTTTCTTCCCCCCGTGTCGCCTACCTGTTGCTCTTGTCATCGCTTTTGTCTCTAAGAATCACTGCCAGTAGACTGGCCTTTTTATTGTAATTTATATAAACACTGTGTTTACAATAAGGATGGCTAAATGATTTTCGAGTTCCACGAATAGCCTATAATATTAGTATAATTTATTATATGAATTTAAAGATCAGATTTGTATGTATTTTAATTTTTTTTACCATGAGTTCATGCAGTTCAACGGGAATCAGAAATATTGACTATTTGTTTAGTAGAGAATGTGTAGAAAACAATTTACAATGCGTATTTGTACGTGGAATTATGATTTATTTGAAGAAATTTGCATATTAAGCTTATTTTGTAGTAAAATGCCAACATTTTTTATATGATAAATCATGATATATTTATTTTATATTTTTTGTTAAGCTGATTTTTATCAGAAAAATTGTATGTAAAGTATTGTAAAAAGTAATTTTCATAAACTATGATAAGCAAACATTTTTATATGCTTAAATTGTTATTATATTATCTTAAAGTTAATTTAAAACCTTATCAAGTCTCGTTGATTTTCATAGGTGAGAAGACAAAAAATTGACATATTATGAATGCATATACATTTTGGATAAGAGTATATTTGGTGCATATTTAATAACTTTTATGCATAAATGTATACTTTTTTTAAAATCTTATTTAAATTATAATCTATGTTCTATGGTTATATTTAAGCGTACCATATACTCGAAGTGATCATTTTATTGTAAACAACGTCACTCACGTTTACCTCGTCCAAAAATGTAGAAAGTTAATTTTCGGGACGATGGGAAATAAATCGGTCGTCGCTATAGTATAGGTCACGTATACTAGAATAAACTCAGGGGCAAACAAAAACAGTTGTGGCCTACATTATATTTTCTATCATTGTTTCGAATTCACGATCTATTTTATTCAGAGCCTCATTCGTATTGTAAATTCTGTTATCATTATATAATATATACGGTATACGCTGTATAGTATACCTATACGCATTATACGTATATACTATAATAGTTATTAGTATCACTACGATTTAGTATAATAAATCATGGTTAATACTTTATGTTGTGATATCGAACGACGGTTGAATATATTGTATTATTTCCAAGCTTTAATTTAGAATTAGCACTGTTTACAACTATAATACAATTAGTACTGAAATTCGTCAATTAGGTGCGTAAATAATATATACTCTGTATACAAATGCTAACTATAGGTATAGTTGTGTAAGTGTACCTAATAAATAAATAAATAAATGTATTAACAGTTATTATAGAAACGATGATAAACTATGTCATCTAACATGATTTTACGTTTATAAGTATTATAACATAAAACATATTTTCGAATTTTTATAAAACGGGTCAACCGACTATCGTCCTCTGATTATTTTATTGAGATTTTCGTCAATTGTACATTTTTATACTCGTAGTATAATAGGTATATCTATACACTGTATACAATTTTATATTATGCTCGCACGTACCCTTCTCGTAGTTAACGGGGTTAGGGGAGGACCAGGGTGAACAATATTATTATTATTGTAATTGTATAACCTGATATAACTTACGCGTGGTTGGCGGCGTTCGTGTGTTTGATACAATACGTGCTGGCGGAAAAAAACCGCCATCATCACGTTTTCCGCGGCGGGTCGCCAGTGGTCACATTCCTACATAATAATCGTACTACGCCGGAGCAGTGAGCAATGGTGATTTAAAGTTGTGGAAATCAGCACGTTGTCGTTGCGTCGTTGTAAATCTAAATTCAATTACGGGTGGCTTATCGTGTTGCGGTCATAGTCTGCCGTAGTTTTGTTATTCCAAGATTTTACTTAAAATGTAAAAGTACGCATTTTCGGTTTTTAACTGTATTATATTAAATTTCGTAACGGCCGCGGCAGGTTGTTATAACTATAACCCACAATATGTAGCATGTTAAAATCCTAACCACGCCCGTGGAGAACCCCATAAACACACCAACTACACATCCGACATCCCGTGCATTATTTTTTTTATTTCGTTTCGGAACCATCAATCATATTTTGTATAATAGAAATATACCTATGCTACGTTAGTAAATTACCTATTATTTATAGAATGCAGTCGTGTCATCATCGTTGTTGATGATTTGTCAACTCAAATGTCAAACACAATCAATATTCGTTTATGTTTAGACTTTTAAGGTATAACATGAGGGGGTGAGGAATTCGTCTTGCGTAGGGCCACCGGAAAGTTGATTTGTGTTCCAACTATTAGAAAAGTTTTTTATCCGAATTCGATTTGTTATATTTTTATCACCTCATACTATTATTATTATTGAATAAGCGTAAACACGGTGGTATGTCGTTTTCGCGAACACTCAGGAGCAGGTCGGTGCGTGGTTAACTAAGGCACGTGACGAATTCAATTATGTCGTTATATATATTATATATTTATTATTTTCTCGGTGTCGAATTACACTTTTGAACA
This sequence comes from Rhopalosiphum padi, assembly GCF_020882245.1. Lineage (NCBI taxonomy): Eukaryota > Metazoa > Arthropoda > Insecta > Hemiptera > Aphididae > Rhopalosiphum > Rhopalosiphum padi. Next base: position 48,523,007 of record NC_083600.1, on the reverse strand, counting down.
CATGACGCGCGTGTGATGTACACTCTTCTTCGACAGTCCGACACCCCTTCCCACTATCATTTGTATATCACGTACGCACATGTCCGTTAAGGAAGAGTAGTAAAACCAGTTGTCATAATTACTGTGTCCTTGAACTTAAACAATAGTCGGGTAACAGGACTATTCGAAAAGAAAAGGATACGATTTCAGATTGTATATTATGTATTATTGTATACCTATATAATATATACATTATATACACTTGTAAATACTTGCCAGTTATGCATTATAAATATACAGGATATGCCTTTTAGGAGCCATGTGTAATAATTCTATATATATAAAAAAAAAAATCATTTCCCTGTTATGAAACTTGTGTATAAAATACATCACTATACTATAATAATATTACCGACTATTCTCAACAATTATATCGTCATTAGTTTTTAGTCTTTACGGTATACCCGGGATAGCCTCTGGCACATTTTTCCTTTTGTTTTATTTTTATCAATTGAACTCGTTAAAGGCGACAACGCGTGGACATCATGAACGACCTTCAGGTTACCTCATAGTATATACCATATATACACATTATACACAGTGTTTGCTGTAGTGACATAAATGTTGTAAAAAATATACCGAGATAGCATACATTAACCTAATGGATTTGAAGCGTAAAAATATTTATACTTTTTTGTTAATATAAAAATCGAATATTTAAAACATCATTAAAATGTACTGGATATTATGAATAAATGTTGAATATGTACTAATCGACTACCTGTTGCAAACTATCATATAAATAAATCTTAAATAATAATAAGATCAATTAACAGTATGTTTTATTCTTTTCGTCTTTTAGAAAAAAACGCCCAACTTAATATTGCTGCCATATATCTGTAAAATTACTTATTTTTAAAATCATGTTACGTATTTAATTAGGCAGTTCAAATTTTGTTGTTGACAAAAAAAAAATGTGTCGACAAAACGGCTGAAATTGTGTATGCTGCTATTAAAAATTAAATACGGTTTTTGAAGAAACTTTACCCACGTGGTGAAACGTGTTTTAAAATAAAACTATTCGCTAAGCTGAGCCAACATCCGAAAATATTTATTGGGTCGCTTTCCATGTTAGTGCATCGTTATATGAATTCATGTGTTCTATTTTATTCTGTGGACTTTTTGAAAGTGAAATATTGACTATTTTTTTATACAATCATCAAACATATGTTTGTAAATTTGTACTTATATAGTTCAAAACAAATATGTGTTGTGCGCTGATATCATTTTGATTACAATTATTCAAAATTTTAAAATATGTTAGTTTTACCACGAAAATCATTAATTTTAGTCATATAACTTGAAACTTCACTGTAAATTCTAGTCGAATTACAATGTAATAAATTATTATAATAGTAAAGTATAATAGATTTTGAGAAACACAAATCTCGTTTGTTTTATGTATTATATTCTGGTCTTCATTATTTCTTAACTTTTATAATTATAAATTGTATTTAAGTTTCTTTAATTTAATAATTATCAACCATTGATCAATACTATTTAGGTATTATAGTTCATTATGTTAGGATATTTTGCGTTATAGACATATTTATATCGACTATTACATTTTTCGTTTAAATAAATGTGTGTACATTGATTTGTTAAACATTTAAATTGGTATAGCGGTTTTATATACACTTTTAAAGCTAGGTCATAATTTGCATAATAATGAACATCTGTAATATATATGTATTGGCTATTATTATTATTTAAATGATAACATAATATGATATTGTTATTATATAATTATTATTATAAAATTGTTAAATTATATATGGATTTATAATAATACCTACCTATAATTAAATCAATATTAGTTCACAGATTATACATAATTTAATATTATTTTAAAACATGATAATTCTGATGCTTTTATTTCTGCTCCGGCTTCAGTGTAGACTTTACTTATCTAGTTGGTATTTATAATAAATGGTTTGTCGACGTTCAACGTAAAGGTATAGCACTATTATAGCGAATAAAATAGCTAAAACATTATTATATTTTCCCTTTTGCGCATACACACAAATACAATTTGATTCAATAGTACGTCAAATTAATCGTTGTGTGTTAAACTTCAATTGAAATAATAACACATTGTTTTTGTTGTTTATTATTCCATACATCCATTATATTTTTGTTCTTGACAGTTAGGCCTAGAAGATATGGGGGGATTTGATAATATACCTTTTAAAATGTTTACTATTTTTAATCATATTGACACCATTTAGCATTTTTCATTAGTAACTACAAACTATTTTAAATTCATCTTCTCATTTAATATCTCTGTAAAATTCAGTTAAATGTATTTAATATTTATATTATATATTTACATAATGAAACTGAAACATTAGTAATATTATGTGCATTTTTTTATGTTTAATTCTTTTTTTAGATTTTTTTATTCGGCCCCGATTAATAACGAGTGGGCAACCACAATTTTTATTCATGACATCAAGTGAAATTTCTATTAATTAACCAATTAAATTTTCTGGACTTCTTCCCAGAAATCAGAATTTATTTCTGCCTACCTCAAAATATTACTGACATGCATATTATATGTAGTTTATAACTGGTCAACTGGATTCAACTAAACTTTCGTTTCTAGGCATGATATTAAACATATTTACATAAAATACTTTTAAAAATGTAACGGTTAGAAGTTTTTTCATTTATTTTTAATAATGCATTTAATATAATAATTTGTAATATAATAAATAATAAGTACAAGTGGTCAGTGTATGTACAATATTTATATAAATATAACACGACCCCTCAAGCCTCAGTATCGTCAAGGCTTTATACAAAGACACTATTTAAGTTATTTGTTAATAACCATCATTGGCTACTATTTTGAATTTATAAATTTTTTTGAATGACGAGAAACTGAAGTGTTATACGAGCATCGATTAAAACGATGATCTAAGTTATCTTGATTTGTAACTTTTCTACAGTAGCTAATTCCGGGAACTTGCTTATTATTAAAAAAAAAAACGCTGCTGCATAATATAGTCGCGTCTGGTCGCGACATATTATAAAACAAATTAAATTGCATATTATATACTTCGTATTGTTCTCTACACCTACACAGTATACAATATTTACATTTAGCTGTTGTATCTTCTATTTTAATTAAATTTGAATGTACAGTTTTTTATTAATGTATATATAAAACCATTAAAACCTTCGTATAGGTGTGTAGTTATATTTATATAATAGTTTTTATTTTTTGTAGTCTGAATGAGGTCGTTGGTATGCGCATAGGTATCTCATTAGTTACAAAAAAAAAAATATATGCCAATTTAGTATATTATTATAATAAGTTTAAAAATCGGCATAATGTACGTATAGTAATGTCTAATTGTATGCCTGTTGGTCATTTTTAAGAGTACATTTTTACACTATACATACTACATTTAGACGATAGCTGCTATTTTCCTACTATCGTAGTCTGTTGACAATTTTATGCCGTTCCGTGACGTTCAACTGTAATATAATATAATAAAATGTACATAAATATAATAGTTCTTGACTTATAAAAGACCGGTAGATAACTATATTATAACCAGCCGCGTACGGTTTTAGTCGAAAGACCGCTTTTGCGTCAAGTTTTCTCAGATATTTCTTTGGACGTTTACATTTTATTTATTTATTTTTTAAATTAGACACGGTTCTTAGAGTAGGTCATAAATAGGTCACGCACGCATTTATCGGGCCAATAGTAAGAAGGAAGGGAAAAGAAGTACTAACTATTCCGTCCGCGAGAGAAACTGGTGTGTTGTTTTGTGTCAGGTGGCGGGCTAGCTGCAGCGCGGTTGTCTGACGTAGTCGTGATGTGGTATAATGACCTCTGCTCAGAAATTCTTAAACATATTATATATTATGATATCCCATAAGATATAATATTATCTTCGTATGTATAATAACGATGCTCATTGTTGCCTTTTATAAAATTGTATGTATTTGTTAAATTTAAATGCATTTATAATAGGTAGCATCGGGTATGTAAGCGCGTATATGATTGATAAAATGTATACAAAAGAAATAATCTGTACAAAATGTACTAATTGATCTCCGAGACAAATGTGATATTTTCGGACCATTAGGTCTTCGTTGGCATTCCAAGGTCCGGGATTAATCACGTTATTGTTCCTAAAAGCTTTTTAGTGGGATTAAAAAAAAAAAATTATATATTTTATCTAAAAATCCTTTTTGTTTTTATTACTAGCTTTACTCAACAGTTATTTTTTTATTGAAATTTATCCAACTGTAGAATAGTTAAGTCGTCAGCGATAGTAATCGCCATTCAACCATGATGCAAACGACTCGACGTTTCATTACAAGAATTGTGTCTCGTTTGGAATAATATTCTATGAAAATGAGTTAACTACTTTATGAAAATCCACTGTTTATTTTGATGAAAAAAAATATGTTTTTTTATTAGGTCTTTAACCTCATTTGGGATTTTATTGGCTATGAATACGAGTACTATGGTAATGTTTAGAATATTAGTCTCCTTATGTTAAGAATATTATAATAGAATAACACTTTACTGCAGTGAAAATTATTTAAATTAAATTAATTTATAATTCAAATAAAATTGAATTTTTTTTATACCATTGATAATAAAAAGAGCTATTCATTATTTAAAATATTTTTTCATACAACTAAACAATGGTTGTTTGCAGAATGCCAGGAAATATTTATTATTCTAGTCTTAAATTAAAAATTGCAATAATATTAAATAATTGTTATAAATATTTTTATTATAGTCCTACTACTATCAACTACTCATGAAAAAATAATTTAATAGGGAGAAGTAAGAGATTTTAAACAGTAGAAAACATTTAATTATTTTCTCATGGAATAATACCTGCCATTTATCACTTCTTGAAAATGTAGACAAGACAATATATAATTTATTTTAGATTTTGGTTTAAAATCTTAAATTTATTGTTACTATAATGTAATTTCACTTGACTTTATTTAGTTAGATCGTAATGTGTTACACGCTTAGCTAATATATTTCTTTCATTTGTGTAAAAATCTGCCAAAATGTTTTAATTATTGTAATATATACATAATTTAATCCTCTTGTACCTATGTACAAGTTGTTGTTGGTATAACATAATATATATATATATGGTACTGTAATATTCACAACTATAATATACCCTATTCCAACTATAAAATTGTTTATTTAAAAAATAAGCCACTCGAAAAACAAAAGTTTTTCTCTTTGTATAATTATACCTATTTATATAAGTATGTTCTACCAAAACAAAAATGTTCAACTTCAATGAGTGTTTGTCTATCATTTACATTTGCAATAGTTCCAAAGTAAAAAGCGTGTAATATAATGTAATTTAAACACATATTCATTAATTAAATTAACTATTTGAGTATTCCGAAATAATTTTGAACGCATTGGTTGGTAGCCAAGTTGCAACTACTTTAATAGCTTCTTAAGTTACTTAATAAATAACGTTTTACGTATATATTATACAACATTGACCGTTAACTAATGTAACGTTTTAACTAATTATTTTAAAATTTAAAACTGACAACTTAATTGTTTAATTTAGTTTAAGTTTAATCAATTTTAACACGTATAAACATTACAGACAAACAATACTTTAATTTAGTACATACATAATTGTGGCTAAAATAATATACAAGTTAAATACCTTTAATAAATACATTTCATTAAATGAGATATATGCTGATCACTGATCAGTGTAAAAATAAATTGGTTATACAACGTGTCTTTAGACAAGGGCAATGATCACAATTTTGGTTACAAGAAACGATAATGTTTCTGACGTTTCATCTTAGTCTGTATACGGGTCATTGGATGGATATTTGGCTAGAGTTAATAATGACGACTAGTAATTTAAGAAATATTGCGCTTTACAGTTTTTGAAAAATTATTAAATTTAAATTAATTTAAAATTATTTAACTTTGGTTATATTATCCAAAAATTTATCCACATTTGAACAACTTATTTTTTAGTTTCTTATCGAAGTTACTTGTAGTGGATGTGTATTTTAAGTTTGTCGTCATAAAACATGACGACAAATTAAAAATTCTTAACTCACTGGGTAATTATTAACTGACATACTTAAACATTGTCTTACTATTGTAGGGAATCTAAATATGTTTTACATGATCATAAATATTGGAATGAGATCTTGATATTTAATCTTGAAATAAATTTAAATATTATTGGTAACTAACTTAATTACTTATGTAAATTTGTATTTTATATAGATATTACAATTTTAAGTATATATTATATTTCTAAAATGTTATGATTACTTATGACTCATGGAATATAGATTTTGAGCAAATGGTAATTTATTGTATATAATACAATAACATTTTAGTGTTGTAATTAACAGTGCTTGACTAATTTAAAATCTATAATAATATAATATTATTGTTTTATTCTCAAATTAATCATAAAATATTTTATAAATCTTTTTAGATTAGTTAAAGAAAAAAATGTAATAAAAGTTAGAAATTCATTCAGTAAAAATAATTATCAATTAGTTAAAGCACCAAATACTGTGCGTAAAGATTTTTTTTAATTGAGCTTAATCAGTTTAAAAATATGGATGTGGAATTATAATAAACAGTTATTAAATTATAGAACTTTTAGGTTTAAGATTACCTGAATATATTATTTTAATATATTTGCCCCGGAAATATACATAAATTGTATAAAAACATAATAAATTCTCATTATTATAAAAATAAAAGGTAATCCGTGTAAATTCTTCAGTCATGATATTATTTAGTTGTTTACGTTTTTGTTTAATAACTTGATGTTGCTCGCATTGTTGTCTACGTTAAAAAAAACGTCACGATGTACAAAACCTTATCTGAGTTTATTCTAATTGGTTCTTCTAAACGTATACATTAAATTCTCTAATATCCTGGAATTTTTCTTTTATCATACTAGTTTACCGACATAGGCATTACAATTTTATTTAGCATGAAATTGGGCGGTGCTTATTTAAAAAAGGGTGATGTGTAGTTTTTTTCTAATCATATTAAAAAACAAAAAAATCAATACGTCAATTTATTCGCGGAAAGTTTCACAATGAAACATAAGGTTTTTATACGGAATCGTAAAGGGAAAAAATTCAGTCGATTTAAATAGGAAGGATAATTTCCGTTTAATTCAAGGCCATCTTTGAGATATATATTTTTATTGTTTGTAGATTGTGGGTTATACATATTACCTATAGGTATAGAGCCTAATGTTATATTAATTTAATAATTATTATACACCTGCGACATAATTGTAGACAATAGAAAAAGACCTCCCGTCGACGCCCGTGCTACATAAAAAACGAGTGTTGGCTTTACGCAATTGATCGAGGGAAAGAGTTTATACTGCACAGTGACGACGGTGTAAAATAAAATATCAATCACGTCGTTTGGTTATTGAAATTTTTTTATCCTGTATTGCAGCTGAAGACTAAATACGGAAATTGCATTTAAATCAATATATTTCGAGCAACATTTTCGTTGTGGTGATCACTTACAAGTGAATTTGAATTTATAATACCTATATAATAAATATAGCTACTATATGATTGAATAGATTTTATTTTTTGTCGTTAAATAATGCGCATATATTATTATTTATTTCGCAATTATAACGATATGAGATGACGAATGGTTATTTTTGCAAAATCATACTGATTGGCATTTCAGTATTTCACTTATATAGACGAATATATACACCATAGTTTATAGACATATTAAAGTTGATATGTGTTATGAATTCTTAGAATGTGCTTACGTCATTATTAGTTATTTCAACTATTTCACTTTTTATAATGTTCATAAAACTATCGTTTCTTGATCATTAGCGGTTGGCTTTCGTGATTTGTTAGAATAAAATATATTTGTGTACAATATAAAAATAATAGTAAATTGAATATTTAGTGTATACTACATAATTATATTTTACGGTTAATAGTCTAAAGTCTTGCTAATATTTATTTTAACTATTTAATTAATGATGTATTATGGGAATTCATGCTTTACAATGGGAATTATTTACAGAGAGAGTCATTGCCTATATTATGTATTTACTTAATTGTAATAGTGTCCAGTTATTAATGCGTAATATGTTTAGTTTTTATAATTTTCTTTCTGTATGGACATATAAATCGTAAATTATTTTTAATTATTTAACAAATATAAGTAATAAGAATATATAATATATAAAAATGCATTGAAATGTAACTATGTAACAGTATCTAAATATATCGATATAATATGTACCTAAGGTGTACTACCTGTATGTGATGAATAAGCTAAGTAAGTACATATTATTTTATATTTAACCATTTTTACGGTTATTACAACTTATTAAAAATATTTACTTAAGTTATATTATGAGACATGAGTTACATTAAGATTTTTGTTTGAACAATGTTCGTCTAATCCTCCAGCTGTTCCGTTTTCTTTTTAGAAACTGTTATCTATCACAAACATAATATTAGGTTTACATTCTTTTCTACGGCACGTATTAATTTTAATGCTTAAAACTAGAATCGTGTCGTAGAAAAAAAAAACTAATCAAATTTTGTATAATGGAATTACACAATGAAAATTAATTTGTAATATCAAAATTTAAAAACATTGTTGGTGACTTATTACGTTTTTCCACTAGTTAATGATTATGGACTCCGTGTTGAACAATTGATTTAAAAAAAAAAACTAATGACTATGTAGTTTTGTTATAATAATGCACAATAGCATAAATGTTTTAAATTTATGTTGTCTTCAGCGTGGAGGTAAACATATCTAAGTTGCCTAAGATACCAAATACTTTATTGTTGGTTTGTATCTATATCTAATATAAGTTTACGCTGATAAGCAGCGATAATTAATAAATTATAACTGAAGTAGAATTGCGGATTTATGGAATTTCAATAATGCTGAGTAATATTCAAGTATATTAAGGAGTCACGGAAGTAAATAATACTAAATATTTTAATTTCAATATCTATTGCTAGTCGATATATATCAAAATAATTATTTAATCTAAGAATTATCCTACATGATTAATTTATATTTTGTTTTCAAACGCATCATTAAGTATATCATTTAGAAAATGCAAAATATGTATAATGGTCTATTACAGTTTGAATAATAAGTTAATTGCATAAGCTTAGAAAAGAAATGAAAATTATCTTTATTTAATAAAAGTGAATACAATTTTATGCTAAAATATTATTTTAAAAATTTGGAGAATGGTTGACAATTGTTGACAATTACAGAAATGCACAAATTCTCCCCAGTCCCCCTCCCAATAATTAAACATATACATATATTACTGGTAATATAAATAATATAATATTACCAATATACCTTCTAAGCTTGTTTAAATTTATTATTTAATTTCTCTGATGCTAAATTGTCAAATACATATATTGAGATTAAGTGTAAATTTTAATATTTGAATATTATTTATGATAAGCTTATACTGTTATTCACTCACTTTATACTTATTCAAAACACTTCGATTATTGTGCATTCTTGTATAATATCCTAATCTAAAGTACTTATATAACAGGTACTTAACATTTATATAAAAATTTAATCCACACAAAGGTGAAAATAAATTTATAATTTGAGAAGGTTATGCGATGAATATTATTATTTTATTTATTAGGTAGGTACCTCGTACCACGATCGCATAATTGCTGCACTAACCAGAATCCGTGCGTTTTATATTCTTGATTTTTTTCTTGGACAATTTTCGATAACTGGTATATATAGATTACTGCTCTAATTGTATTTAAGGAAGTAATCCTAATTTAAAGTATTTTAAAAAACAACTTATTTTTATTATGCCTTGAAACTTTGAAATATAAATTTTTGATATGCAATAAAACCATGCCACTAATACAGTTCTAATTTTTTATTTGTAAGCATATTGTTAATAAATGCGATTTCAGTTTATAAACGAGCGAAATTCGATTTCCTCTACCATTTTTTAATAATTGAATTACTTATACTTCTATTTTAATATTCGATGTATAATATTATGATTTATGATATTTAATGGAATTAGCCAATGTGGATCCACCGTTCTTGTTTTAAATTTATATCTAAGCAATTCTTGTTCGTCTTCCTTCTTATAAATTTATGTAAATTACTATATTTATATAATTATTTGTAAGTAAGACAAATTATACTACAATATGTATATTCAAAAGGCTTGCCTGTATAACAATAAATAATATCAACCTCGATATTTTTACTAAGAAAAAATATTTTTAGTGTTATTACTTAAAAGTACTTCATATTATAAAACAAAAATTGTTTAAACCAAAATAATTTACTGGGTTAACTTAAATATCAAGTTATTTGGCTTATAAGTATATTATATATATATAGGATGTTAAGGATAGGGTTGAAAACCCAACAACAAAATCAAACAAAATATAAAACTCAATATTTTATCTAATACAATTTGCATAAAACCTTATTACTTTTACCATACTGCAATAATATACTTATTACTTATAAAAGTATAATTTATTATAATTAAGTATACTAATAAAAAACGAAGAAAATTTAAAAATATTATCTTTATTCAGTCTTGTTAAATTTGGTTGGTTAATTCTTAAATGGACAGTGTAGTACGAACACCCAGTATACGATTAGTGAATGCTGATGCTGAACTCCTCCGTAGATAGACTGACCGCATGACCACAACGTAGACGTATTGTAACAATAATCGTTCATACAATTGCTGATCTATCGATTTTATATAATATATATAATGCTCCAGTCTCCTTAAATTATTCTATGTATAGAGGCTCGTGTATAACTATAAATAATAAATATTGACGAACGTGAAAAGTTATGTAGAAAGTAAGATTTGTATTTCGATTGTTGTAAGTACAGTGTACACTAACTGACTAACTACTATGAGTATATTATTGTCTAAGCAACTAGTTCAAAATCGTTTAGTCATATTTTCTCCTATTCAAATATTCCCGCTATCGTTTGTATTATATTGTATACGTACTAAAACAAATTCACACTCGGCTTTGTTGATTTTAATGAAGCCTTGTGCTCGCTTAATTTAATGCGAATGCCGAATTTATTGTTATCGTTTTATAATATAATATTATTATTACTTCTCGTGTTCGTTCGTTACATAAGCGTTCAAAATCAATTTAATTTCACTAAATTTAATGGAGGAATCCATTTTGTTCTTCAAGTTTTAGTTATACTTTTACCACGGATAATATATAACCTATTGGCCTAATACTAAAATAATAATTAAAATGTAGGTCACATCTGTTAATTATATCTACGTTAATAATTTAGTTAAAATCATTAATCTATATTCTAAACAAACACAATTTTTTAAAACATACGCGAGAGAAATACTGTTTTTACTAATATATACCTACATTCCTAGAAAGTGTATGGTATTATTATTTATTTATTTTTATTATAATATATAAGGGAATTTTAGAAACGCATGTAAATATGCAACTTATAAATTATAAGTTATAAAATTTATCTTTTGTTTATTATTTTTTTTTTATCAAAAGTTACTAAAATGTAATATAATATATATATTATAAAATATCAAATTCGGAATAAATAACGTATCATATTATTATTTTGATTACATAAATATAGGTGTATATATATATATGAAAATATTAAAAATTGTATGCTTTGATAGACTTCTGTTATCTATATAATAGGTGTATTATAATTAATATTTTGTTTATGAAGCCGTGACCAATAATAATAATAATAATAATAATAATATATGATTTCATTGTTTTCAGACCTTTACAGCATGGTGCAACTCTCACTTACGTAAAGCGGGCACAGCCATTGAAAACATTGAAGAGGACTTCCGCAACGGGCTCAAACTTATGTTGCTCCTCGAAGTAATTTCTGGCGAAACGTTACCAAAACCTGATAGAGGTAAAATGCGTTTCCACAAGATCGCCAATGTCAACAAAGCACTCGATTTCATAGCCAGCAAGGGCGTGAAATTGGTATCGATCGGTGCCGAAGGTACGTCTACCAAAGACAAAGTATATTATATACTGTTAGGTCCCGGATTTAGATAAAGCCTAGTGAAAAGAACTTATTATTTATTGTATTATTATTTAAACATTATTTATAAGTAATAGTATGATTTCTACCCATTTGTAGAAATTGTCGATGGAAATTTAAAAATGACTCTGGGTATGATCTGGACGATCATCTTGAGGTTCGCCATCCAAGACATTTCCGTGGAAGAGATGACCGCCAAAGAAGGTCTGTTGCTGTGGTGCCAGCGTAAGACAGCCCCGTACAAGAATGTAAATGTGCAAAACTTCCATCTCAGGTGCGTTTGAGTGGATTGCGAATTGCATTGCAATAGTACTGGCTATATTATTTTTCTTCATATTTTATGTTCATAAAAAATGGAATATTTCAAGAATTTTTGACTCATAATTGAATCATATTTTAAGTTTTTTTACAATTTTACGAGTTTATCTTGTACATTATACATAATTAAATTATTGTCTCTTAACCCGGCTGTATTTTAATTCCAGTTTCAAGGATGGTTTGGCCTTCTGTGCCCTCATTCACCGTCATCGGCCTGATCTCATCGATTATCACAAGCTGTCTAAGGATAATCCCCTACAGAATTTGAACACCGCGTTCGATGTCGCTGAGAAGTACTTGGACATACCTCGTATGTTGGACCCCGAAGGTACGTCTGCACTACTGTTATTTCGTTATCGTATAATGGCTGCTTAACGAGTCATTATATAATCAATATTAAACATATTATAATAATTGTGACTTATGATATATTCCGTTTTGTCCCACGCGCGTTATCTAGTTAGGAGAATACACTAAATATTCAATACAAATAAATATTACCATCGTTATTGGCGCCATTTCCATGTCTTATTACCAGTAGTATTATTATACTGGTGAATTCGTTGTAATTGTATATTATTATATTTTAAATAAAAACTTTTACACGGTCGTGTTTTGTATAGATTTGATAAACACTCCGAAACCGGACGAACGCGCGATCATGACCTATGTGTCGTGTTATTATCACGCATTCCAAGGGGCGCAACAGGTAAAAACGCGTATACATCCCGCTTTTGTCCAGTGTAAACCAAACACACTAACAAACTTTCAATAATAATAAACGTCTGCGTTTTGTGTGATAGTTAAATAATTTTAGAATAGATTTTCTCTTCGTGGTGTATATATGCCATTACCTACTAATGTTATATAGGTGTCCACTGTCTACTTATAAATAGTGAGTCAAGCCTAACGATTCTTCTCAAATACTTTATTATTTAAATGTATAAAATGTATAATTGTCTCGTTATTGATAAAAACAAAAAACATTTTTTACTTTTATAATACCTATTAATAATTTAAAAAAACTAAATGGCGTCGTTTCAATTTTTTTTTTAATACAAATGTTCACGCAGGTCTACAATTTGAAGATTTTAGCATGCCAAATTCTTTTTACGTACCTATAACAAGTAATCCACTATAATAAGTATAACAAAAATATAATTAATTTTAAATTACAGATTATAATATAATGATACATTTTAATAGGGTATTTATCAATTGTAAGGTAAAATTGTTACGCTATAATTAATATATTAGGTATTATAATATAGTACCAATACGGGACTAAAAAAATGGTAATACTAGTTTATAATATTAGTATTACTAATATGATACAATTATTTTAAAGTGCAGGTTAGCTGTTAACGTATATTTGAATTGTAGGAGATCAATATAGTGTAATAATGATTAATGATAAAATTCTGGTATCGATATAATAATTATAGGTAACAAAAATGTATAAACTAAATTTTAATAGGTGTAAAAAATAATAATGAAATAGCATAAATGTTGCAATAATAATAAAAAAAAAAACGCCGACCCAATTAAATAAATTACTCTTTTTAAATATCTCGCGTGACTGCAAACAACACAATTGTTTATAACAATATAAAATATATAATATATTTAACACTAAATTTACATTTTGATTGCTTTTGAGTTTTGAGTGAATTTAACATACGCATGTTTGTTATAACATTGATAGATATGACCAATACGGCAATGCCAGACGAAAGAGCCATAATGACTTATGTTTCATCGTATTACCATTGCTTTTCTGGAGCCCAGAAGGTAATTGTGACTTTTACCATTATAGCTTATTGTGACTAATATCCTTACTGGATTATGAATTATGATTTTATGATTATTGAACGTTTTGTAGGCTGAGACTGCAGCAAACAGAATTTGTAAAGTACTCAAAGTAAACCAAGAGAACGAGCGTTTGATGGAAGAATACGAACGTTTGGCAAGTGACGTAAGTATATTATTTACAAGTTACGACTGGCAGGAAATATCGACATTTGTTAATATATAATTTTCGTGTATCTATTATTTAGTTATTGGAATGGATCAGGCGTACATTGCCATGGCTGCAAAGCCGACAGGCCGATAACTCGTTGTCTGGTGTGCAGAAGAGGCTCGAAGAATACCGTACTTACAGACGTAAACATAAGCCCCCACGTGTAGAACAGAAAGCCAAGCTTGAGACAAACTTTAACACGCTACAAACAAAATTGCGTTTATCTAACAGACCTGCATACATGCCAACTGAGGGAAAAATGGTTTCCGTGAGTAAAAGTCTATTTTGTAATCATTTTTTCCTTCTTCCCCACAAAATACTAGTTGATTCAAATTGTTGTAAATTTAATTTAATAGGATATTGCCAATGCGTGGAAAGGTCTTGAACAGTCGGAAAAGTCATTTGAAGACTGGCTTTTGTCTGAAATGATGAGACTAGAACGTTTGGAACATTTGGCACAAAAGTTCAAAGCCAAGGCAGACACTCATGAAGATTGGACACGCGGCAAAGAAGAGATGTTGCAGAGCTCTGACTTTAGGCAATGCAAGCTAAATGATCTGAAGGCACTGAAGAAGAAACATGAAGCCTTTGAGAGTGATCTAGCTGCACATCAAGACAGAGTTGAACAAATCGCAGCTATTGCACATGAATTAAAGTAAATTAATGATTCCTTATTATTAGGTATTATAGTCATTTATTATAAATGTATGACATTTTGTGTACTTTATTTGTGTTCAGTACTTTGGAATATCACGATAGTACAAGCGTGAATATACGCTGTCAACGTATTTGTGACCAATGGGACAGATTAGGCAGCTTGACACAGAAACGCAGAACTGACTTGGACGATGCAGAAAAAATATTGGAAAAAATTGATATATTGCATTTGGAATTTGCCAAGAGAGCAGCTGTAAGTGAAATTAAAGAAGTAGTCCTGTAAACTAGCTTAATGGGCTGTAACATCAACATTTGTTAATTTTTAATAAGTTATTATTGGTTAAAAATAAGATAAATTAAGTTAATGCTACATTAATATGCCAATTTATTGGGTCAATACATAAGAAATATTCTTTATAAAATGTATAATAAACTTATTTTTTCTAAACTGAACCAGAGAGTTGTATACCTTTATTGTGCACAATATAGAGAGAAAACAAATGTTGGTTTTGCCTTTTAAGACTTAAAAATTAAAATTAATTATAATTTTCTACTAAATTAGCCTTTCAACAACTGGTTGGATGGTACACGTGAAGATTTAGTGGACATGTTCATTGTACATACTGTTGAGGAAATCCAAGGATTGATTGATGCACATGGACAATTTAAGGCTACTTTGTCTGATGCTGACAAAGAGTACAATTCTATCATTGGATTGGTTAAAGATGTTGAGTCAACTGTACAAAAATATCAAATACCTGGCGGTCTTCAGAACCCATACACTACTTTGACTTCTAGCGTATGTATAACTTTGTAACGCTTATTATTTTTGACATGACTTTTATGTATTTCTATGTACAGGATTTAAGTAAAAAATGGTCTGAAGTGAAACATCTAGTGCCCCAAAGAGACACGACCCTACAAGCTGAACTCAGAAAACAACAAAGTAATTATTACAGTGGTTTTTTGCAGTTTATGTATATATAACATTGTTTTTTTAAACTGATTTTGTTTTGCAGACAATGAGATGCTACGTCGTCAATTTGCGGAGAAATCAAACCAAGTGGGTCCTTGGATTGAAAGGCAAATGGATGCTGTTACAGCTATCGGTATGGGATTGCAAGGTTCTCTGGAAGATCAATTGCACCAACTGAAACAATATGAACAGAATGTATTTGCATACAAGCCACATATTGAGGAATTAGAGAAAATCCACCAAGCTGTACAAGAGGGTATGATCTTCGAAAACAGGTAAAGTTGATAGCTTTATTGTATAAAAATGTGCAACAGCTTATTAAACTAATCCATTGTAGGTACACTCAATATACAATGGAGACACTGCGTGTTGGGTGGGAACAATTATTGACATCCATCAACCGCAATGTGAATGAAGTCGAAAACCAGATATTAACCAGAGACTCTAAGGGTATTACTCAAGAACAACTTAACGAATTTAGGGCTAGTTTTAATCATTTTGACAAGAACCGTACTGGCCGATTGGCACCCGAAGAATTTAAATCATGTTTGGTGTCCATTGGCTATAGTATTGGAAAGGATAGACAGGTAAATTGTATTTTCTTGTTCAATGATTGTTCCCATGTGTTCCTTAACAATGAGCTTATGATGCACAGGGTGAAATTGATTTCCAACGCATATTAGCTGTAGTTGATCCCAATAGTACTGGATACGTGCACTTTGATGCTTTCTTGGACTTTATGACTCGAGAATCTACAGACACTGATACTGCTGAACAAGTGATTGATTCGTTCCGCATTCTAGCAGGCGACAAGGTATAATCAAATTATTTTATATGAAATATTGAAATTTAGATTTTGTTTATTAATTTTTCATCAATTTCATTACAGCCATACATATTGTCTGATGAACTAAGGCGGGAACTTCCACCAGATCAAGCAGAATACTGTATACAGCGCATGGCTCCATACAAGGGCGTTAACGCTGTACCAGGAGCCCTGGACTACATGTCATTTTCAACCGCTTTATACGGCGAGTCGGATCTGTAAATCATTGTTACTTATAAACAAACTAAAACAAAAAAATAATAATATTTAAACGAGTAAAAAAAAAAATTACCATGGATTATTAACAACTAGATTATTAAAAATGAACGAAGAATAAAATTCATTCTTAAATTCTTTAATCGGATCATCTACTAGTCACATCTACTATTTACACGTCCGTCCTCGGGTCTCAATAATAACAAAACAACGAAAACCACATTTATTATTGCTTTAAACTCCTTAAAAACAATAAAAACAAAAAGCATATTAAATGAAAAAAATACTCTTCCCCACGTATTACTTTTCAAAGAATTTTTATTTCTTAGATTTAGAAGATATTTATTATAGGCTTATTAAAGAATATTTTATTTTTGGCCTTGACGTTTTTTTTTTTCTAATGATTTAAAGAGAAATATTTCAGTTTTTCTATGTTTTATTTATTTATTCATTGCCTTTAGAACAATTTAACATTTTGACTAATCTTAAAAACTTTACACATATCTACAGGACCAAGTATTGCCAAAACTATATATTGTATTATAATCAAATTAATCTGTTGTTCAACTCTTGTTGTATTTTTCAAAGTTTTGAAAAGTATTAAATTGTTTCAACATAAGGGAGTACAAAAAGATTCTTGCTCAACGCACATTTATTTTTGTACAATAAAATAGTTAACTAAAATTTAATATATTATATCATTTTCATCAGATACTTATGCTGTATTTTAGGCGTACACACACAAAACAATCATAATATGTAATTTTTTCGTGTAGGATTATCGCGTTAAAAAATCAATTATGTTGTTTTTTTTCTGTTTTCTTTCTCTCTCGTGAACATCTTATTTACCATCATTTTACTGCGAATGATAACTCTCATCTTATTTATTCTTATTGTATAGTGTGTATTTTATTTTTAGTTATTATTATTATTATTTTATTATATGTATGATTATTATTATTGTGCGCGGAAAAAACATAATTTTATTTATTTATTTATTTTTTTTTTTTTCAAAATTAAATGTATTTTCCGTTGCGCATTCACTGTTGCGTGCGTCACGCAACTTTGAGATGCCATAAGAAGAGTAATATTTTCTCCTCCCCCCTCTCCTCAACCGAATAATATGAGTTTGTATTGTAAGTTTTAAGTTGCATAAGAGCAATGCCACACAATCAGTTATGGCCATTGTTTACATGTGTATCCCCCATCCTACAAGTTTTGAGAAATATTGTCTCTAATATATGTTTTAATCCGATTAAATTCCTATGTGAAATCTACGACAGAAGCGTGTATTTACAGTTAATCAAATAGTTGATATGTTAACAATGATGTTTACTAAACACATCATTGAAAAAAAAAACAACAAAAATGTATTTATTTAAATATATACCCGTTGTGTTGTGAGAACTATTTTATTTTTGTTTTTATTTATCATACGTTCCTTGTTTGTTCGAAATCTACCACCAAAGTTGGAGAATTCATTTTTACTCAAAAATGAGTAATACTACCTACTCAACATATCCAAGGAGATTTTTATTATTAAAAAAAATTGTAATTTTTAATTTATGAATAATAACAATTAAATGTTTATAATATTTCTTAACGGTACTTTTCAAATACAGACATATATTCAATAGATATTAATCTTGCCCGGATAACAACAAATATTTTTCAGTTCAGATGAAGACAATTTTTAAAATGTGTTTACCTCAATTATTGCCTTTAATAATGAATTTATATAATTCTGATTTTTGAAATTTTTAAATATACTCAAAAGACAATATTTTTGTATTCTTGAGATTTATTTTACTACTTAAGGATTTTTTTGTGGCAAAATAATTTAGAATTTAGTGGATTTTATTTTTGAAAATAATAATACACTTAATTCAAAAATCTAATGAGTAGTTTCTTGGTTATCAAAATACTTATACTAATGCTAATAGCCATTAAAAATAGTTTTACAAAAATATAAAATAGATATTATATTGGATCCAGTATTTATTATACTTGGACCATTTTTGCATATTATTAATACTAATCAGTTATTCATATCAGTGCATATAGTTAAATAATAAAAACTACTCATTAGAATTTTTATCCTGATTTGTTAAAATTTTGAGAAAAAATATCTAACTAAATCATTTACAGTGTAAAAGGAGGTTTTAATTTGAAAAAACAAAGTTTGTAACTTCACATGGCAGTATGGTACTCCTTAAGTAGGTAGTACAAAAGACTCAAGGATTTTTAAATATGGCATTTAAGTAGCCTTTAATTATTAAAGTAAAGAAGAAAATACTCTAATCCTCTTGGCAAATTAGTAATTATTCTTGTATAGTTACAGATAAATTTGAATTTGTATTTAGATACTGTGATGGTTATATATTTAATATTTATATTTTAAAATATTACATTTAAATGTATAATAGGTTTTGTTATACTTAATTCATTAAGTTGACGCCACATGTATTGTCTATTGACTAACAAACGTACCTACGACAAACCAAATTGTTTTCATCACTTTCTATGACTTTAGCAGCTAGATGACGCCGCTGTATTATGATGATATCAGTTTTTAATTTTTGATCGACCCACAAAAGCAAAATCGACGATTTAGAATTACAAATAGTACGATTATGATATTGTTGGGCTGGGTGACTGGGTCCTTATTTTTGTAACACTATAATATGATATATACCACTTTTAAAGTTCCTTCAAATCATAATAATGTTAAAAATCAAACGGATAGACATAAATAGGTACACAATTTATACTTCTATCTACAGAATGCATTTTACCTGACAGAACTCATTTTTTGGTGGTTAATATTTAGCATTACCAGGTATGTGACTATGTTAATATGTTTTAATCTACCTATATAATATTATTATTATGTTATTTTTAAATATCTACACACCAGTATACCTACATCATAATTATAATTTATTTTACTTATGACTACCAAAAACTATATTTATATAATATTCATATATTTTTTAAATATTTGTTTACTAATCAGTTAAAAATTACAAAAATAATAAACAATAGGTACTAGGTACACCTATCTACTTTTTAGTTCTCAATCTAATATACAATTGGAATGTAAAATATTTTCTTTTAAATTATTAATTGAAAATTTAATATTTTACTTTATACTAGTAACTAGTAGGTTGTAGCCGTTGTAGGTAAATAACCTACCTATCAATAATACATTTAAACTAATTTTTAAAATTAATGTATGAATGTATTACAATAACAACACATGTTTTTTTTGTTATTAAATAGTATTAAATAAATGTTTTATTATAATACCTTATAAATACCTAATAACAATTTAGTTTTTGGCAATTTTATTATTCTCTAAAATGTCTATTGAAGTTTTTAGATATCAAATTAATCAACTTATCAATATTTTATATTTTAAGCTAGTATTTACCTATTTAATTTATTTAAATTAGTAAAATAATACATTTACAAAAATCTAAAAAAACTAAGCTTATAATTTAAATTGATGTATAATCTAAGTAAGTACTCGATTAAAAAAGTATCAGATATTCAGGTACGATATTCTACGACTGTCGACTGAATGTCTGAATGTCTGAATTAATTAACAATAATCATTACCTTTTTAATGTGTTTTACAATGTGTTAAGTATTGAATAATGAATAGTTAAAAATTACCAATTTTGCGTTGTGCATTTCTTTGTTCTTATCTTATTAGTTATTGCATAACACTCGTCTCTCCATGTAAAATTTTCACAAAGAAACAAAAGAATACCGTTGAAAAATCAATTTACTTTTATAAATTTTCGTTTCGGACAGAATCTAAAATAAATGTCAACCTTTAATCATAAACATTTATATTCAAATGTTATCAAGTTTGAAGTTCCCCATTCACATCCACTTAAATTGTCTTGAGACAATTGCCTCAAAAATGTGTTATCTGTTCGCCACTGTCGAGACTTAATGCATTTGAGAATTCTTTGGATGTAATGAAATATAGTAGGTAGAATTATATATATATATATAACTATAGTTGTTTATACAAAGATGAAAGACTTCAAACGTGAATTGTTATTTCCAAGATTTAGCTAACTGAAATCACATTTAAAATAATTTCTTTATATATTTTCATGCTGTAAACGGAACTTGTTATAGAATGTTATGTTTTATTATTGTAAATAAAATACTCACTCATAACATAGATATTGTTTTTGTTTTATTTTTACTATTGTAAATTATAATAACAAAAAGTGATTTATTTAGTATAAATTTTTTTTGGTGGCCATATATTTTAGGTAGGTTGGTAGGTATAATACTTATATATATATACATTAACAGCATACTACTTGTTTTGATACAATTGTTTAATAAAATATAACGATGCATTTTAATTTATTTCTATGATTTAATTATAAAACACGTATTTTCTATTATCTGTATTATGTTTTATTTTACTTTTTAATTCCGAGAAATTGTTGGGAGTAACTTCTGTTTCCTATAAAATGCATTGGGGTCTTTTTATTTATAAGTGACAATTTTTAATTTTCTCATAATAATTTAATTTGTATACATTAAGAGTCTCATTGAATATTTCTTTGATTAGGTATATTATAAACTTTACAATAATTAACTTAGCGAATGGCATTGATCCAACTTAATTAAATGGGAAATCAGCAATACTATATAATAATAATAATAATAATAATAATAATTTTTCATTGACGGAAATAAATTCCAATTAAAATAAAATAAAATGACAGTACGCGTGCAATGTACAAACCTATATATAGTTGAAAAATAGATAGGTACTGTGCGTAGCTAAATTTTTAATAGGTCGGTATGAGTATAGATACCTCCTATACGCATAGAGTTTTGCCATATTTAACAATACTCGAATGTAAATTATAAACAGTATATCGTACATGAACACAATTGATTTTATAATATAAGGGCCATACTCTATTGCGTTCATTCAAGCATCAAGCGTTGTTTACGAGTTTTAATTGTGCCAAAGGCGGAGTCGTAGTCGGACATGTCGTACATCAAATTAAAAAGATTGGACCGTACATGTGTGCAGAGCTTAACCGCGTTATGCCGACGATGTTATCTCAAAATTGGTTCTCGCGCGTAGCAGCGAAAATGATTAAAATATTTTTGAATCATATAATATTTTATGCGCATTGTATACTATATAGTGTTAATGCGTACATAAATTATGTTTATATAATATTTAATATCATTCAGTATATTGTATATACGTTTGTATAATATAATATATATATACTCGTATAACACGTATCTTAAAGTGTATTATTCCACTGAATAGGTTTTCGGCAATGATTTCTATAATCATGTATTTATATCAGGTACAATTTGTTGTTCGAAAAGAAAATAAATAATGAAATAAAATTTGTCGCGTTGAGTAATAATAAGTTTGATAGAATCAATATCGGCCTAACGCTTAAAATACCATATACTGCAGGGGTGGCCAACCAGTCGATCGCGATCGACCGGTCGATCACGAGATGAATTTGAGTCGATCGCGACACCTTTTCCCATTTTCATAAAATTTTGAATTTTTTTCAGAAAACAATTAAAATATTATTTTTTTTTTGTAAAATTGTATATTTTTGTATATCCCAGGAATATAAAAATTATATTTAGAAAAAAGCAATAAATAAAACGAGATTATACACAGATATCGAATAAAAGAACTGTAACACACATTGACAACCTTTTTTTTTTTTTTTTTGGTCGATCGCGACAACTTAGAAAATCTCGGAGGTCGATCGCAAGTCTATTAAAGTTGGCCACCCCTGCCATATAGTCTCAAAAACCTACTAGAACGATATATTTTGTGATACTAAACATTTATCGTTGTGTTCTGTATTATAAATTAATTATTGTATAAATACTCATATTTATTTCTTCATATAGGTAATCACCTATATGCGATAATAGTGACCGATGTCTGAAAATCTACTCTTTTAATGTTTTTTGTATATTATTATAATTTTAATATTATAGAATTATTTTGTTCAATTTATATTTCAATAAACATGACATCGCATAATGTACAAACACAGTAGAATAAAACACTCTAGAGGTATGATGAAATGTCGGAAAACAAGTTTTATATGTTGATTTACTTAAGAAATAAATATTTTAAATAGACTATTATTATGCGTGGACTTTGTCGCGAAAAACGGAAAGTCGACCGACGAAAATATTTTTTTATCTCTGTAAAAACCACGTTGTTGTATTATTTTTATGCCTAACTTTGCAGACTTTCAACAATATAATTATGCTTAATAAGCTGATTGCTCGATCCTATAATATCTGGTGCTGTCATATGTCAACCTTGCCATAAATTTTCGGAAGTGGTCCAATGTACGACTTATAGTATGATTAAATCAGTGTATTGTTTCCGAACTTTAATCTTGTTGTGTTTTATCATAATATGTAGTAAGTACAGAACTTTAGCTATTCGATTCCCTAAGGTAATTACTGTATTACGTTATTATTATATTATAGTATATTTTATTTGTTTTTCTGATGCCAATAAATAACTATTACCATTTTTTAGTAAAATATATAATTTATTATATTTTATAAATTATAAATGTGGTAAGGTCGCAGAACATAAAAGGGGGATCCTTATTATTACACGACAGGTCAAACGTTGGGCCCGTGCCAAATGTACTGTTACAAAATTTAAAATTATACCATTTTAAAATTAAATGTTGATTTGCTCTTGCAGAGTTTAAAATAATATCGGGGGCATGACTAAATATAGAATTTTAATGTTTTTTTTTTTTAAAACACAAAAAAGACTCTTGTAGCATATTTTATATATTTTAGTAAATAATTATAAGCTTAAGTGTCAAATAAATAAATAAAAATATTTGTACATACTTTTAGCTATTTTTTTTATCATTATCATTAATATTATAAAAAATATTAATTAATAAGTGAACATAATAATTGTAAAATATTATTTGTTAATGCCCAATAGTTAAAATCGTTGATCAAATGTTATGGTGTCAATTCATCATTAATATTGATACACATTCGTCACATCGTTTAATATTTACGATATATTATAGTCTCTGCAGCTTCTATGGGTTACAAATATTTTCACTACGTACAAATTATAATAAAATAAATAATAAATAAATTGATATTTTAAATTAAATTTAAAATACTTTCAGTTGTCAAACCACACTCGAACCACAATAAAAATGTATAAAAGTGAAAAAAAACCAACCAAATATTTTCGGTTTAAAAATACATAATATCAGCGCTTTGGTTTTATTTTTGGTAGGCCAATGGAGGTGTCTTACAAAAAACTGGTGCTAATAATGCACGTCCTGCCCTCATCGTCAAACTACACCGCACGATTATTAACTAATATATGTATAATAATTATACGCGCGTATCATAGAATATAATATCGTATTGTACGAACAAACCGTCCATGTCATCAATGGATTTCGTCGTCGAACATAATATTTTCATGTGTATGTTTTGTGTGTCATTTTGCGAGTACATTATTAGGTCATTGGACTACTATACCGATTCACCAGACGGCAACAATGATATTATTATTATTATCATCAATACGTATATATATATATATATATATCGTTCGCAACAAGATATTATTATGGTTGTGTGTACTTGGCAGAGATTCCGATTTATGAACCGTCGTACGCTTTATGGCCGCATATTATAGTCGAATAATATAGATGTAATAAACTGCAGCTTATACAGAGCGATTATTTTAACGGCGATCGCCGATTATTCCGAAATAGATATCGTGTTAAGTCATTTCGGAATATTGTAATAATCCAACCAAGCAGGACATTTTTATGAAAACCGCGATGTACTACAGGACACGACGAATCGAAAATATCGGAGCTGTAATAATATTATAATACAGTAGTGCTGTATCGCTCCGCTCGTTTTGGATAGGTGTTTAAAATAATAATATCGTTAAGCAGAACGTAGACGAGACAAAAATTATTTTTGAAAATGTCTTAATATCTATATGCTCGGAAAGATCAAGCGAATATTCTGCTTCAGATTGTAAAACAAAAAACTTGGGTAAATATTCGAAAGCCAAAATATTTCGTTGATTTCATTAATAATTATACTAATAAGAGTGATACATTTATTTGAGAGTAATGCATAAAATGTTCAACAATCTCAAATTTTTCAAAAAGAAAAGGCCACAACGAATTTAATTCTTTTCGGAGTAATGAACGATTGCTGGGAAAAAAAAGCATTAGTCTGTATAATATTATCGCTCTACGGTACCCATAATAATGTTATAAACATACGATAAGTAATTATATACGCTCACGAAAATGAGTTGTTAATGAATAGCAGATTTACATTAAGATCTGTTAAGATTTGTAACTGCGTTTGTCACCGCTGAAAACTACGCGTTGTACCTGTATTTATGTGTACAACAGCTGTCTATTACGCAGTGAGTGGTTGTACGAGGGTCGAGGATTATGATTTTTGATTAAAACACAATAATGATCAAGTTTTAGAAGAGGATAAAAAATAAAATAAAACAGAAAATGAAAATGTCAGCGAAAATGTTACCGTCCCAGTGCAGTCAGTTTATATTTTGTTTATGATTTTCAAAACAAACAATGCCCGAAAACGTGCAGTTTATTAGTCTATGACTGCTGCAGATAAATGAGATCTGGTAGAAAAAATATTTACTATCCGCCGAACTTGCTCATTTGAAATGTAAAGAGAGAGAGAATTACTTCTGTAGTACACCTCCCTCATAAATAATTTCAAACATTTTCTTATCAAAATACTTTTTAAGAAAATCATTTAAGCTGACAATATTTTGTACGGAAAAACATTTTTATCAACTCGCATATTCTTGACGAAACGTGAATGATTAAAGTGCTACATAATTACAAATTTAATATTAATTATAAAAATGAATAATTATATGACCAAAAATATAGATTTAGAAACTTCGGGTATTTTCACATTTTCGAATTTAAATGAAAATATACATTTGGTGTGTATAAACGATGTATAGCTTTTAAGTTATTTCATGTAATTGTATTAAGTCTGATCTGATCTAAAATAGGTACTATAAACATTAGCAACTTTATTAATTATTCGAATATATTAAAATATTATAATTATTATCGCGGTAATATTTTGTTAAATGATTAGGACGATGTACCGACATATTAGAAATTATTATACAAATTAACGTTTATAAATATAATGGTAAAATTAAAAAAAAAAAAACCACAAATATTTTAAGTATTTACAGTTACAGTCTGTACATGATTATTTAGACATTGAAACGTTTACAAACATGTTTTATATCCATTAAAATATGTTAATGTTGATATTTGACGATTTTAATACTACACTGCTATGCGTGTGATACTATATCGGACAGCTTTATGAGACGGATGTTGTCTAAAATTTGAAGAGAATAATATTTTATTGATGATCGGATGAATAGTTTAAGGTTATCAATGTAAAAAAAAATACTGTATAATTATAAATCACAGCACTTAGTTATAGTTTTGATATTTTTGTTCTTTTAATTATTATCTATTGATCTACAGTATATTTAATAATTATTTATTGTACAATAAACATAATGTTTAATGATTGCGATAGGTACAAGAATTTTCGTTGATATTTCATGATCATAAATAAAAATATATTAACACAATACTTTGTGTATTATTTAATATAGCTGATAACGGTAGTACAGCATTATTCATGACAAATATAAATAATTCCAGTGGATTTACTCTATCTTCGAACTCCGATAAACGTAAGTTATACGCATCATAATTTTAGTACAATCATTTGGTGCAGGATTTGACCAAGTACAAAATATAGATCTAAAATTATATTTCATATAACTATTTTATTCGGTCTGTAACCAATGACAATTCTATCCTTATAAAATCGTTTTTCGAGAGTAAACAAATCTCTGCGTGGGTCCCACTTTAAAAGGCAAAGTTTAAAAATGTTGATTCGAGGTGCTCATCCTCGCGTATAGTATTACTTGAGTACCAAATTTCAGAATCGCGAAAGCGATAGACTTGGCTATGAATTACACACACACACTCACACACATTGCCTTTTATTAATATAGATTAAAAAGCTGTAGTGCTTTGAACGCGTTAATCTCAGTAACTAACACCTTCTGATTTGAAAAATTGTTTTTGCGTTAGATTGTAGCCCGCTTATTGAGGAAAGTTATAGGCTATATTCATAAAATCACGGAAAATCATGCCTCTAAATATTTTCTCGCACATGTATCTTGTTTCGAATAACTAAATTGGAATGGTCTTTGGTTCATTTATAAGGATGTTAATAGCTACAGAAAGAAAAATAATTATTATCATTGGATCGATTTTTTTTTCACGAACATTTTACATAAACTTAGGCGGTGAAGATTTATTTGGATAAATATAGTTTTTTCGCGGTCAATTATATTATGGTCTCCTATTCTAGGATAATTACAATCTTATAATAATTTTTATCATTTATATTTCGTATTACAAGCGCATAGTATCGACATATTATACCATGTGGTTTTTAAACGTACACGATGATTAAATGTAATATTGCACGAGACACGCACAGATATATTATTGGCTGCTCGTCTATTTTTCCGGGAATAAGTATTTGAAACATATGAATCTACTTTTTACGAGGTTCCCGCGGGTATTGTATTAAACTGTACATAATTGAAAAACAGAAAACGATAGAGAGATAGATCGATTAATTTGAAGCCGAGTGGTCCATATATTTGTAGCTTATAGATTCAAAAAATACACGTACAATTCTAACGAAAATTTCAAAAATGATTTGTTTAAAACACAAAAATAGTTTATGGCAGCGGTTCTCAAACTGTGCTCCGCGAGAGTAGTCTAGAGCAGTGGTTCTCAATTTTTTTAGTACCACGGCCCAAATTTACCCCAAAAAGGCGAAAAATCTTTCGTGACCCACATTATTTCACTTTTCAAAAAGTAGTTATAAAAAACAAAATTTGTATTATATAAATATGTATAAATTTGTGACATTATATATTTAGTATTTTATAGGTTTATAATCAATTTATTTTTATAAATGTACTTTTAATAATGAGGTGTATGCGAAATGTGTGCTTATTTTCTGTTATGGTTAATAACAGCATTGACATCATAATTCAAAAAATTGTTCGCGACCCACTAAAAATTGACTGACGACCTTACCAGTAGGTCACGACTCACACTATGAGAAATGCTGGTCTAGAGGCTCCCTGGGCATATCTGTATAAATTAAATTCAAATCATTAAATTATTATTATATTTCTTTTATACTATATTCAATATTATATGTATTATTTCAAACGTTTAAAACTTTAAACTATTTATAAATCCACATATTTTGTGTCATTGTCAAAATGAGATTAGATAAAAGTCGGGTTTTCCGTTCATTTGACATATTGTACGATAATTTAGTTTTCTTATCTACAATAGTGCAATCTACATTGTAGACGAATCTACGAAGTTTTAATAATTTCTTCAGTCGTTATTCGTTATTCATCGGCCGCTGACGCAAATATTGTTATTTCGGTGTTTATTTCGTATTATCACGTGTGATACTGTTTTACCATCAATTATTTTTATTGTTAACAATTTTTTTTTGTGAATAAAAATTTAAATGGATCGTATAAACTTTATGGTATAGCTTGAACTACGTTAAAAAATGTCCAATCAGACACAGGCGGATTGCCTATCTCGGTCGAGAAATAGTACACAAAGAGAGTTACACCGACGAAGATTTTTCAGTGAACCGGTGTACACTAAAACAGATATACTCATGGCGTTGTTATTCGTATTTGTTCGTTGTTATCGTTCGAAGACGGCATAATATACGGTTAGTCTATTATAGGACCGTAAAACAAAAAAATGATTTTTGCTTAATCAATAGGTAATTAATTACTATAACTAACGGTGGGACTAACATTTGTATACGTTGATTCGTTGAGTCGCTATAGAGCCCAAAAGAGATATGATATTAATAATAATAATAATAATAATACAGTGAGTATTATTGCTGATATCAATGAAATTAGTTAGACGGCGCAGTGTATAGGTAATTTCGGTACACCAGCTCATATGTTAGCGAAAGACGACGAATAATAATAGGTATGCGGTTTCAAAAAAGTTTGATGATGTATTTATTATACATTTTAGTTAAATTTATGTTATCAGCACACAATTATTCGCATTGAGCGAATTGCAATGAAAATAAATTATTTTATAGGTAAATCATATTCTTATTTTGGATTTATCTACCAACGAATGACTAAATTATTTGTAATTTGTGAGTGTGTGAACAGTAAGTGGTACATATTTCACCTTGTTAAAAAAAATGTACAGAAACATTACTATTGGCGCGTTTCATGGCTATATAATATACAGGGTGCTTCATAAACTATGCTGCGTCTCCTTTTCTTTTTCAATAACGCAGTTATAAATAAAGGTGGTAGTGGTATATTAGAAATGTACATCTACTGCAGTACACTAAGTGTCAAGAGGGTCACTGTAACGAATGCGTTAAATTTGAATTAAACGATATATCATATTATAAACGAAAAACGATTCTGAGTGGAGGCGGTCGGTCGGCCTATAACACTAAGTACATGTCATAATATATTTTTTGATATTAATATTTTTTTGAAGTAATATTTATTATTTAGTTATTAAAGTCATTTATTTTATACTATTAATATCACAGTAGATTGATTTATTATTTTTCGGAAATATCGCATTTATTATATAATTAGTACCTATTTAATTATTATAATAATATGCATTTATACCATATAATTAATATATTAGTGCTATTAATTTTAGTGTTAATACCGTTAAACAGTGTGATTAGGCTCATAAAATAAGTAGATAATGTCTTAAATTAATCTACATAATATTTTGAAAATGTAATTGTTAAAAAATAATTGGGTTTGTATTCATTTTATATGTTTTAGTTTCACTGTGAACTATTTATGAGGAACATTGTATTAAATTTTCAAATCTTAGTTATGATAAGTGTCTACGGTTAATTGTTTTTTAATTGCAAGAAAAAAATTGATTTTGTTAATTACAAGTTTTGCGTAAAAATTCCCTTTTTCTCTTGGTTATTTTGAAAAGTACCTACTGGCAATGTTTTACTTTAAATCGCTTATCTCAGCATCTAAAATCTGATTTTTGGAGTTTATAAATTTACTTAAACACAATATTTTCATATTTCTGAGATTTTTTTGTACTATTTGATGAATGTTAAAACTAAGACGTTCTATTTCAATATATATGTTCTATAAACTTATTTTTACGATTTTTTAAAGTATTTAAACTAATTACCATAAATAATGATTATTGATATAATATATATATTATGATGTTAATACATATAAGTTATAATTATATAACTATAGTTTCTAAACATATCGATGCTTTATTGTTTCAAGTAAATAATAATAAAGGTAACAAATGAAAAGTCAAGTTGGGGTATATATATATAATATATATCATGTTAGTATATTGCA
This sequence comes from Rhopalosiphum padi, assembly GCF_020882245.1. Lineage (NCBI taxonomy): Eukaryota > Metazoa > Arthropoda > Insecta > Hemiptera > Aphididae > Rhopalosiphum > Rhopalosiphum padi. Next base: position 48,492,234 of record NC_083600.1, on the reverse strand, counting down.
TACGCATATCGATAAGATGATAACACTTATAACTCATGTATCAGAGAACTTTATACAATTTTCATATGAACTATACGTTGTTGAACTAGAAGTTTTGGTCTCAAGTGTGTATTTAATGAGATTTAGTTTGCAAACCTAACAAACTCACACGCACACATATACACTCTCTGATATTTAACTAGAGGAAAAATGTAGTAAGTGAAAAATAAAATAAATATATCCTGATTATCATCGGTGAGTGGGTATTTCTAAATCAATAAACCAAACGAGTAATAGAATAAAAACGACCGTTTTGTCGACAGCTCGACAACCGTAATTAGGTAGGTATGTGTTTTGTTCAACAGGAATCAATATGTGGTCTATATCGTGAAATTTCTTCGTCTCTGCCTGCACAGTGCACGATGACGACCACTATCCTAAAAATAGCCTATAGACTTAAATTTTTTGACAGTCCCAATACCGCGCCACGTCCACCCACGCGAAAGCGACTGACAACAACTCACCTCGAACACTTACGAATCGCATACATTTCAATTGAAAATCGTTCGATTTATGTATACGATATTTGAAGGTAACATGTATATTAACTGCGGATAATGAAAAACTAGTTACACGTACATTTTTATTATTATTTCATACATTACATTCTAATGGCTGACCGTGTTTAATCGTGTTTCACATAATATTATTATAGAAATACTTATACCGCGATACGGTCGATACGGAATCCGCTGCACAGGAAGGAAACTGAAATACATTTATATAAGCAACATTTATCTCCGTTATATGTTTGCGTGTTTGCATAGGGATGCAGGCTAAATACGCGGGTAATGTCACTAATTTGTGTACCCATCTTGCACAAAATAAGATAATAAATATCTTAATGTACACTATATGACAGGTACATGTATATTTAAATTTGTAATTATATTTTTACGTCTCACTGCCCAAATTAAATCAGAATCAATGAACCGTTTTCCAAGAAATTATTAGTACCTACACATTTTCACGTTTGAACAAAGTGCGATACTTAACTTACCCATGCTTACCTATATTATTCTGAAACGTTCATTTTTGTTTCCTATAGAAAAACACATGATTTTTTTTTTTTTTTGATAATTTTTTAAGATTATTATAGTTTTTATAGAATATTATCTTCAAGCCATCATTATTAATATATTCTTATTAGTATTGGTTTTAATAAAGTGTAGATACCATCGTAATAAATAATATTACTATAAGGCGTTAGTTAAGACATAATATACACGCATTATGTACATATTATAATGTAATACAGAGAACAAACACGATTGCTTTTAGAGTTTATACGGTTAAAATAATTATTAAATTATTAATAAAACATTATTAAAATTTTATAGTATATTAATAAATTGATAGTCTTTTATTTTAAAAAGCAAAAAATATTAAAAATTTAAAACATTATTTTTTTTAAAGATGTTTTCGTTGACTGATATTTATAATCAAGTTTAAGTTAATACGTATGCGTTTACATCTTAAAATAACATTTTTATATGTTTATAATAAATCATATCTATTATGTTTTAATAAAACAAATTAATTGTATTCGTATTTAAAAATACTTTTTTTTGAATTTATTATCTTCAAAATTGATAAGAAGCTGTTATTTCATTTGAAAAAATAATTTTAAATATTATTACAATATTCCTACCACATTTGATTTTATTATAATTATAAATGGTATTTTTTAAATACGAAAAATCAGAAACAATATTATCGTGAATTCTGTAGATTACTTTGATAATTATTTATTAATCAAATAATCATACACTTCATTCAAATTTAAAATGGTTTACCTAACAGCTAACGTGTGAAATATATTATATTTTATATTTTCTAAGGCCTAAATATACTTCATAGTAATATTTTTTATTCGGTTACATCTGAAGATATAAGAGAGAGAAGCAACCAATTTTTTGTGATAGTCAAAAATAAAATATGATTTTAACTAATAATGTAAAAAAATATTAAAACTATAATAATAAATAGCTTCGATGATTTACATATATATTAACACACTATGCTAAACGTTCAACATTAGCTTTTATTTAATAAATATTAATTTTTAAACAAATTCAATTGATTAAAAAAAAAAATTAAAAGCTTATTATACGTCTTCATTTTATATAAAATATTCTAGTATCACTTATTACGCGATTTCAACGATTGCTCAAAGAATTTTTTTAATATGTTTTATTTTGTTTTCGTACTTGAATAAAAGTTAACTTCATATTTTTATACACGACATAGACAATGTTCTAATGTTTCACTTATTATTTTTAATACAAATTTAAAAACAATAATATATTATTCGATCGGTATAATTATTATGGTTGTATAATTAATTTTACAACGGTTAATATACAGGTATTACTATAGGGCCCTATAAAGACAGATATAAGATATATCTCTACAGTACCTTAATATTACTATTTTGTGTGGTGTTTCCAAAACGTGGTTATTAATTTTCATGAATTTCCTTACCAATTTTACTTTTGATTTTCACAAACTTATTTTTGAACCCTACACTATGGTTATTTAAATTTTTACCATCCAATTAAATTAATATTCAAAGCTCAAATAATTTTATAAGATGTATTAATATACCCAAAGATATAATAATCATGCCTATAAACATTCCTCCGTCTATTTGTATCATAATTATTGTTAACAGTAGTATAATAAACAGTGTGTAACATCGTCCATACCTTATAGTGGTTAATGTTAATTGTATCCGGTTAATGTCGGAAGTAGTGATTAAAAACAAACAGTTTAATAATAATATACAATAGTCAAAGTGTTTAGTTAATATGCATATTAATACCGGATAATATTAGCATTAGCATTTAGCCGAATAGCTGACTTTAACCGTAACAAACTAACACGTCATGTACACAGTAAAATGGTAAACGGTAAATTTGCAAATTATTTTTGCTTATTGATAACCGTTTTTCAAGTATAATCAAAGTAAATACACATTTTAAGATTTAAAAAAAAATTTAAAGGAAATTTATTTCTATACATAATAAATTTTTAAACAATATAATCTATAAATAATAAATATGTAAACATAATATACATTTTAAATTTTAATAAATAAATTAAAAATATTGTTGGTCTTCATAAAACTAATAAAAAATACCCATCGTCCAATTGTAAATAATTCCACAAAATTAATAGACAGTGCATACAAGTACACACTGTTCATATTTTATATTCATAAATTTATAAATTTTATAAAATAATAAATACAATATTTATAGTACACATTATTATTATAAAAGTTTATGTACCTATATTTAAAGACAATTTCAAAAGGAAATCAATATTTTATTATTCTTGTTGATTTGTATACTCATTGAAATTTGTAAGACTAATAAATGAAGAACATCTACAAGAAAAACAAACACGCATTTATCGTTTGTTTAAATTCAATTAGGTTTAATTTGGGTTTACTCTACAGTAAAGTCGTTATTTTACAATTTAATAATTTTTTTTCTATCGTGGTTGTATCAAAAATAAAATAAATATATTTAAAGGTATAATCGGTTAATATTTTATTGGTAGATAAATTTTAGAAGTTAATTTATTTTTAATAAAAAATAAAAATAATAAACATGATAATATAAAAATGAGGGGAAACATTATAATATAATAGACCTTATGTTTGGCACTATTATTCTTTGCCCGTTATGCGTTTAACAAAGTTGTGCATTATTTGGAATTTATAAGCAATGATAAGCATTGAATTGAAATGAAGTAAAAGGGATTTTTAGTAGAGTTGAAATAATGGTTTTTTAAACATTAAGTGATCATATAAATTTATCTTATATATTATAATTATAATTTAAAAATGTGTATAATATAGTTATATTAAGTATATTTATTGAATTAAAATGTTATATCAATTTAAAATTCTATTAAAATAAATTTAAAATTATCTATAATTTTTTTGAAATTAATTGATTTTGTTAAAAAAAAATATATATTCCTATTATAAAAACTTTTACTAAAAAAGTGTCAAATTAAAATTTTTGAGATTTTTAAATGATGATAAGGTTTTTGGTATATGTATATAATTCATTGTAATAAAATTTTATTTTCTTATATACCTATAACGTTTAAACGTACAATTTATATTTAACCACAGTGGGCACAATGATTTTTTTTATTAGTCTATAAGAATATTAGTAAATATACCTTTAAGGACTTAATTATAAGTAATTATTTTACGTATATATAATATAAATATAAATTTTTATGTTTTTAAATATACGTTTATATACTTGAAACTGGTATTGTACATATTAAATAATATTAAAAAGTTATCTATAACTTAACAAACGAACTAATATATTATCACAATGTTTACTTTTATTTCATTTTTTTGTCAATATTTTTTATTTTTATGTTTGATTTCAGTTTTGTAACTGTGTGAATTGTGTATTCATTGGATAAATGAGTATATATAAATTGTGCATAATATGAGGATGTACCGTCTTCCTTAATAGATACTTACGGTCTACCGACCAATGTATTTCGTTTATTATTGAACTTGCAATCATACAATACAATTCAATACCGTATTGTAAATATTCCATTTTAATATGCAATCGCACAATATTCTCTGGTACGGTGTCAGTGTGTCACAAGTCTGAAGTCAATTTTCAATTGAATATATAACTGCTGTTGTCTGTTATAATGTTTGTTCCCCGTCTACATGTACTCGTATGTTTCTCGTGCTACAAACTACAAAGCGATTGAGACATTTCAATTGTTGAACTCTATTTACCATTTCAACTGAGTCGACAATTGTAAATTTGTTTATCGGTTGTCCAACTTGTTTCACTTTGCTGTGCTATAAGAAGATAATTACATGGTTATATAATGTGGATGTCGAGTTATTACGGAATTCTGAGATTCGCCCGTTTATACATTTTTAGTTACCTATAAGCTACAGGTGTTTGTTTTTAAAACATCGAAACAACTTCAGTACTAAATATTTATTAAAAAAACATCAAAGTTAATGTAATGTACAATGAACGAGGTCAATAATATACACTGTACACTGTACAACAGTGTACATATTGTTATTATTATATAAATCAGCATTTTCTGCAAGTAGATACGAATTTATTTTAATGAGAAATAAACGATTATTATGGCATAGGAATTATTCAAATATTTTACACACGATATGTGTGTTTTCAATCTTTTTAATAGTTATTATTTAATGTTTCAAGAATACAAATGTAAATAAATACCATAAACATTATTTAAAAATGGTTCATTTACATTATTATGTAGGTATTTCGATTTAATGTTACAAATGTTACAATAAATACAAAATATAATTATAATTATTGTCCGCTATTGAAGACGGACCAATCGGAAAATCGATACTTTCTACAAGTATTGTTTCTGGTCTGTAATCTTTACCACTGGGACTAGGATTTCATAAACGTACTTCATACATTAAAATTTGAATTGCGAATAACACTTGAAACGAGTGAAAATTGACGAATATTGAATATACCTATTTTACATCCATATTTATTAATACTACGAGTAACAATAATAAGTATATATTTTTTTTAAAGAACCAAAAACCGATATTAATTGTTATAAAAAAAAACACATGTCATTGCAACACATTTCTACCCCATTTTTGGAAGTTTGTGTTGATGCTTAGAAAAATGATCAAAGATTAAAACCATTTAAAAATGGCTTTTAATAATACAGACTTTTAACATTATAAATAAAGAACTCAATTATACCGAATTATCAACTTAGGGTATTAAAATAGCACAAAGTCAATTTTCTCTGATTTTAATCAGTGCACAAAACAATATTTTTTTTTTCAATTATTACAAAGTTAATCGATTTTAAAAGGTTAATTTTTGACAACTTGTTGGAAACTTTAATTATATAATACAAACAAATTAAGTTTTTCTTATTTGTGATTTTGAAAGTGTTTATGATGAACAAATTATGATTAAACTATCGCTGTTGTATCAAATACTTATATACTAAAAGGACATTTTCGCTTTTGAACATTTCCCCTTAATTTATAAAACTCTCGTATAACAATAAAGTATTATGAATAATGATTTTAGACATTTTATATTGCTCTGCGCAGAATTAAACATTTTTAATTCAAATTTTTAATTTCAAACGAAATAATGTTTGAAAAAATTAATGTAATTAAGTAATTTACGTGTTAAACAAACAGGAAATTAATTAGATACTTAAAACTTAAAATAATTTTATAACGAGTGCGTTCCAGACCATTTTTTTTAATAAGAAAATATGGTTTCATACAATCTTTAGCATCTCGAAACTCATTATTATAGACATATTAGCCCATTACTCGTATATTGTGTGTACAATTCTGCAAGGAGTTTTGTATGATTTACATTGAAAATAATAAACCAGGTAGGTATTACTGAAATAATGTATATTTTTCATTGTCATTATTTTACTATTGTTATACAGTATAATACGCTACCTATATATTATTATCATTATAAATAAGTGGATAGTTCCCATTTATAGTTGCTCGTAGATACCGGAATAAAGTGTGTGTCGGGTTTGCGTTTTGCAAAGTTAAGACAAATAATAATATTATTATATAATGTTTTGGTTTCGATATTTAGACAAATACTTATATATACTAGTTCGTATAGCTGCACAATGCAACGACATTCATTATGTTCTGATTTAGACTTGTGTACAAGCATACAATATTCTATATATATATATATACGATGTATAAATGTCACCATTGTTTGTCGTACTGTAATTATTGTCTGTTTGCCTACAGATATTAGTACTATTTCGATGGTTATACAAATTTTACAATATACGCCCATCTACTCGACGTGCGTCTATAATACGTGTACAAAGAAAATGTAAACTTTATATTATTATTGTCTATACCTACATTATTTAAACCTCTGCGACAGTATTTCTGCGATGAAAAATGTATTCGAGTAATTGCCGTTAGGTGATCAATTGAATGTAACTATTTAATGTTATAAGTTATACGCGAAAAGTTAAGAAGTTAAGAATTTATTTCGCAATTGGCGCCAAAAGCATAAAAAGCATAAGATGTTTTGTAAACTGAAAATGTATACAAATAATATTATTATATTATATCGTTGTTAAGGTTTTTAGGCAAATACTTACACTGTAGTTCGTAGAGCTGCATAATGCAGTGACATTCAATATTCACGATATCTTGATTTAAACTTGTGTACAAGTATAGAATGTTCTATACACTGCGATAAATGTAAACATGTCATCATTGTCTGTCGTACTGCAATTATTGACTGTTTTCCCGCAAACTTTAGCACTATTGCGATGGTTGTATACATTTTACAGTATACGATTCAATGTGTCCAATGTGTTCACTGTTCATATACGAAAACGTATAAATTATATTTCCTTACTTATAACTTTTTACTTTTGCAATAAAAAATGTACTCGGGCATTTGTCATTTGGTAATCAATTGTAAGATAAATAAATAGGTACCTAACACTGTGAATTATACATATGTCGATGTTGTTTATAATTAATAATTATAGATCGATAAGTATATTACGTAGCACTGTTTACCTTATCGACGCGTGACGATAACGGTATTCTAAAATCTAGTGCTCAAAATTCGTACGATCGTGAATATATTTATAAATAGTCTATAGGCATAACTAAATATAATTAATTGTAAATTTTGTTGTCTTACAATATAAATTTTAGGTATTTTTTTACCCTTTAAACAAAGTATAATGTAATTTACATTGGTTATTTAAGTTATAATATTATGTAACTTTATGATGTATTATCAAACTATACTTGTATAACTGAGGTATTACAAAAAAAAAAAAAAATTCAGCATTTATGATAATTGATAACTGATAAGTTTGAAAAAATTAAGTTATTCGAATAGAGTAAAATAAATGATAAAAAAGAAAAAAAAGAAAATGATAAAGAAATATTTTCATTCTTTCGATTAACAAATGCTCTTTACTTTACTTATCAAAATGAAACGACATTGAACTTTTTTACAGGTGAATACCAACAAATTTGGTACGGGTAGCTGCCCACCTTGCCCGTACACTAGAGCCGCAACTGTTTACCGAGATGTTATGGTGATAAAAAGTTCGGTACTCGTTAAGTATTCTACTTACAACCTACGCGGCATTTTTTTGGTTAAGAATGCCACGGCTAAAATTTTATTTTTACCTAAAAGCACAATATTTAATATTGAAGAAAATTAATAACCAACTAACCAGACTAGATATTATATTTTGATAATTTAGTGTCTACTACCCACGCGCGTTTCGAAATGTAGATCAATTTATATAAATAAATATAATAACATACTGTCTTAATTTCCATGCCTGCAGTTGCTAGTGGGCTTTAGCTAGCGTATAAACTCTGGTAAATTAAGTTAGATAATAAAATGAATAAAACTTTAATAATATATTTTTTTTTTTTTAAAGTGTAAATTCTACGTTTCAATGTGTTTGTGTGACGTGAACACACGTTCAAATCGTTTTGTGATCAATTTGTAAATATATAGGTAAACATCTCAATACATTTATCGTTTGCGATTTTAAAATTATGTGATTTGTAAGTTTAAACGCATTCATATCGTAACATATAATGCTATAAGTATTGACCAAAGTTGTGATAAGCGAGTGCGGATTTATATTTAACATTTTCGTCGAAACAATAAATCGTAAGCCCAAAACCGCACCTACTTACACGGTGCACAGAATAATTTTAAAACTATGTATATTAATTACGCATACGCGGCACATATACAAATCATAACACCTATTTTATAGGCAATTTAGTATATTTACGCATATACATAAATCACGAGTATATCTCACTATAATATTATTGTCTGTATAAAATATAATACGATTATTACCTATATATTTACAGAGCGTACACTATTATAATATCGTAACGACACCGATTCAGTAGTGGGTATTGAGTGGAAAAAAACGGACGGTTATCACAACAATATTATATATAGTACCAGCGAATAATAATAATAATAATAATAATAATAATAATATATCATCGCGGTCTGTTGTCCATTATATGTACGTATTATTACTGTGGCATTACCTATAATACAGCGCGGCATTCATCCGTACACCGGCGGACGCTGACGTATATGCGAATAAGACATTTGCCGCAATATTGTATTTGTAATTCGAAACGACTGCAACACAGCGAAACAAGTATTATAACAAACCTACAAAGTAACAATACCCGCCTACTTTATGTTGTATATTTTAACTTTAAGTATACGGATCAGCCCATCTCTCCCGCCCGACATAACCGTGTATACACAGTCGCTGAATAATATGCCGACGCTAAAGCTATATATATATATATATACATTCTACTTTTTCGTGGGAATCCGCCGACAACTTTCGATATAGTCTTCATTCACGCTCACTGCGGTGTATATAGAATCGCGCGGTATAGGTGAAAATTGAAAAGAAAAAAAAAACATTAATAAAAATAAATCATACCATCACATCACGTCCATCATGCGCACTCAGACATGACTTCTGACCACAAATAACGTTATAATACCCGTGTTTCAGATACACAACAAAATATCTCGGGGTAAACTTTGACAAAGAACCGACGTGGGTGCACGCCACACGATATCAAAATTAAATTAACGCCTGCGCTTAAATAGATCATTTATCCACACCAAAATCTAAACTAAAATTCCTTACAAAACTAAATCTCTTTAACCTATTCTTTCTTATCTGGCATACAAATCTTCTACTACGCCAAAAAACCCGACTTGAAAAAAATTCAAATAATACAAAAAAAAAAAAAACCATAAATATTTTCCAGTTGATCACAAATGCGCCATTTTATGTCAAAAATCAAACATTTACACGGACTTCAAACGATAACAATTGCAGAAATAGTCAAAAAATCGTACTATCGTTTGCTATATGCCCATTATAGTATTTAAATTACCACAAAAATATCCTCATAAAAAATTGCCCTAACCAATTCTTGGAAATCCGCACTCAAGAGATTAAAAATAAACAGGTGAGCATTTTTATTGTCTGTTTCTTAAAAAGGAAAAATAAATGTCTTATTTAATACCACAAATGGGCAGTTTCTCGAAATCAAGTTTTTTGTTAATGTTACCTGATTGTGTTAATCAATCAAAGAACTCAAAAACAAAAACAAAAAACCTAAGAATACGACGCAACGCATTAATATACACTTAATAATAATAATAATAATAATAATAATAATAATAATAATAGTTAGTTGTGTCGTCTATATAGGATTTTTGTTGAACGCCTACACCGTCATGCTACGACGGTGATGCAGAGTTGTCCCGCATAAAGTTTCTAATTGGATGGGAAAACCCACGGCGGAATGAAAGGATGTGCATGCAAAAGATCTCTTCATTACTTGTGGATAGCTATGGAAAGGAGGGGAAGTTGGATAGAAGTTAACCGAATCAGCGATACCTGCAGCAGTGGTTTGGCTTGGAATCCGATAGTATGCTGCAAAGTTAACGAAGAAAACAATCGTTATTGGTGATCTATACTTAAAAAACACCTAATAGGTATAATATTATTATAACACTAATAGTTTAACACTTTAATTGCCTACGATTAAAATTAAACACATGCGAGTATGTGTTGAGAATTTTGTTTTTCAATTTGAATTTAGAAAATAAAAGTAATTTAGCTACAATTTGTATTTCTGCAGGATATATGATAACTTAACCAAAATCGTAAAATGAAAGGATAATACGAACCATTTAAATTAAATGTTGATATATTTTTTTATAATTCTGGCGTGCCTTTAATGTATAGATTAATTTTTCTGGGATTAAAATTGTTATCATAATATTTAATAATTATTATTTGACGCGCATCAGAATGTTGTTGATTTCTGGCTAATTTTAATTACTAAACAATTTAGGAAAATTTGTAATATAATTTAAATGAAAATTTAGTTTAAATTAAATAATTGAATATATAAGTTTTTTTATTAGGTAATTCTCATGGCATTTAAAAAAATATCAAATATTTTTCAATTATCTATCATATGCATACTACATTTCGTTGAATTCAGACTGGTTTAAAAAATGTTTAAATATTTAATACATATTAGCATCCTGTGTAATCAATGTACGTTTATAGTGATTTTATCTGCCCAAAATGCGTATTTAGAACTACAATTTCGCCGTAAGTATTTTTCTCTATCATATAAACCAGGATGTTTAATATTCTATGTATAGAGATAATTTTTTTAAATCTACAAATATTTATAAGTATAGTTTGATAAACGATTGGATTATGAATTATGAAAATGTAGTAATCAAATATACTTAGATATATAGGACATATATCTAAGTATATAATTGTTATTGAGTCCAATTAACGAACACTTGCAAATACTAGATACCTCTAAATAACGGAGTTCTTTAAGGAACAAACTAAAAATGTTCAAGTTAAACCCTCCGAATAGAGGGTACCTCTGAAAGGCGTACATAATTTTAGAAATATATGCTCAATACGGCTTCTCGCTACTACTCATTGATTACTTAAATAGATATAGAATAAAACCTAGTAGTAAGCTGTGGTATTATATTGGTATTAAATTTAAGTATAAAGTAGGTATATTTTATTAAAATATGTTACTTTGAAATAATCACGTCACGTGAAATAATTTAAAGAAAATATATTCTTTAATATTAAAAAGCAATATGTGTGTTGTGTACAAGCGATCCATATAGCTGCAAAGTCTATCGCACTTTTGGTTCTGAAATATATGGTAATATATAGGTATATGCGCTACACGAAGGTGTGCACCTCGAAGCCAAACGTTTAAATTGCAGTTCATTCATTTCGGTAAATTAAATGAAAATAATTTTCATTTTTAGGTTTAAAGTCCGCGTAGAAGACTTGGAACAGTGTATAGTCTTGCAAAATTGTTTTTTTTTTTTAATTTAATAAAAAAATATTGTTTAAAATAAAATAAACTTAAGTGCGTTTTATAGGTGTGTATTGTTTAGAATTTTTAGGGCATTACATTGCCATCCCTAATAATAATTTTATTAAAATACCTAGATATACACGGATGTCGCCAGTGACGCCGGCGGCGGCAGCAGCACCAGCAATAGCAGTCGTCGTCGCCGCCGAAACCGGAACGAAAATACAATTATTATATTTCGTTTTCTCGGCCGGGGCCGCCCACCGCGTGTGCTACCGCGACGCGTCCCGCAAAAAGCCGACGCGAACCGAACCTTTGCCGCGAGCCTTTGATACCTACCTACCTACCTACCTATAATACATTTACCGACGAGCGTACGTCGACGACGCGCGACGCACGCCGCCGCCGCCGTGGCGTGTTATTATTATTATTATTATTACTATTACCGCACCGCGACGCCGGACCCCGCGAGCGCTGTTCACTTATGCGTATTGTTTTCGCGCCTCTGAACATCGGAAGTTCCGGAGTGCACAGTTTGCCGAGCAACCCGACGGCACGGCCGTCGGCCCGACCGAGCGACGATATATAATAATAATAATAATAATATCATCATATAATATATATATATATATCAACTAGTACACAATAGACGCGGGCGAAAAACCATATATATATATATATATAATGTATATATAATGACGACGACGACGCCGACGACAATACGTTATAGGTAATAATAATAATAATAATGATGATGATGATGTATAATACGCGCGGTCGACGGCTTTATTAGAATTTCGTACGACATCGACGCCGACACGAATGTGTAATTTTATTCGTCGTCTAAGTTAACCCGTGTACGAGTTGTCCGCGCGACATTTATATTATTCCGAATAAGGCGAAAAACGGTCTGTTCTACGCCGCACCGCGCCCGCACACGTCAAAAACAATATACGACAATAATATAATATCGTTTATTATAATGTTATTTCGTATCATTATCGTCACCGCCGTTTGATGTAATATCATCATATTTTACGCGACGTCCGAAGATCGTTCGAACACGGAACGCGGCTGCATCGAAATCATCAGTAATGTAATATTATTATATACACACGAGTACCGAGATAATATACATACGACCTATCGCACACGCGTTCGTCGTTCACGGCATTAACGGACGTTTGTGGGCGGCATGGTACGTTCAAATGAAGTTTTCGTTTTTTATCTACTCATCATCACGCTACAAGGTAAGACGCACGAATTATATTATGTACAGTTTTCGTTTATACATTATCACGGTTATCACTGTTTTATATTTTCGTAATTTGCATTTAATTGATATAATATAACAGGTACCTATAACACTAGCTGTTATATGATACACGTTTGTAAATAATGTTATCGGTATACCTACGACATTTTTTTTTGTTATAGTGGTCCGTCCGTATTAGGAGGGGGGGGTGTTATTTCGATGATATCTGTAAATCATTATATTACGATACCTATATTTATTTTTTCGTCGTATTTTGTCGGTTTTTTAGCGGGGCTTTATGGATCTACAACTGCAGTACCTCCCGTATTTGTACTTAATTCCATAATTATTACGGTGATGTATCGCATTTGTTTTTTTTGAGAAGCACGGAAAATCATCCTAATTCCTAGGTAATTTTTATCGTACTCGCTGATCGTTCAAATAAATTAATCTATTAACGTTTGGACGGACGAACTATTTTTTTTTTTTTTAATAAAATCTGCTATATTGTCTAAACCATATTCATAAACAAACATTTGTTCTATCTTGGCGGAGATTATATTATTTTGTAAAACTGTGTGCTTATAATATATTATACATAATATGTGTTTTTCAGTATTTTATTACAAAAAAATACATAATATATTAATATATTCATATATTAGTTTTAATTGTTGGGTATGAACTATACACAATATAATTTAATAAAAATAATAGGTAGGCACTAGTTCCAGATTAAAAATAATTACTAATCTAGCTAATGTATATTAACGTTAATGAAATTATTTTGTTCTAAGTAGTATAGGTATGGGTTTCACAATATTTATTATATTTTATAAATACGTGTCAAAAAAACAAATCGAATAATTATAAAATAGGTGTATGTCGTATATGAAATAGATTTGAATAATATCGTCATAATATCGACTATCTTAAATAAAAGGTTGATAAATGATAATGGTATTAAATTTCGATTAACAGACTGTTTTCTCTAATATATTAGATAATTTTGGGTTAATGTCGTTAGTATTTAAGTTAAATCTACATTTCAATGTTCTGAAGTATTTTAGGGAGAATTTCTACAGTAGGGTGTATTATATTTCAGTTATGATGTATTTGATAATATATAATAACTGATCCGCCGTTAATTTGAACCACATTAGTGTTTATAATAAGCTGGGTTAAATGTAATCGAGTTTTATCTCAAAATAACTTATCACCGATACAAAATTAATATTATTGATTTCATTAACTTCGTCTTATTTATCTTTTATTTTTTTAATTTGCGTATATTTTAAATATTATAAATTATTATTAAAAACCCGCGTGATGTATTCATTATTATAGATACATAAATTAAAATCTGTACATATATAATTAAAATTACATTTTAAATAGAAAAAACAGAGAAAGTCTCTCTACTAAATAGTACATTTTGGATGAACCATTGAGTAAGTGGTCACTGTAAATAATGGATATGTTAAATTTGAATTAAAAGATAAATCATTGCATACAAAAAACGATTTTGAACGAAGATGGTGTGGTTAACTTCAATTTATAATATTTTATAATTTATTTTTATTAATATTATGGTAGGTATAATTGTTTTATTCTAAATTGATTTATTTAATTTACTAATGTTAACGAAAAGTTTACACGGGAATTACATAATTATATTATATATACACAGAAATTATACTTATAAATAGTAAAAATAACTGTTAAAGTGCGGTTCTACAACTAAATAATTAACAATTGTATAAACTAATAACATAGAATATAATAATATAATATTTTTGAATAAAACATAGCATAATAATAATTATTGTATAGTTATCATATATTTTTGTTTATTACTTAGGATTCAATACCGATGAACAGTAGATAGGTGTAAATAAACAGGTCTGTGTTATAAATAATTATATTGACATATAATACATGTATATTATTATATAATTATATAATTATTATATAATATACTAAATATTGTCTATAAATATTTTGAAAATTTGATGTGTATAGAAAATTATGATTTAATAAAATTAGTGCAGTGTTCCAAGTTCTTACAATTAATATTTTTTGAAAAATAACAAATATCATATGATATTATACGTTACAATTTTTTAAAACCAATACATTATACTATAATATTGCTCTGCTCAGAATTTAAAATTAATCGAATAATTATGTATTTTAATATTTTGATTTTAAAATACCTACTTTGATATTACATTTTTTGATCATAATATACAACATATAATTTAATTATAATGAAAAAAACAAATTAATTTTTAATTGTAATTTTCTTTTAATCGACCAAAACTGAATGATAGAAAAATCCACGGAAAAAAACATAAATATATAAATATACATTTATATTTATATAATATGAAATAATAATAAAATACCTAAATATTTACACATTGTGCGTTTGTCCACAGATTTTTCCATTGAAATATCATAAAGTGGAATTATATATTATGATTAACAGATAAAATAACTTAAATTATTAAATTAAAAATGTATTAACTGGGTGAAAAAACTGTACTTCTATAGTATAGGTACAGAAATTATACGAGTTTAACTACCTATTTAATTATTTAAAACATCTACTTAAATTTATTTGTTGGTATAATTCTAACAACAGCTTAAGCTGTAGGTACTTACTTTTTAAAGTAAAATCCTTGTTGGTAACTTGTTGATCCTAGTTTTACAAAAATGTTCTTTTGTTAAATGTTTGGTAATTTTAGTAATATTTTTAAGGGTACGAAATGTTGTTATAGCTTTTATACTTATATAAAAATATGCATCGATGCTATTAAACTCCTTTATAAAAAAAAAAAAAATATATAAAATGCATATTGGATATATCTTTTATACATATGTGAATACAAAGTATTAAATTAAATCGTGACGAAAATTCCAAGTTAATAAATAACTGGTAATTATTTTAACATACAATTGGCGCTTACCACAGCGGTTATATGAATTCAGAATAATAGTTATTCAGTGATAATACTGCTATAGTAGTGCTGTGAGTATTACAAAAATAATATTGGAAAAATTATTCACATTTTCTCGATTTTAAGTCTAATATTTAATTCGTCATGGATAACTTAGTTCTATTAGAATAAAATATTTTCTTAAATTAATACATTTATTTTTAAACTTAATTCTTTATTTACCAATCTGCTACAAATTTGAACAATAAGTTTAATTTATATAATAACACATAGAACATGAATAACAGAGTGAAGAGACCTCCCATTGGAGGTACTTCGTCAAGATAGAAAATATTAATACAATAAAACTTCGATAAGACGCAACTTCGGTAAAATGGAAACCTTGGTAATATGGAAAATTTCTTTGGTACTATTTTTTAAATTTCATTATTTTGAACCCCGTCAAAACGGAAACCCTGTTAACACGGAAAAATTGCATGGTCCCAAGTTATTCCCTCTTATCCAGGTTTTACTGTACATAACTTAAAAATACCAAGTGTATAAAGTAAAAATGTCCTATAGTTTGATTTCTGAATTTTAAATTAATATATATCATCATATTTTAAAAATAGCAATTTAATAGATTTCTATAATTTTGTATGGTTATATCCTGTGGCTTATAATAATAAGTATATACTATATATTATGTTTTATAAATTGTATTTATGATAAAATTATAATTTTTATTGCCCGCGGAATTGAGTACTATTATATAACTTGGGTAATGAAAAAAAATTACCACGTTTTCATAAAAATGAAATAGGTATTTTATTTTAAATAGTGAATTGTTGAATAATATTTATATAATATTTTTATCTAAAAGACAGTTTTTATTTAATTAATTTTGGTCAAACAAATATTCCTCATAATATTGTAACCTATTATATTATTACGAGAATATAACAAATCAAATTATTAGACTATTTTAATGTATATATTATGTATAGTATAGAGTATATACCACGTAAATATACAATTTATATATTTATTTTAAAAACTACGTAGACCGTTCTAAAAGTATAATAAAAGACCTACCTTTTTATTAAAACGTGTAACTGCATTTAGGATTTCACGAATTATTCATAAGTGTTGTGGGCGTGCAGTTGATAGAATTTGCACAGCTTTCATTACTTAGACCCATGAAACCCGTGTATGAAAAATATAGTTCTTACTTTTTCATTAAAAGGAGGAATGTATGTCAAATTAAGTTATTATTTTGATTAATTAATTCGAGTTGTCTGTTTTCAACAATATTATAATTACTTTTGCTAGTGAAATTATGGTTAAACTTCAATTGAAAATTTAGTTAAGTAATTTACAAAACCGAGAACAATAGTTACAGCCACAATCGTCTTAAAAATTCATGTAGCTGTCCCTTATAAATTATGTATACATGATTTATTAGTTTACAAATAATAAAAATAATAATTATATTACTTCAATACATTGTATATAAACCGAATAAAAATTGGATTGGTTATAAAAACCTAAACGTTAAAATAATTGGTAGATATTTTAAATTAAAATTTCTAATGCAATTGCATATCAAATATTAATATACGTCCTAATAAATATAAATAAAACAGTACCTATATTTATTTTATAAAATTATTACATAAAAATTATTTCACACACTATTTTTTTTACTCGAAAAAAAAATATTTGAATATTTTACAAATAGAGCTCATTGATAAACTTTAAAATTATAACCATGCTCGTGTAAAATATTGTAATATAATTTTGTTTAAAAACAATTGTAATAGCATTCGATGTGCTGAAAAATTTTGTAATTACTAATAAATAAATAAATAAATAAATAAATACAATAGTAGTAAAAAACAAATGAATAGGTATCAAATTTGGCTTTTGTTAATATTAATCGATGTACATTGAAAGACATACATTTTGATCTTGATCCTTTACAAATTTAATCTGGGCGTAGAAAATTATTAAGTAAAAATAATTCTTCTGTGATGCCGTTTTCGTAATGAGTAATGACTTTTCGAGTTCTTCGCGGATTTACTGTTACAAAATGTATAACACCACTATAAATAAACTATAAAACAAGCTCGTTTCAATGAAATCGCATACATGGTTTGTCTATTGTTTAAAACGTAGAGTATTTGAAAAAAAAAGAGCGAATATTTGGTAAATATCAACTTACCACGAGCATTTAAGAAAAATCAATTATATTTTCAAACATGTAATATTTATACATAGAATAGAATTTATTAGAAAAAAATATATCAATAATGTAGTCGCTTTAATTTTTTTTTTTTTTTAATATAAATAAAGATTTTAACTTTTGAAATTGTATTAATTCAATAATAATATAATAGCTATTTAATACGAAAGCGTTACAACTATATTTGTGTATATTATACAATATATCCAAACAATTATTTGTATTACAAATTGTGTGTTCATTAGCTTAAACTGTTTAAAGTGTTTTCAATCAACTAAAAATTCGAGGCGTTATATTGATGTTTTTTTCCTAAATTAAAACATTATACCTATCAATATACATAAAATGCTCTACAATAAGAATCTTTTATCAACGATTTTAACATTGATTGGCGTGATTTCAGAAAGCGACCATTACTCGTTAGTAGTACTTCAATTTTGACGTGAAAAACAAATATAAATTACATAAAAATATATTGACGTTTAAATTTAAAAGCTCAAAAAAGTACCTCACAAAAAAAATGAATTTTACATGGAAACAATAATGTTAAATAATGTAACATTTTTTTGCTTAAAACTATGCAAACATAGAAAAATAAATAAAAAAAGATAGGTTTAACAATTTTCTAGATTTTATTATTATTTGTATT
Source organism: Rhopalosiphum padi (assembly GCF_020882245.1). NCBI lineage: Eukaryota > Metazoa > Arthropoda > Insecta > Hemiptera > Aphididae > Rhopalosiphum > Rhopalosiphum padi. Next base: position 48,473,097 of record NC_083600.1, on the reverse strand, counting down.
TTTAAATAAGAGGGAAGATCGAATATTAACCGCGGGTATACAACCAAGTTACAGTAACCATAGTATTCGTGCTATTCGTATTATTATTTATTTAGTAGGAATTCGGTATAAATATAGGTTAAAAATTTACAAAAAAAAAACGACATTAATGATGAATTTATCATAGTAAAATATTTTAAAAATACTAAATGCTATTAACTAAAATATGAACATTTCGGATAGGGTGAAAATTTGTTACGCTACACACGTTGTCCTTAGTCCTTATAGATTATAGTATACACAGTATATTTTATCTTAAAAAATGTTTCTAAATTTAAACGAATAGAATTAAAATTGGTTATAACAATATATTATTATATCTATATATATATATAGCACTGTTAAAAATCCGATTATTGTTTGGATTTAGAGCTTAGTTTAACACTTGTCGGTTGTCGTGAACTAAGGTCCAAGTATAATATAAATATAATTGACATATGGTTCTTTAAACGATGATAATACTCTTTATTGTTACTGAATTAAACATAGATTAAAACTTAGGTTGTAGACTACAACTTGTAGTAACACGTATATTACAATATAAATATGTACACGTCCTGTAAAGATGACAAACGCTCATAATTGTGTCTGTGCTTAAACAAAATAAAACACTAATGTTAAAACAGATCTATCTAATAATGGATACAACTAACTTTAACTTGTAAAATTACTTTAATTTTAATAAAAACATTTAATTTGTTTGAAGTCACTAAATGCATATTAAAATGCATGTAAAATGAAACGGTTCGTGAAACGAGGTATAATATTATAATAATGAACGTAAGCTTAAAAAAACATTTTTACTAACCTTTTGACTTAAAAGTTGTATAATAACTACCAAACACTATAATATTAAAACATAAAATTGTTCAACCAGTTGTGTTAGTTATATATAAATATTTTATTAGTTTATAATTTTATAGTAATTTCTAATTTTCTTTATCTTTTTTAATAACAATAAATAACTTATATTTAGTTTAATTACTCTCTCCTGAGCTAGAACAGGACTCGATTGAAATTTAATCTTGGAAAGCTAGAGAGTTAGAGCTGAGAGGTTCTAGGAACCTTTTCCTACGTAACTATTTTATATAGGTACCCAATTTGATTTATTTAAAAAAAAAAAAAAAAACATACAGATTTATAAAACTTATAACTAGTATCAGTTTTTATTGTATATTATTTAAATTATATTATGTACTCTTGTATATAATTGTGAAATTGTAACATTGTTATAATAATTGTATACAACAGTTGAGCTTAATTGTTTAAGACAATAGCTCTTAATAAATAATAAACTTATTTAGAGATGATATTATTTGCAGATTTAAAATCATTTATTTTCAGAAACTATGGTGACATTAATAAATTTAAATTATCTTGGCTACAATACTGTGTTATTTTAATAGGAAAATTAAAAGTAAAATCATTGATTATAAATACTAGTACACTAGTAGTATTTATAATCAATGGTAAAATGTTTAAGATATTTAAAATATTCATACGGAGATATCAGATGGATCCTGCAAGTCCGACCATTCCCGTGCTCCCCTAAAAGCTGTATTGACTAGAATTTCGAATCGTGACATTCTACGCGTGCATAGTTTTGTTTATTGTTACAATTGAATATTTGCGATTACAACGTAACACTTTATCCGAATGTAATGAACAGTAGTTTTGCATTACAATATATTTACACGTATTATATTATTATCCACTATCAATTTGAATTTGTTGTATGGGTATTGTGAATGACAAATATCTTCATAACAATACAATATTTGAAATCATTTCCGTGAACGATTTCTAATCACATTCTGAACGTTAATTATATAAATAGAGACCGTAAACTGTGTGGGGTATTGGCATTCATTTCGTTCGTCTGTAAATTATTATTAAGCTACAAAATCCCGTCATCAATACCGCCGTGGTGGATTTAGGACTCAGTTTAACATAAATCATTTCATATGTTTCCTTTGGCTACCATGTGACCTATTACTCATTGTTTCCGGGGACCAATGAGCTATTGAATATCGATTCGATTTCCGTATCATTCGCATGGCTAATAATATGATATACTAGTGTTATTTTTATTGCAAATACAATTCAACTCGCAAACGATGTAAAATTTAATTTAAGTAAATGAAAAATGAGAAAACCCTCGTAATATGAGTTATATCATTAAGAAAATGTATTAAAAAAATATATATTAAATATAAATTCTTGATAATGTCCCATATCGGTTTACGTTTGTATACGTCTTAATGTGGGTAAGTAAATGCAAATAAAATAACTATAAAAGTGTGTAATAAGGCAAGTCATAAGGATAAATCAAATCCTAATTTTTGAGTGCTGTAATCATTTTAGTAGAAATTAATAATAAATAAAATATTTAATAATACCTATTGTTTAAATGAAATTATTTCAAAATTAAAATAGAAATCTTATGTATTGATTATAGATGTCTATACTACTTTAGGATAATTAATATTTTATATGTTAAAAAACAATTAAATAGTTAAATATCTACTCAATGAATAATGTGTCTATCTAATCCACGAACAAATAATTATGAGACTCAATAAACGCTTACGAATTTATAATAGTTCTGTATTTAACTTAAGCAAAGTTTTTTTTATTAATGTTTAAAATATAAATAGATAAATGGATATTTATAATGATCTCATCAAATATTATCTTGGTCGATACAACAATTGTTGTTTTTTAACTTAGAAATTTTTAATTTTACATTTTTTTTTATTAAGCATTCATTTTTTATCAGTAAAGAAAATGAATTTCTCTCGTTTCCGATATTTTGTTTTAATTGTACAGTTAAATGATAAAATAAGTATTAAGATAATATGGTTAATTGATCGTAATCAATTTTATAAAATAAACTTTTTTTTTTGTTTTCAATTGCAATTTGTAATTAAATACTATTTCAATATTATTTCATCAACACTTAAAGTAAACTTTATATGTATGATAATATTATAGTATTCAGGTCAAAATCGTGTGTCGTGAATCAGCATATTATTATATTATTTAGTATGTTTTTAAATATTTTTTTTATGTATATACTCGATTTTAATATATGCGTTGTATTAATATTAATGGTTCATCGAATCAAAACTTTTCTGTATGTTAATTTTATTCGTGTGTTTATACCGTCGGATTATTCTTTATGATGTAAAATTGGCTAGAGAGTAGCTTAAAATTTAAATACCGTACCGGATAGGTATCGTCCATCCAAATGCTGAAATTCATTATGTTTATGTACACGGGCATTTTTATAAAGTATAGGTACCTATTGAAATAAAATTAAAATGCTAGTTTCCACTTATTAATTATTAAATAGCTGTCTACAGCTATGAGTATAAAAAAGAACGAAAATAGCGAAAAAACAATATTTTTTTTTCTATATTTCCACCAATTTATAGTTTTTAAATAATTATATTTTGCTTATATATAGCTTATATAGTCATTGGGGTATTATTTAACGTCTCGTTTTTATTCTCTTATAAAACGTTATTCGGTATTAATTGATATTTGATATTAATAAGTTCATCTGTATTACGTGTTTTGCATTCCCATATAATGTATAGGTGTATACTTGTTAAGTATTTAAATACTTATTATTTTATATTTTGATTATTAGTATTTGAATATTTATTTCTATATTTTGTATTCATTAAGCGATTATATAAAACAGAAGAAAACGATACTGTTGGTTTCTTTTTATAATAATCATGTTTCTTAAATAATTTATGCTAAATATATATAGTAATACTATACAATACTTTATAGTTAAAATGGCATCAAATAAAATAATTATAATTAATAACTAAACATTTTAAATTTGCAGATATATCTAAATCAAATAATTTTTTTTTTAAATTGTTGTTTTACCCTTTTCACTGTAATTCAGACAATTATTTTTAAAAAAAATGTCGAATACTATTTGAGCATTTTTGCATTTGTATGCTTATTAAACTTATTGGGAGATACATTTCAACATTTCAATAATTAATTTAATACTTTTTTATTCAAGTATATTATGAATGCTTTTAAAAAGCATTTTTAATAAGTATTTATGTACACTGAGCGTAGTGTGTATATTATATATATTATTACTTATATCACACGGCTGCAGTACAATAACAACTACACATGACATTATTTTAATGCGATACAATGCGCGATTGTGTCTGGTGTTCAATATCTATCACATCGTAATAATACGTTTTATTATAAACGATGCACGAAAGTCATTACGTCTAACTTGTTTTTTCACTCTTTTTTACAGTATATCACAACATTCGTGCGTAGGAACCGATCTATAATAACTCATCTCGGCACTGCAAGGGTGTGTGTACCTATACACGCGTACTGTACTATATACGTACTAAACACTAAACGATACATATTATAATACTCTGCACGTCGCGTACCGCATACGTATATAAATACGAATAACAGAAATTAATGCTGTACGAAATCGATAAGCCCTTGTTATTCGGGCATTTGCAGGCTATCGTGACTGGCGCCTTAAAAAATATTTATTTTCTTTTTTCACCGACAGACGGAGGCCGTCGGCGAGTGTCAATCAGAACACGACTCGTGATCGTTTTCCGCTGTGTATCATGCCACGATACACCTGCCGCTATGTGTGTATAGCGTGTGTGCGATACTGTTACCGATTTACGACTCGCGAACGTATGACGCAGGAAGCATTATTGTGTGCAGCATCTTTGTATACAATCACTTTGTACAATCCCGTTCGTATACGCCGTATAACGTCATATTTAGCGCGGTTCACGTTTGCGCTGCAAACGTTTCATCACAATATATGTTTTCCCGAGCCAATTTAGTCGAGTCGCGGTGGCAGGGTGGGTAAAAGTGGTCGGGGGGCGGTGGTTACGATTTATTACCACTCATATATATATAATCGTGATTTGTTATGGGATCGTTTAGACATCGTGCATTAACTCTCCGCCATTATATAATAATATTATGCATATATTATCTATATACTTCCGTTAGTTCAACAATATTTAAAAACTATAAAAATAATATCAATACTTAAAACAAATAGAATATTTGGGGGGTTTTATAAATATCGCACGACGACCGAGAGATGACAATATTAAGAACGATTTAATTGTTAGGTATATAAATATATAATGTAAAAAAAAAAATAAATAAATAATAAGATAAAAGAACGGTTTACTTAGGTATTATTATATCAAACGACAAACGCCTTACAAGAAAGGCTTGCGATGATTTTAATTTATCGGCTGACAAAATAAATAATACACGAACAGAACATTTTGTACCGCGTGATATCAAGTCTATACATGTAGTTTTTAAATTACGTATAGGTATTGTTTATTGTTACCAGATGTATAAAGGTACTGCACCGTCACTGCATATTAACCGCACATGATCCGTGTACAGAATTTTATTGTTATTTGGCCAAAATATATAATGTTTTTAGGTAAAACCATTTCACTTTCTCTATATAGTCCATTTAGTCGTTTCTCGTTAATAACCCGTTTTTAAATAACCACCAAAGATCTAACCCACGTTATTGAGCCGTTTGTTTATGGAGTAGGTACGTAATTGAATATATTCAACTATTTGATATATTGCGATAACGGGTTAACCACACGGTCCTACACACGGTTTACACGGAATACGGAGACGAGAACGGTACTTTAAAAGTTTAAGACATAAATATTAAAATGTCCCAGTTTTAACCCGCGCGGCTCCGTTATTCACCGCGTTTCCACTGTGTGTTGACGTGTAGTCTGAAAATGTTGTTATAATTTTGTCGAATGCTCTACTTATTGCGATTAAAAAAAAAAAAAAAAAAACAATTTGAAAAATACACAGTTATTTGTTATATTATTCACTCGTGTGGTGATCTATTTCTGATGTTAATTTTTGCAAGGAAAACATAACTCGACTACTATATGAATCAAGAGTGAATTCTAGAAACAATTCAGATTTCGTGCAGAGTCGGGTTGATTATACGAGAAAAACTTCCGAGAACTGCATGTTGAGATTTATTTGTCTTCGTTCAGACGCGCATTCAAACCCAACGCACATCTAATATCTTATTAGAAGTATACTTTACGCCATTTTCCTCGAGATTTTATACAGTACCTTTCGATATATTCTCTTATAAGTGTTTTACAAAATCAAAACATATTATGATTATATTATTCAATCGGTACCCTTTTTTTTTTTTTTTATATAATATATAACTTTCTTAGATAATCTTAGATTAATTTAACCAGAATATTAAATTAAAAAAAAAAAAAATTGTTACAATAAATAGCTATTTTGTATTATATTAAGTACCTAAACACTTGATTTCAATAATATTTCAAGCGTCTCCATAATAGGGGTATAATATGATGTTATACACTGTAGGGTTTGTTTTCGTGTCTTGCTTTCTATATATTATAATATCTACTCCTTTGTTATTACGCGGTTATACCACAAAGTCATTGTTTTGTCACCGGCATCAAACGAACTACAGACAATTTACATTTTCTTACAACCATCAAAGTATCAAACATTCAGAAAAATACCTGATATTATGCCCAAATTATTAACATATTTATTCATATTTTTAAAACAACAATTTAAGTAGATGAAAGGAATTATTTTAAGTGTATACCGCCGGAGAGTAAAAATGTACGGATAAGAATACAAAATACAGAAGCTGGGTACACCGGCCTCTCTCTCACATTGACACTGAAGCGTCGTCATTATTATTATACATTTATTTGAAATCAATGATCGCACTCGAAAAATGAATTTGAGTGGGTCTCTGTGTAGTTATTAGTTATTTACGGTATTTGTATAACATTTTTTAAAATTTTAACTATAATTTTTTTCAATAGAATTTTTCAGATTAATTGAATAAATTATGTAAAAAATAACACGGGGAATGTGGTTATAGTAGTATTTTATGTACAATACTACAATTTATATTTTATTACCATATTTTCATAAATATATCGTGTTATACTACTATATTATATTATTATATTATAAAAAAAATTTCAAACCCGTAATTATAACGAATTATTGTAATATTTATTATTTAAAATAGAAAATAAGTAACCAAACTCACCAGTTTACCTACAGTGTAGGTACCGAGTGTACTTCATCATGAAGTGATTATCTGTAATATTTATAATTTATATGTTACATTTGAATTAAATGATAAATCATTGCAAACGAAAAAAAATTGTCTATATTACTGACAAGGTATATTCTTTAACTATGATATAATTATATTTAAATTTAAGTAATTTATTTTACTATTAGTAATACAACAGTAAGTTGAATTAATTTTTGTCGAAAACATTGTATTTGAAGATGTTATATATGTGCGTATAAAATATAATTATAATATACGTTAGAGGAGCCAAGTACATACAAATAATATTTCTAAATTACGCAACATAACAATTAAAATTGTTTTTCTACGTTTAAATACCTAATATCGTCTCAATTTAAACAAATAATAAGTTAAAAAATAAATATTTACTAAAACATGTAAAATAAAAACTTTATATCAAACTACTAATATGGAGTATTTTGGAAAAAATATATCACATATTGACATATCATTGTACCTAAATTACAGATAATCTGTGCCTGGTAAATAACGGTAATGTCAGCAGTGGTGACTTACTGACTTCACAAATTATTCATTTGCAATTAAACGTAGAGATTCTATAATATTTAAAGTAAGTACGAGTGGTGCATTCAACGAATACGATATATTTTAAGCGCCTATTAACTTGAATACAATTTATTTAAATGTAATTATATAATATATATTATATAATAATAATAAATAATGTTATTATATTATATTATAAAATGACTGTGGTTATTGCATTAGCCTATACTTTAGATTTAAGCTAAATAATATCATCAACAGTTCTGTTGAAAATTATTAATTTGCAATTAAACGTAAGGAATCCATAATATTTAAATAAACAATATTATATAGTAAGTATGAGTGGTAAATTCAACGAATACGACGTATTTTAAGTGTCTATTAGCTTGAACACAATTGTACTCGAATGTAATTAATATATATATTCCCTATATTATATACTAAGTTTAAACTTCTATTTTCATAAATTGCAGCAAACTAGACTTATAGGTTATTTCTGCGTTCTTTTAGAATATTTTTGTTGCTAGACCAGGTACCTATATAAGTAGTAATGATAAAAAAAATATTAAACATGTTTATTATAATATGTCTCAAGCAAAAACAATGGTAGGTAGATCAAAATGTGTAATGGATTATCAAACATAATATATCTCTCGAATAGACCATAACACGTAAAATAACTTCAAACGACTCAATAAAAATATTAAAACACTTAATTATGGCGGCGCTTTGTAGACTGTATAAATTATTATTTCAAGTGATAAAGTACAGATTAGCTGACGTAAATAATTTAATCGTGTTTTGATCACGTCTATCGGGCCCGTTATTTAGGCAATTTTCGTATACATATAGTAAGTACCCTTTGTCCACTTTGAGACAGGACGACCTATTATTATAGCGGTTCTGAGAATCATTGGGCTGTGTTCAAATAAGATATCAGTCATATCCTGGCACAAGACCGATTATCCACTCCTAGTACAATAAAATCGCAACCACAATATAAAGTGATGAGTTCAATGATAAAGAAAACGCAAAATATTTCGGATATATGACCCTGAATTTCATCGGATTTTTTTTTACTGCATAAAGGATTTAATATTACTTTTATTTTTGAAAAATGTAAATATTTGAAGTGCCTTACCTTTCAAAATATTAACATTATTTAATATAGATTCATATACTATCCAATAATTAAAAAAATAGTTACGAAAATACAAAGGTTACAAAATTATTTTTATAATGTATACGAATTTCAAGCTATGTGCAACAAATAAGTCGCTACTTTATTACTTAATCACGCAATACCAATAATATTGCGTTTTCCCTTACCTCACATAGATACTATACGATTGTATAGTACACTTTGTATATTTCTTATGATTTTCTAGTTCAACTTGTTGACTCATTGAGCCTTATACACAAACATGTTCAGTTGAGCCTACTATCTTATTGGAGTATAAATAAAAAATAATAATGTATATAGCTATTGCAGGTATGGCTAATAGATTAATGATTAATATAATAATGTATGACAATAATAATAATAAATTTAATTTGTACGAGTATACTGAGATTATGTTTAAGGGATATATAGAATGTTTAACGCACTCAACCATAAACAAAGTACCTATTCAGTTCTTTATTTAAGTTTGGTTTATTCGTATTCTAAAGTTAATTAACTTAACTAAAATTTATCACGATTAAAGTATCCTGTTGCCTATCTGACCTATCGAGTAAATTTAGAAGTTTTAAATGCACGTAAATATCCGTTAAATATAATATAATATATTATATTCTTCCACATATAAACTAAATGTATAACATTGAATAATTCTTCATGTCTCATCCTAAATCCTAAAACTTAACAACATTATATAATACACATTAAGATATTTCATATTTCATCTATTTAATCAAATATTTACTATTTCGTGAAGACTATTTGTAATATCTATGCTTAAACGAAACTAATATAAATATTAGATAAGTATATATTATGTATTTTACATGAAAGAATATCTTAAAATATATATGTATATATTATGTATTTAATTGCAATATATTTCATGTTATTTTTAATATTTAGCATTTATATGCCGGAAATAAGAATGAGATCTTGAGAATAAACGGAGTTTTCGTTGTCAAAAAGTTAAATTTTGACAACATTTTCAGCGATACTATGACTTTATGTTTTTGATATAAATATACCAAACAATAATATGTCCATTTTCGATCTAGTTGGATATTTCTAAGATCATAAGGAAATTATTTCGATAACAGTAAAGATAAGACTATACAGAGTAATTCTTTTGTCATTATACACTCGTTATTTCGTCAAGTATTAACTTTTTTTTCATTTTTTTTTCAAAACATTTTCTAATCATACTTTTCTCAAACTGTATGAAGTTTTCATTTGTTCGCCTTTTTATTTAATAACCACTATCAACTTTTGATTTTAAAATAGTAATTTATATTTACATTTTCATAAAATAGCAGGGCTTTTTTTTTAAAAATGTTAATATTAAAATCATTATTTTTCAATTAACCGTTAGTGAGCTATAGCTGTTTAAAGTTGGGTGGTTTGCGGCTTTTAGGTATTCATCCTACAGGTTATTACGGCTGTGAGGTGTTGGTATACAATTACAGGTACATAATTCATTACTACGTCGATAGTCGTTAACGAGTTTATTACACATGAAAATATGTACCTTTTATTATCTATTAGCCATGTGACTACTGGTCTTCAGAAACAAAAAATATTATAAAAACCAAAAACCGTCCAACATTAAAAAGTTATATCTCGCTAAAAAATTAACGAAAAATAATAATTTGAACGTTAAAATTCATAAAAAAAAATATCCCTATTAATTTAGTACATTTTAAATGTAGGTTGCTTTTTGAAAATCAAAATTTGATTGTGGAAAAAAATAAAAATTGTATACAGTTTGAGAAAAGCACGAAAAGAAAAGTATTTTGAAAAAAAAAATGAAACAAAGTCAATACTCGACAAAATAATGAGTTTATACTGATAAAAAATAATTATTCGATTCGGAATTAAATTTATTTTCTCTACTTTAACTTTAAGATTTAGAATTTAGAGTTAGCAGCACCATATTATAATAATACTGTATGAAACGCACTCTTTTCCAGATTTGTTTCCGGCCATATACCGATTGTGCGCGAATAGCTTTTTCGAAGTCTGCGCAAATTAATTGAAGTGAAAAATTCAAATTAAGTTTGTAGCATTCATTACACATATATAACGCGAGCCGTTATTTATTTGTGTATTGTTTTTTTAATTAAGCACAGTACTCAAATATTACAGAAAACAACAGATGAACGTATACATTTTTTTGCGTATATTAAATATTATATTCGTTAAGGCACACTACGTATATATACTTCAATATAATATGTACGTGTGTTTAAAATGTGTGATGCATAATGTACCTGCAATATGCATATTCGTACCACGGCGTGCGCATCGTTTCGTATATAGAGCACACAAAAATATATAGTGGCTGCATAATACTAGAAGAAAAGTTTGCGTTTAGGTCTCTCTCTGTGTGTTCGTTAGCGAGCAAACAAAAAACAATATAGGAATAATGATACAGCGATTATTATTATTATTATTTTATAAATGCACAACGCAATACATGGTTAAGTCGAGTTAGGTTTTTTGAATTCTGGACATTTCCAATCATTAAAAAATAAAAATAGTATAGTTCTACAATGCATATTATTGTAATGTGATATAAGTTATAAATAGGGTTTAGATTTTTAGGTTTTTACATACAATCATTATTGTGAGCATATTATTATAAGCACGGTTTTATAATAGTATGAAAAATGTGGATGTTTCGTTCAACACAGAGATTACGAGCAGAAAAAGTTTGTTTTTAATATACCTATTTAATATACTTAAAGTGTCATGGGGAATATTTATAGGTTTTTTTTTTTAGTAAATCTTGTAAATTTTGAAAGTAAAAATACTCATATTTTTTAATTTTAATTTTAATTTAAGAGATACTTTAAAATAATTTATTTTTATCGTTTACCTATATAGGATAAAAAATGAGTAATTGAAGAAAAGACATATTTTCATTGGTTTTTCTTACAACTATTATTAGTTTTTCATCTTCTAATAATTTATAACTTTTTCAAAAAAATACAAGTGTCTACCTATTAGTAAAAAATAAAAATTATATATATCGAAACACATTTTAATGTTCATAAAATGATCAATACTTCAATCTGTTTGCATAAAAAAATATATTATTATAATTTTAAGAGATACCTATAAAAAGAACATTTATATATCATATTTCGACTTTTTCGTTTTTCGACCCGGATATAATGGCCTAGTTACAACTTTTATATTACGCACATGGATATCGTATTATTATAGATAAAGTAACTATCTGCAGAATCACTACCGCTGCAGGCATCAAATTAATTTTAGACATTATACTCCGGGCTAACCGAATTACAATATACATAGTTCGTAATACACGAAGCATACATATATTTCATATAAAGTTACTCGATAGGTATTTTTCGAAATAAAAATATATCGGCGCTCACTGTTAAAAGAAATACAAAATACTCTGTGCACTTGAATGCTCCATTGATATCGACCTAAATATTATTTTAAACATTTAGTATTTACCCAGTTTTATAATTTACTATGCACAACACTGTAGCAATCATGATGATTTTTACGGGCCACGTCATAACTCAATTTATGATAATAATTTGTAAAATGTTCAATAGTAGATATACCTCCTACGTACATAATATATCACACATATATACTCCACGCGCATATTATTATCATATAAATACAACACGATTTTCAGTTATTAAAATGCTACGATAATTGTTATCGAGTGGGCGTATAATTATATTATAATAATACGGGTATTTTTTTTTTCACCGAACATTAATAATTTACGGTTTTCATTTGATTACCTAATCATAATTTACGCCCGTTTATGTTTGCCGATCGCGCGTATGATATTTTCAACATTTTCTCACCCGCGAACGCGTGATTCGTAAATTTAATACGTATAGGTATACAGGTATAATTTTACTGGTTACAAAATATAATGATATACCGTCGGCGCACTGTCGGTTTGTTGCGGAATGATTAGGTATTGAATTACTTTTGACACGACCGTTTGTCCGGTCTGCGCATATACATGTAGCAATGTAGCATTCTACGCGATTCGATTATTATTGTAAAGCGATTTGTCATTTTCAGTTTTAAAAACAATACAAATTTACGCAAATTGCACGTGTTTTTTTTTTTCATGCTCGCAATTTAATCCCGATGGCCAAAAACACGACGCGATTTTAATTTTTTTCTCACCCCGATACAGCTGTACAATTTCGTTTACAATATCCACCACGCGGCTTTATTTTCTGATGAGAGTTGAGCGCTTTTATGTTTAATACACACACACACACACACACACTGTACGTGTATGCATTTGTGTGATGTATACTTATATTGTATGTTATGCGAAGGGGTGGACGAGGGTTGTGATGTGTATGTGTGTGCGCGCGTTGGAGGATCACCGTATAATCTGTATCCTGTCTGCTCTCCCAATCATACCACCCCCTTTGCATAACATATGCATGCGGATAAAAACAAAAAATAAATAAAAAAAATATGCCATCGTCTGTTGAAAAATAATACGATAAAAATATAGACGATGAGCTCGAGGACCAAAGCTACACAGTATACAGTACACACACACACACACACACTTACGTAAATATGTAACTTTCTGTGTTCAATAAATAGTGTTGGGGTTAAAAAAAAAAAAAAAAACCACAAAGTCAAAAAAGTTAAATATATAAGTACGTACAGGTAGATGCGCAGTTATCTACTGTATTATATACGAAACGCTTATCCAATTTACCGATGTACCTATTCATGTCATTGGTGTGCGCTGTTTGCTACCTACTTCTAAAAAATAAGCCGCGATAGAAATTGCAATACGGTGATTTATTGGAAAAATAAAATGCTTTAAATCTTGTTTGCGGTACATGTATTATATACACGATAATCTATATTTATTCTTGTGTAATTTTTGTGAAAATCCAGAGTTAATCATCTTGAGTTTTGAACTCAAAGCAAGAATTATAATAAATATATTTCTATTGTATATTATTTCTATTGTATTGCGTTTTATCTGCTTTCGTATTATAAATGATCCATTGTAAAAATCCAATATTATTAATTCCCCCTTTGAGTTTCAAAACTCAAAATGATTATTTTTATTTAAAAAAGAACGGTTTGTTGTGCCAATAATTATTTTACGATTAAAATGTACAGCTATTTTTTTTTTTTTAACAACTGTATGTTTTTACTATATTTTGTTATTTAAAAACAATAATTGGAACTAATTCAACAATACTATGTAATCCACTGAAAAATCGATATAGATAATAAATCATACTAATTATATTTTGATTTATTGGCACAATACCATGGAACTGAAAAAGGTAGAAAAAAAAAATTAACATAAAATATGATATAACATGAACCTGTTTAGGGAAAATTATTTTAAATTTTTAATTAATGTTATTTATATTTTATTTTATTTGTATTGATAATTGTCTTCATAAATAATATTGTTTTTACCACTCACAGTGCGTGATATATTCATGTAAAGTTCTGATTATTAAAGCATGAATTATAAATTATCGTAAAAGAACGTTATCAAATCGCAGTTAATGTGTATTAAATGTTATGGATATTATTATGTATGAAAGTACATGTTAAATACATATGGTATCATAAGAAAAAAATGTATTAAAACCATCTAAAACTTATTTTATTTTTAGGTAATGGGTTTGACTGTATATATTAAATAATTTTCAATTAGGTACCAAGGATACTGCGGTTGGGTTAAAATCACTATACTCAATTGAAACAGAATGTACACGTGGCACTTGACCTTTTTTTCTTTGTCCAATTTACCAATTGATATATTTTAGTTCATACAATAAAATAAAATAATATTCACAAATTATTCGGCTGTTTATATAGAAATGAAAAAAAAAGTACGTAAAAAACGTTATTTGCTTGATTGTATGGCTTAGAATAATATATGTGTACCTATTACAATTATTTATTAACCATCAAATAATTATAAGAATAATATAATAATATGCATGTCTCTCAATGCATTTCTAAGCAAGATTTCGATTGGATAGATTAACTTCATCTAACAGTTTTGTCGATTTCGAAACATATTTTTTTAAATTTATATGGTCGTCCAATCTAATATCAATTATTTATAGTTTTCATTTTCATGAGTCAACAGTGATATAGTAACTCACAACCAACCAGATATATTATAGTTTAGGTCATATTAAATTGGATTGTTTTTTGTTCAATGAATTCAACGTAGTATTATTGTATTAATGCATTAATGTATTTATGGAAATACAATTTAAAAAAAAAAATGAAACGTTGATTTTGGAACTATCTATTTGAATAATTTATAAAAATGTTATTGTTTAAAAATACCATAAACATAGCTTACTTAATAATGAATTCGCTGGATTAATTTCTATACGGTTTTTAAAATTATATGATATACTAAACATTTTATAGTTTAAATATTAGAATAAATCGTTAGTGATCGTAACTATAATATCTCCATATTGGCTCTACGTCAATAACATTTCTAAATTTTAAGATAAACTTTAATAATATTATTATGAAATGAGAACGAACTCATTTTTTTAAAAATTTTTATTCAGTATTTAAAATGTTCATTAGATCAATGGCGTATAAATCGAACATAGGAGTATAATATATATATACTGTATACCTATTGTATACCTTACTATTTATTATATTTAGCACTAATACGTCATATAATAAGGTACACTTGAATGACATATACATATACAGTTAAACTTCCGTTAACGGTCACCTCTATGCAATGGTAGTTTTCCTTGGTCCCATCAAGTGTTATGTCATGTATCGTCACCTCCATAGGACGGCCAACTCTAAATACCGGTCATTATTTATGGCTCCTTCGGTGACTGTTAATTGGAAGTTTCAATGTATAATTTATTGTTTTTTTTTTTTTACAAATAAAACAAACAATTGCCTGTAATGATTAAATAGTAAAATAATTTAGAAACATATTAATAGAATAAATCATACCTGACGCGTTGTTCGACACTACAGTATATTACATTATCAGATAAATATAGTAACTATACCAATATTACAAATAAATTGGTTTGACAGTAATTTAAACTCGAAATTAAAACACTATGCAATGTCCATCCTATGTAAATAGTAAAGACTATTCTCGAATTATTTTAAAAGGTATATAATTTTCAGTTTGTTTGAAATAGTAGTACAAAATTGAAACGCTTCAAATTTGAATCGTTAAAAATTCGTGTTCTAATTAGGTTATAAACAAAACTATATATGCAGTGTAGTTTATGCAGGCTTCATTATTTAACTAAAAAACACACGTTGGGATTGAAATAAAATATTATTGGAACAATTCCGGTTAAAGTGCATATCATAAACCTATGATAAAATTATAGCACATAGTCTCGAATACATTTATTATGTACAGATTATGCAGATTCACAGTGTTATAGAGCTTCACAACTCAAAACAATAAATGCGTATTATATGCGTGTGTTTTGAAACGGCGGTGAACTCGCTCCATAAATGCGTTTTCAGGTGATCAATTTTATAAATAAAAAAAAAATAGGATGGATGCCTTTGTGAGGATAATCAAAACCCCCCACTATGCGTGTAAACCGCGAGTAGTTCTTGAGTGAATATACGACATCATTTTTAGATTAAACCACTATTATATTAATAATAGCCATTTCGATTTAATTAATTATTAAAACACGTCGAGCATAATGTAGGTTTTAATTCAATCTTTTAAAGGTACTTACAATCGAATTATATTTCCTCCTAGTTCCGAACGTGTGAGTATAGATAGTATAATATACGTTGTCTGCGGACTTACTACACACACACACACACACACATATATGGTTTTACTTTATATTTTATACGTAGAACAGTATATTATAAAATAATAATATAATATAGTCTACTTGGTCGATGTCCTGTTCAAATGCGTGTCACACAAAATGGACAGTGTATTTTAAAATATAGTTGTAAACGAACGACTGATTATACGTATAGTTTAAAATATATTTTAAGTCGCGATACATTTTGATTAAGTTTCAACTTATAATTCGTTTTCAAGTACTGTGCATAAATGATTGCACGTTGACTACAAAACAAACAGGTAGGTAACTCATATAAGTGTTGTTGATAAGTATATAAATTGTATAAACGTTGTTTAGTTTTACTACGAATAAGTCGTAGTCATGTATAAGTTTTCCTATTAATGATTTTTGTTTACAGCTTCCGTGTTAAATGCAATCATATAAACATATTATACATGTGCACCTGATTGTCCACGATTTATTGGTGAGCGTGTATTTATTTTGTAATGTTGTTTGTGAGTTGTAACGAAAAGTTTTTGCGATCAACATTTTTACGAAATCTTAAAATCTGAAAACTTGGGTAATATCGAGCTGCTGATACGCGTATACGTAAAAGACATAAAAAAAAAAAAATAGCAGGAAAATATAAAAAAGCCTTTTTATGGAACTTAAAGTTGTACAATATGTTTTAAATGAAATTACTATATTGCGTCACATTATTTTGACGTTACCTTTATCGAAGTGATCTCTACACTGTACCCACCTATTCGACCACATAACGGCTAGATATATAATATATATATATATAGTATTTTTGACTTTCGTGATATTAAGTTTCAATTTGTAGTCCTGTTTGAGGCATGACGTTGTATTTAACAAATAATTGAAACCGTCTATAAACTTTAGTTTTTTGTAAAAACATACGTTTTTTTTAAAAAACTTTTTAACTTAATAATATAAGATTACAAATATCCAACTTCACAAATAAAAATCAAACATACACGCGTGATGTTTGATACTTTGATAGCTAATTTTTAAGACTTACAATTCACATTCTCTAGGGAAATGTATTAGGTACTGCATACGCGTTTTCAAAGTCCAATTAAATGCGGTACATGACTTTTATCAATTTCTTTAAAACGAAATAGCACAGCACAACCATATACTGTAGTTATGATCCACAATATATGTATTGTATGTGCCGCATATATTAATAATGTATTAAATTATTTTATTATTTTCCTGATAAATATTTTAGAACATTAAATAGGTAATTTTCATTAATACAAATTATATTATAGTTTATGTACGTATCTATTAAAATAAAGTAATAATTAATTTCACTTGTGTTTATGATAGTTGCTTATTATATTACGTAATAATATGTTGTTTATGGTCAACAATACTAGTATTCACGGCAATGACAGAGTTGTGAGATCATTATTGAGTTTACCTAATTCTTTTATTTTTTTTATTATTATTGATTATTTAAAATTAATGAAAACAAAAATAAATGGCAGTGAACGTAGCGTATTTCTTAATATTTTCTTCACTACAAATAAAAAATTTAATTATAAGTATTTTTTTTAAATTATGATTAAAAATAAAATTATAAACTTAATTTCTATGGTAACGTAACGTAATTATATATTATTATTATAATGCATTTGTCGTTAAGTGAAACATTACAAAAAATCAGTGTACAAAAAATGTCGTATTCAGATTTTGCTGGTTTATTTTATTTTTGGTTACTATGGTAACGTATTATATTATTCATCAGTTTCTAAGGGAATTCTAGGGAAACCTAGAATCTGTAAGGAAAAATTATAATTTTGAAAGTTATAACTAAAAATCCATCACAATTGCTAAAAAAAAAAAAAAAAAGTTGTATCCAAAACAAAAAACATATCCTTATGATTATATTATGTATGTATATTGTATATTGTTGAGACAGTTTATAGTTTCAGCGAGTTAAAAAGGTATTAAATTAAATCTTACTTATGAGAATTTAAACTTTTTAAGCTACGACTCAAAATGTTAATATCAACCTAAAACCATGTAGTCATGATTGACCTTTCCATCACAATATCAAAAATAAATTAAATTATTAACTAAAATTGTTGTAAATTGTTACTTACAAATTGTTTTTATTTTGACTATATCGTGGTATATTCATAATATATAGCACAATACAAATGTACTAATTTTACAAATTTTAGTATTGTTTAAATTGCAATACATCAGCGTCCAGTGACGTGCCGAGTTTAATTTACTGCAAAAATAAGCACTCGAGTAGAGTTGATTTTAAAACGTATGATTACTCGTTTTATATTTGGAGCAAAAGTAATAAAAACCAATAGAAGCGGTCTAAAATAAATTTAACAATCAATTTCGTTATTAATAAAAATAATATCATATCAGAAGAATGAAGGTATAATAATAACTAGTAAATAAAAATATAACTGTGCTTTTAAATTAATTACCTACTTTGTTTTATGTCTTTATACAGCAAGCCAATGTGAAATAGAATGAGGAATAAGATTATGAAACAAGAATAATTCTTGAAGACCGTGTAGTTTGTTTTCCAGTGGCTGCTTTTTATAATTTAATAGCCATTACGAAAGAAATTAAAACAATCCGTTGTCTGAAAAATGTATAAGACAAAACCGTTTTCGTCGCTTCCAATAATTATAATGCTTAATGTTCCAACAGATAACCATTGAACATTATGTAATTAAAATATTGTTCTGCATAAAAACAAATTAAATCCCACAAGTACTTAAATTTAAGAATATACAAAATAATAATGTTCGCCAACACCGGCCGACTTGCGTTCAATTGTTTTTTATTTATTATTATTTTTTTTTTTTTTAGTTTCTCGGCGTTTATAAAATATATAATACGAATCAACGTTTACAAAAAAACTTTCATTTTTACAAATATCAATGATAATACTTTTCCCCCTTGCGATATACGAAGGACATTAGTTAGGTAGATCACGGAAGTAGTAGCAGATGTGAACGATATGATAGGTCGAAGTTATCGCAGGGGCTGTTGCTTGTCGTTTTAAATTCGAAAGACGTTATTATTGGCCATCACATACCAAATACAGTCGTAACTCGAAAGCGCAGTTGATTTCATAGTTAAAAACACGCCACCACACGCATCGCCCGTATAACTTATCCATGAAAATGGTTTTCCGCTGGACAAATTTTCGGAGTCGGTATATTTGTTATAGTAATCAATGCATTTTAAATTTTTTCGATAACAAAGAAAATCTAAATTATTCATTCGTGCAGATTAGTCATTTTTTGTTGTTGTTGTTTTTCATGTTTTTCATTATTAAAAATGATTGGGTATTTATATCGAAAAATAAAAACGTTACGACACAGTTAAAATTATCTTCTGTGTAGTGTGAACATTTGGTAAATCTACTGTAAAATATAATGTACTCGTGAGTTTACCCCGAGCGAAACCGTTTTTCTATATAATCACATTATTATGCAACAACCATTGTTGGTACTGACATGAGATTACTTTTATAATACTTTGAATTAGTATTTAAACATATTTAAGATTAAATATTTTAATTTTTCTAGAAAATGACATTTACATTTTCACTATTAAACTCCTTAAATAGTGGATGTATATTGTATAGTGTATACTCTGAAACATAAACGTTCAATCCGAGAAAAAATGTAAACAACCAAAGTCAACACTAAGAATTTGTTTCCATCTATTTCCATTATTTTATACCGATTCGTTTCATACTTGAATTCTATTATTAGCCCGATAAGGTACCTCCTCTATTGGAAGTTCCAAATACACTTTTAGCCAAAGGCATAATCTTATTTAACTATAAACACATTAAATCCTCATCATAAACTGTTTCTACTATTATTATATATTATTATATTGTTCTAATTTTTTTATTACTATTAATTAATTTAAAATTGTGTGTATCATTGTTGTACTAAAATAAAAATAAATTAAAAATAAATTGTACCCATTTAAATTGTTATAAAATAAATACTTAAAATACATAAAATACAAAGTTATTTAAATTATAAAGCTCGTGAAACTTGATTATGTATATTTTATTAATAACTCAGTGTTATAGTATTAGAGTATTTAAACATTTTAATACAATTTTATGAAGATGTGCCATTTAAATAAGTAGTTAAATAACTTTTATTACAATTTTATTATTTTAAAAGTTATTTTTATGAATAATGTCAAACAAATAATGTATAGTAATCATTAGAGATAGGATTTCTATGCATTTGTATTCTTTTTGCTTAAGTCGAAATTGATTAATACTGTCAGACGACGTGTCCACGATTTGGCTTATTCTCGTTTAAATAGAATAATTATTTTTTTTGCACATAATTGCATATTTAAATTTTTTTAAATCTCATGAATTTAAATTGGTATTAATTTTGAATGTCTATAATTATTGGGTTCTTTGTCGAATTTTCGTAAATATACTATCTAATCTTATCTTGGTTAGACGACCGTTCTTATCGGTAAGATAATAAGATTACTTAAACATTTTTTTTCACTAGTACGATATAAGTTGCTGTGAAGGTACGTACTTACATTTATATTTAATACTTTATTCGGTTTCAAACACAGAATTTTAGTCAATATAAATCCATTCTGCGTTTCAATCACCAGTTGTTCGTATTTTAAAATTTGAAAGACCATATCATTACGGTATGTATTGTTCAATATAATAATAAATAATGATTATAACAAATAATAATAAATTGATAATTAATTTATGATTTTTGTGTAAAAATTAGTTATTGTTAATGTATAAGTAAAATAAAAATACTTTGTAATTAAAAAATATTTGTTTTGTATATTTTGATGGATATAATTAATGTCTAAGGTACAATTTTTCATTATATTTTAATCTAGTCCTAATAATTATATAATATTAGATTTATATACATATTTGCAGTATTATTTTGTGTAAGAGATTATTGATTTATTCAAATTTAGAATGTTATTCAAAGGTCATTTTTGAAATATAGAATTTTGTAAATACTCAAAAAAATTTCTCCTGTAAAGCGGTCAATAATTATGGTCGTGTATTTTAACTCATCACGGTAAGTTAATATTTTAAAACCTCAGCGAAATAATAAAAAGTAATTGAATAAACGTTTTTAAGATCTCACCTAGACGTATAGCACTATGTATATATATTATATATATAACATAATATATTAATACATAAAACGACTAGCAAGCCGCGAGGTTGACACGGCCCTAGCGCCTGCACTTCTCCTCAGCCGTACACACTGCCACTCAGGCCCAGATAGGAGAATATCGAGCTTAAGCTGATAAGACCGCGGTGGCTCATTGTTACGAGACTGTCACCCCCGCAGTCTCGTGGGTCGCGGGCTCAAATCACGTACCGTGCGTAATTTTTTCAACTTAATTCTCGATATCTCTCCCATGACCGGCCACATCACGTGTGGTCGCGTCAAGGTACATAAATATAAGGTTATTGTGTTGAATTTTATTTACTATATCTTAGTTTTATGCATTTGATTTTGTAAAACCAAAAAAGACAAACTAAAAGCATATATAGAGCGATTTTTTTATCATGAACCGCTCATTATTTCAAAAGTCTTCATGTTTTTAAATATTTTTTATCCTTATTTTTTTTAAGTTTTCATACTTTTTTGAATGACTTCGTAGTTTTAATTTCATATTCCAAAACAGAATAATGTTTTGAGTATTTTAATACATAAAAATCGAATTTGGGGCAAGTAGTTTATGAGTTAGTTATAAGTATTCAACGTTTAGATGTGCGGAGTGGAGTCCACTACTCAATTTGTCTAAACATTAAATTCAATTTTTATGTATCAAAATACTACTCAAAAAATTATTTTACTTTGGAATATGAAATTAAAACTCTATTTTGTCATCCAAAAAAGTAAAAAACTTAAAAAAAAATATGAGGATAAAAAATATTTAAAAATATAATTTTTTAATTAAAACGTTGATTTTTTAACAACTTGAAACTATGTAAAAAAATGTTTTCAAAAACATGAATACTTTTTGAAATAATGAGTGGTCCACGGTAAAAGAATCACCCCGTGTATGCTTTTAGTTTTTCTTTTTTGGTTTTACAAAATCAAATGCATAAAACTAGGATAATAAATAAAATTCAACACAATAACCTTATATTTATGTACCTCGCGGCTTGCTAGTCGTTTTATGTATTAATATATTATGTTAAATATATATACATAGTGCTATACGTCTAAGGTAAGACTTTAAGAACGTTTATTCAATTACTTTTTATTATTTCGCTGGGGTTTTAAAATATTAACTTACCGTGATGAGTTAAAATACATGACCATAATTGACCGCTTTAATTTTTTTGAGTATTTACAAAATTCTATATTCCGAAAATGACCTTTGAAAACATTCTAACATTTAAATAAATCAATAATCTCTTACCTACATATTATAGTATTCATCTCGAAATTTTCTTTTTATTCTGTTCAGTGTCTTTGTGGCTTTGTTTATTTAATTGTTTTGTTTTTTGTGCTACTGGCGGTAATAATATTCTTTTGTAATGTTTTTCACCGTGTTACAATGTTTCACAAGTTTGCCAGAGTAAATGTTCTCGAAAAGTCCAGTTTCTGCATTTGAATTAAGTGGGAAATCCACCGTAACTAAAAATACAATTAAAACAGAAATCTTAAAATGAGCATTATAAAAGAGTTAAATAAACAAGTGTTTTATTTTTTTTAATGAACATTTAGCTTTTGAACTATATTATTTAAAATTAACACATTCATATTGGCCGAGTAAAAACGTATAGTATGCAAAATAAATTGTACAAATTGATATGATACAATCATACCGTTTGTCAATAAACGATTTGATTATTGAATCGCAGCTATATATGTATCGCTTGATCTATATATATTATACGTGATATGTATTGTATATTAATAGTAATTATAAATCTATAAAACATGTATACCACGAATTCTAATGTTGTGTATGATATGTACTATACTTAAACCAAAATAATTCGGTTACTAAAATATAATATAATTTATAATAATTAACAAACCTTTGATAATATCTCTTAATAACATTGTTGCAATTCTTGCAATGATACTCGTAGTTGGATTCAAGCCAGGAGCATTATTAATTTCTACTAACCATGGTTCAAAATTTTCTGTTAAACTGAAATCTGCACCAAACAATTGATAACCAAACCCTCTCCTGCTTTCCGGATTAAAAGACTCCATGACGACATCCGTTAATGTTTCACACATTGTAGGATATATTAATGTATCCCACTTGTCGCCGTTCTTAATTGATTTCAGATATTCTTTAAATTGCTTAAAGTCCCACATACATTCCTCCGGTACACCGGCTGTTCTACATTTTCTATTCATTGATTGAACTCTGACATTGCTGAGATGAATATCTCCTCCTAAATCATGAACTGTAAACTTCTTGGAACAAAATCGTACATATCCTTCCCTGCACAAAATTGTCATTCATATAAATTAATTGTAATGCGTTATAGACTATTTTGTAATCATAGCACATATACGATTGCTCTATGATGATACAATTTATATAGGTACCGAAACCAAGAACCAATAACTATACAATTTTTCATTGGTTAAAATATGCCATTTTAGATTATTTAATTAACTGGTAAATTTGTTATATCACATTGCATATATACAAGCGACCATCCTATTATGCATTTTATTTAAATCAATATAACGTATACTATAGTTTCTTGCAGGCACTTAGCCGACAATAAGGGCTAATAGGGTGGTACTTTGAGGATAAACCTCTCACTACACAGATGTAAGTGTATACCCCAATGTTGAAAATAATATTCATAATTTACATTTTAATCAGCTAGAATAAATTTGACAATATTATGATAAAATTATTTATGTTGGAGCTATTATTATTATAAAAACGGTTTATGCATTTTGTTATTAATTTTAGTAATTTGATATCAAAATAATGTTAGCAAAATGTGATGGCAAAGATCTCAGGAGTTTGTATTAAAAAAAAAAAAAAAAATGTTTTTAATTTTCGGTTTTCAGCTGAATTTTTTACTTGTATCTATACGAATTACGAATACGAAATAAATAAAATTTACATCACAAAGCATTTAACTATTTATTAATTCTATACGATCATAGAAGAATATTAATCACTTAAAAATATAAATTACTTGTACATCCATATTTGTATGGGAATCGTGTTTGTAACTAAAAAGTATTGTCTCAAATCCACTTTGACTTTAGATATAAGCAATGGCCTTTCTAAAACAAATTTAATAAATTTAATTAGTAGAATAATAATTTACAATTACTACATTAACAAACTTCTAGTTTCAGGAGTGCCATCAATGGATGGGCCCTCCACCTGTCTATACATCAAGAGTCTTAAATTTTAATCATGTTATATAATTATTGTTTATTATACTAAATTTATATAATATACAATATGTATATTATATATTTTTGAAAAAAAAAATTCTGAGTGGAGCAATGCATACAGTTAGTTTTATAATTGTGTGTTATTTTTATTTTACGAACTTTAAACGCATACCAATTTAAAGTGATAAAACATAAGAAAACACAAACGGTGTACATTTATAGATTTATAATTAAACTTCAATTGTTTTAAAACCATTCATTATTGAATACTCAAGTACTTTTCGATAAAATAAAGATAAATAATAATCAATAATAAACTGTAAAGATATTTAGCCTATACTTCCTGCCTACAATTAGTACAATTAAACCCATTTTTTAGTAAAAAGCCTATGAGTTCCACTCAGAATAATTTTTAAAAATATCGTTAATAAGTCTAGTTTATTTCTTTCTTTTAAACTCTTTACCTATATATTTCTGTATAACGTATGATTTAATGAAAATGTCATTATCTTTAATAGTTTTCATAATATTTTTTAAACGTCTCTCCAATATTATTCCTACACCGGAACAACAATTAGTTGGTTTTATAATCCACAGATTTGTATCGCCGTCGATGAAAAATTGTGGACAAAATGTCTTAATTTTACGTTCCCAAGCATTAAGTCGATGATAAATATCCTTAAACGCGATAATAATATTCAGTTATCGATTAAAAACAATTCGAGGATAATTGTTCGACTGTACCTATAACACTTACTCTTATGTGATACCTGTTACTAACACCAATAGTAGCGTTTTCTTCTACAATTTTCTGATACCAAACCAAAAATGTTGTCCAGCCACCTTCTGATATCATTGTAGACCACATCAAATCGCTTGCTACTTTAGTTTGACAAAAGTTCAAGAATTCCCAGCAACGGTATTCAATGAATTCGATTAT
This sequence comes from Rhopalosiphum padi, assembly GCF_020882245.1. Taxonomy (NCBI): domain Eukaryota; kingdom Metazoa; phylum Arthropoda; class Insecta; order Hemiptera; family Aphididae; genus Rhopalosiphum; species Rhopalosiphum padi. The sequence goes on along the minus strand of NC_083600.1, from coordinate 48,446,954 downwards.
CTCGTATGGAATCTAGTAGAATGTTTGTTAGATTTTATAATTTATTTCCTCTGTTTTCGGTGAAATATAATATTATTGTTATTATTTTCCCCGATTTATATAGACACATTCACCAAGAGGTAAGAATTACCACCCTCATTTTTTCCTTTGGTAATGAATTTTTCGTACTATATTTTTAAGTTGTTTTTCTTAACTATTTTGTGTGTGTCTGTTTATATAGTCTATTTTTTTCTGGATTAAATTGCCTAATTTTTGTGTACATTTTAATTTGTTTTACAAGTTTTTGTTTATTTTATACGATGTAATCGAATGAAACATAAAAGCAAACATGTTGCAACATCAAACCGAGAAAGTAGTACATATTTGTACTTAAATGTAGTTTTGTGTATAACACAAGTTTTCAGTTTTAGTTATTTAATAATATTTTAACTTAAAGAAATATTTTGTCAATTGGACAATTTGTGTTATAACACAATCGATTGTTAATAAAGTTATATTATAGTTATTAGTAAATATCTATATATATATATATTATAAAGGGTCATTTAAAGGACTTTTAAAACAATTTTCTGAAAAATATTATAATTTAAAAATAACAAAAAAAGGATTAAAAAAACCCTCATTTAAAATAACAATGTGCTAGAGAAATTCGCGTCATTGTGGAAACATTTTTAATAAATAAATAAATGGAATGTAGAATATATTTTTTTTTTCAATTCAAATAATAAAAATCATTTAAATGTATTTTTATAAAATGGGATAGGTATACTTACCAATATAACAATTATTCGAGTTTAATTTATAAATATAATATTATAATTAAAACCATCAAACCCCTACAACCTACTAAAAAAAAAAATCAATTCAAATAATAAAAGTATTAGGTACCAATAAGTTGTTTTTTTAAAATATATATTTCGTGAAATATTAAAATATCTATGTCCTGTACAAATGTTATAATGTAAACAAAACTTATGAATTACGATTATACACTTATGAATAAATTTAAAAATGAAAAATCTAATTAAGTAGATAACTTAAGTGTGTTGATTATAGAATTTAATTTATTTTTAAATATAATATGTGACATTTAAATTTAATATTTACGATATAATAGCATATTATGCGCAGTAATGTGATATGACTTGATACACGATATAAAAAAGTATACACCCAAACCCAATGCTGACACTTTATAAATTGTTTAGATTTAAATTATTACATTAATAATATATTGTTAAAACGTAATAGATAAAAACAATATTTTTGTTTTTAATAAATTATATATATATATATATATATATTATCACAATGATGTTTTAACTCTATGAAATTTATTGATTTATTTCACTTTAATTTTATATTTCAGATGCGCTGAATACTCTAGTAAATTATATAGCCATATGAATAATGTATCGATTGTGTATACTATAAGAGAACTGAATAGGTATCCTCTTTAGTTTTTATCATCTCTTAGTTTACTTTTAGCCGATTTCCAGTTGACTACCGATTACATTAACAACTGAGTAATAAATAACTTTTTGATTAGTTATAATATAGTAACATTATTATTGATTTTATTTTTATTTATTCGTGTTGTAGTTTTTTTTTCTTGTTAATTTTTTGTAGCGTATATTAAGGTATATATAAATATAATTTTTAATAGTGACATAAATCTAATATGAAGCATTTATTTTATTATTTTGTTCGTGCGAATTCGTATTTATTTTATTCTTATAAATGAGACATTGGAATCAAATTGTCTATTTATCCAAACGCAAGATGAATTCTGTTATAATATTTGGTATAAAAAAAATGATATAATCATCTTTTTTTTTCTTCTTTAATAACGTAGTTATTCAAAATCTGTTTTTTGAAAATTTAAAAAAAAAATTAAAGATCATATTTTCGAATTTTTGAAATTTATTATACTATTTAAAGTGTCCTGTGGATTTAAAATCTTCTGTTTTTTAAATTAACACCTCCTTAAGTTAATAATCATTGACTTGGAATATGTAAAAGCTATGGCAATTTACAAATTTTAGTTATTTATATTAATCTATCAATATCTATTTATAATTTATAAAAATGATGAACATAATAAATACAAAATTCGATATATTTATTTATTATTAAATATTCAATTAACTATTCAATAGCTATGTAAAACCATTTTTAAGGTATATTATTCTTAATATTATAAACATTTTATTAAATGAAAAACTACTCGTTAAAATTTTAAATTAGGTACTGACATAAAAGTTTTATAAAGTTAAATAAAGAAAATTATCCAATAAATAATTTACGGTAAAAAAGAGATGGCGATGGTCTCATTTAAAAAATAGAAACTTGTATAACACCCAATTATTACGAAAAATTTCAAATTATTTGAAAATATAGTCCTAACTATATTAAAAAAATTCAAAAAATCAAAATTTATTATTAAATGAAAATGTATAGGTTAGCACGCTTGATTAATCACTCTGTATATAAAATATGGATATTAAAGTGGACACATGGACAAATTATCGGTATTGGTAATCATTAAAAATCAGTTGAGTATTGAAACACGTAAATAACTCGTACAGGCACTCAGGAAATAAATATTAGTTCTAAATCTAATAAAAATTATGTTACATAATTTATTCTAACTTACAGTTCCGTTTCGACTAAATATGGAGTTTTGTGAATTTTTTGAACTAAGGATGATCTTTATAGAACCAAACAAAGCTGTTAATCTAAAATCTCTTATAAAGAAATCCATAGACTTTGTGTCTGTAATGAAGTAGCTCCTTGGAAATTTTACATTATCATTTTTTGATATCGTTTTCACTGTATCAGCCAATGCAATCTGTTATGTATATCAATACAAATTTATTAGCTATATATTTTATCGTTGTACTATTAATAATTCGCAAAAGTACTTTAGAGCAAAAACTATATCTATTCAATTGACTAAATATTGTCTTGTCATTAAAGTTATTCCAATCAACATCAAATCCGTTTGAAGTAAAAATGTAATTGGCGTTAACGTCTTTGACTATCGGCCACAAATATGAGTTTTCTTTATTTTCAATAATTAAGGATTCCTTTGTTGAAGTTAACGAAGGCGGTGACCTGACGTTACACATTGCACGATTGTCTAAGCGCATACACACAATTATTAATTAAATCATTTTTACCGTTAGAAAACAACGGAAATTTATCGATTAGACATACTACTAGACTAATACGGTGTTATGTATTATAATATATAATATATTTATAAATTATAATTCAATTCAACGTAATAGTCGTACTATTTATTATATTGAAATAACAAGACAGTGATATGATCAAACTTTAATAACGTGTTTATCTAGGTATTGTTTTATGTAGGTTTTTGTTAGATCGTTAAAAAAAATGTTGTGTTTTTTGATTGAAAGACTATTGATGTTTTAATTGAATAACTAAAAATAACTATGTCCAAGTGTGGTCCTGTACGAGGAAAACGTCTTATTTCTGTTTTCGTTCAAAAATTTATTTACTTCTTGTGAATTGTTTTAGTAATATATTGATGTTTAAAATTGAAAAACTATTGAATGGATTATGCATTACTGCTCGACTGTACTTCAATTAGTTGAGAATTAGAATGGTATAATATTTGAATAATTTATATAATATGATAAATAAAATTTGTATTTAAAGTATATTTTAACTCATTAAAAAAAAAAAAACAAATATATTATTGTCTCTATACATATTTTAGTAATAAAGATAATTTTATTAATTAAAATATATTTTACTTGCTGAACCCAATATAGTAAGCAAATACTCATAATTCATTGTTCTGAATACTGGATTTCTTTTTTCTATCCACCCTCTCTTCTTGAGCTCCTCTGATATTATTGGATAATATCCGTGTATTGAAAATATTCTTTTGGCCTATCATATTTTAAATTTATTATTAAGTTAATAACCTTAACTTTAATAAATCCATTATTAATGCAAAAATTATTTTTCAATAGAAAATTAAAACAAAAATATAATTACTTGATAACATTAAAAAAAAAAATTTAAATCAATTAATAAGTTTTAATATAATTTACACGTCATCATCATTTTATATTTACATAATAGAATATTTTAAATTATTGGTGCATTTTTTTTTTTAGTTTTCAGTTCATAAATTACATTGCAGATTGACAGCATACAATATTTGAGAAAATCAAATTAATTGTATTTTTAAGATTCAAACAATAAAACAAGTAATATTTAGCATATAAATAAGAAGGTAAAATACAATTATACCTGTTAATTATGTAAAAATAACATTAATAAATAATAATCCAAAATCAACGAAGTTCATATTAGTCATATTTGTATAAGTAATGATTGTTATATAGTACTAGATAAGTATAGAAAGTGGCAACTAGGAAAGTTTACAATCGATTTACCACCCTTATAGTTCAAATACCTTGAAGCCAGACTGATAAGAAAAGTTTGTTGGTCCACTTAAGAAATAATCTGTAACGTTTTATCGTAACAAATAGCGATTAAAGTTTTTGTGTCTCTAATTTTAAACGATTTGACGAAGTCAAATAAATTAATGATGTACGATGAAACAAGTTTGTATAAAATTGTATGATGTTAAAAAAGTTAATATCCTATATTAATATGATAAGGACACAACCGAGAAAATGTACATTCTACGACTTTTTAACTCCCTTCTTTATCACTATCATGAAAACATGACTTATGAATTATAATTAATGTTCCATTGCCTTATCAAATTGAAACTCTAAATACTAAACTCATTTAAACAGAGAATAGTTTACAGAGCGATTTTATTATATAAAAACAATCAGTCAAAATGTATGATAAATTTGATTATAATTTTTTCATTAATAATAATGGGCACATTTTACTAGCCTTATTTTTTCTATTTACTTATACATTTTTATACTCATATATTTTTAACTATTATTCTATAAATTGTTAAGAACCATTAATTGTAATTATTTTGATTAACTCAATAGTAAACACATTATATGTAAATACTAAATAGTTTTACAAACATTATATAGTTTAAAGTCAATTAAGTTTCTATCAGTATTGTTTTACGAATACAATAACCCGTCATTGCATTTTAATATTATAGTAATAAATATTAATTATATGTGTATCATAAAAATATATATGAGGTGAGCGAAACAACAAAATGTCAGGTATATGTATTTAAGTCCATACATAACATATCTGATCTCTACATCTTGTCCCAAATTCTTATAATTTATAATATTATTACAAAAAAAAAGTTCATTATATATTTTTTTAAATTACCACCTGGGTCATACCATAATTCATAAATTTAATTGTGCAACTTTTAAATCTTTTTATATGATAACTTGATTTAAAATTATACCCAAATATACTATACCTACATTCATATCCCTATACTATATAATATGTAGATTATGGTGCATTGAATTACCTATACAATAAGTTTATTTCGACTTAATTACTAAATCGAGCAATATTTTTATTTGTATTTATAATTATAGTATATATAATACACATATATATATATATGGTTAAATAAAACAAAAATTAATTAATTTTAACTGGTTATAGATATATGTATTATATTTGAAATTAATTACAAAGTTCTTTAACTGGTTGTTATTAAATTAATTAATTAATTAAGTTAGGTTAAAAAATATTAACTTTTCAACTAGGTAGTTAAATTCCATTATCTACTTATCTATCTACTAAAAAATATCTTCAAATAATTTATACTTTATGAAATGGCATCGTTACATCGGCAATATAATTAAAATGTACCAGACACACGTGTTAGCTGAATGTTTATTTGGTTGTGACGGATCGTGTGTGATAAACTATAAAGTTAAAAGAATTAAATTGGAAATAGATAAATCTAAGGACCAGGATAGTGCACAAAGAACGATGAGATACATCCGAATAACTCCTATCATAACTAACGAACCAAATCATGTGTTTTACTATTGCAAATTGCAATTGATCACTTCTCCAACCGACTTACGTGATTCTACTACTCATACGTCTCAAAATGCTTTCTCCGTTGAACGCATGTTTATAGATTCGACACACATATATAGATATGAAATGCAATTAAATTATAAAACACAGATAGGTTTATTTGTCACTGTTTTTTTTTTAATTCTACCATCGCAATACATATTAAAATAAATGTTTGAAGTATACTGTAATAATGATTTACAATAATATTCTATGCATACTTCAAATCCATTAGTAGTAGAGACTACGTATAAATATAATACAGACATAATATTACTAAGTTCATCTTTGGATATATTTATATTAAAATTTCTATTAGTATTAATAATACTGTAGTCTGTAAATTGAACTTATTATTACTGTTGTTAAAAATATTGAATTTTAAAAATTGGAAACCCCTTAAATAGACATTGTGAACATTTTTAAGTATCTACAATTATTCGTTTTTTACTTACATAAAAAAAGATTTTGTCGAAAACTAGTTTTATTTTATTTATTTATTTGCATAAAAATTCGTATTATCCATAATTTTTCTTTTTTGATTATTTTAAAAATTGCTGGAAATATTTAACTTAACCTCAACCTCCCATAAGTATCGATTAGATCAAACCTCAAAATTAAAGATCGAAGCATTGTTTCTACTATCAAACGCGTACATATACACAAATGAAAAAAAAAACACATCATTAGGAAATCAATACATTCATAGTACTGCTCAGAATCTGAAATTGATATTAAGTATATAGCCATGTAGGCGTAGGTAGTAGGTACGTTATATTTAAGTGTGTGATGAAATTAATAGAAAATGTTTTATTTATAAGATCCATATACTAATGTCTGATAACGAGATTTCTATTTTCCTAATTACCTAAAACACTCCAATAACTAAAATGGAATACAAAAGTTTACTCGTATTAAAAATGTAATAAATAATATGAGACGGCTCGTCATTAATAATTTTACAATTTATGATTTGTATATGAATTCGACGTTGTTCACAATATTTATACATCAACGATAAAACTAAAGTTATTTATACAAATACATATAATAATTATTTTATTTCCTATAATATAAAAAAAAACGCTCAAAACTACAGCATAATATGTCATTTAGGCTTGGGATAATAATATTACTGTTGTATAAAAAATATGTGCTTAAAATTAAAAAAAAAAACAAATTTTTGAAAAAAATAATGGTACCTACATTTTGTAAAGAATTTACATGAAATATATAAAATTCTCATTGTGTTACATACCAAATGTTGATTGTAGTTTAATTTTAGAGCACAATAAAATGGCGTACCTTTTTATATAATTAGGAGTAGATAGAGGTATGTTATAAACATAAAAAATATAGTTATCATATCATTCTTTTAGCATGTATTATGATACTGTATAATATATAGTGTGAGTCATTAAAAATAGTAATGAATTCGAATTATGAAAAAAAAAGTATTTCCAATAATGTTAATACTTTCAAAACAGTGAGTGTTTACCTTTAAAAATATAATCCTGTACACTTTTTGTAAATTTGTAGAGCTTTCTTCTGCTCTATTCATTTGTATAAGTCAAATAAACAATTAATTACAAAAGAAATAGAAATTAAAATTATCCGGAAATATAACAATGGATAAATTAAGGTAATGATTGTGAACCTAAGTGTTAATTATAATAAGAATGATTTTTTGATGTTTATGTTTATACTCCGCGAGTAAAATTTTAAATAGTTATTTCTAAATTGTTTAACAAACAGTTGGTAAATGGCATATCGTATTAAAAGTTAACATACTTATTTTATATATTTTTGTATTAGTCGTAGAATATAATATTTCAAATTAATTAATTTCTCGACTGTTTTGTTTAAAACTTTAACTATTGAAATAATTTTCATTGAATTTTTATATTTCGTTAATATTAATTTACTCGGATTGGATTAATATTAAAATGTTCTATATTGTCTTATATTATATTTCTTTAAACTTTTAATATTAGTTGTTTGGTTCATTTATGATTTATATGATATAAATTTATGATTTTACTAAGAAATATAGTTTGAATAACAGTAAATTCCTTAAAAAATATCGATTTGGTATTATGTGGTTATTATTAGTCATTGATAATGGGCGTATACAGGTTTACAAAATAAATTTTTATCAAAACAACTAAGATAAAAAGTATAGGCAGAAAAATACAAAATATTGGTGTAATTAACTGCCTGAACGAATTTCGTTCGTTTTTTCGTAGATAATGGTAAACGATAATTTATCAACATACAGGATAATATTCGTCACTAGACGTATACAATATTATTACCGACGATATAGAGTTTAAACAAAAATACTGACATTACTAACTAATACTAACTGTATACCCAACGATAATGATCTTTTAGACTTGAGTATGTTATATACTTATGCGTGCTACGGATAACTCACCGAATTCTTTTTATGATATTCTATACCAGGGGTGAGCAACTGAAAGTTATTAGAGGACCAATTTTTAGAAAATTAAAATTTACCGGACTAGAATATAGAGGACAAAAAAAAAAGGTCATTCAAAATATGCATTTTAATTTAGCATAGACGTGGCATAGAGTATAGACGATTGACTTTGAAATATTGTATGATGTAATTTGAAAATGTAGCGCGGGCCAGATAAAAAAGGTTCGCGGGCCGCCAGTTTCCCACCCCTGTTCTATACGATTACAATATAAATGTGGTCATTAATGAGTTGTCGTCTTTATTACATAAGAATATCTATAGAGAAGTGTGTATAACAAAAAAAAACAACGATGAAATGGTAAAAATTAGGCAATGTGACAGTGTTAAAATGATACATTAACCCCGGGAAAAATTCAAGGGATGGGTAGAAGTGCATCACTTGCGGTACATTGTATACACCCGTATTTAACCGTGGCCGACCGCATATCGTATATCAGAATGGGGGGGGGTTTCCGTTTTCCGCTAAAGTTATCCTCATCTGTTATCACCGTGTCCGTTTTCCGCCGAGGTTATTATCGTCCAATTTCCGCCAAAAACAATTAATAAAGGTATTATTTTGGTTATTTTTTTTTTTTTTGAAAACCCCTTATTGTATCCTTTATTATTATTATTTTTATTTCTTCATAACGCAAATATGTTTGTAATATTTAATATGGTATATAACTACTTTTTATACTATTTTTAAAAAGTTTAATGAATGATTTTAAAACTTCGACTTTTTTAACTTTTACACAAAAATATGTCATACTAAGTGGTGTATTTACAACTTATTTTGGGGGGGGGGGGGTGAAAAGTTGATTTAATTATTTATTTATATGTTTATAAATATAGTCAATTTATAAAATGAAATCAAGATTTCTATTGTTATTTGCTAAATCATCGATTTCCGGTGACGGGTGAGAAACCGCTAGTACCCCCCTCCCCCCCCCAAAATATGATTATTTGAGTATACGTGGTCGCGGTAAAGTGAGTATGTCAAGCGCCTATATCCTAAATTCCTAATCATTTTGATTTGATGGGTTTAGGTTTAGCATGGTTCTCGAAAAATATCTAAAATAATGCATTTATTTTTTCTACGGAAAACGGACACGGCAATAACGGCTGAGGGCAATCGCGGATTCAGCACGTATTTACGGTCGGGGCACTTTATGAGATTAATTATATAATATAGATATAAGCCCCCCACAAAAAAAACAATATGATACAAATTGATGTTTGTTAATATGTATTATTTTTTTCCAACTGGGGTGGCACTTGCCTATAGTGCCCCCCCCCCTCCCCCACTTGGATCCGCCCTTGGCTGAGGGCCACTCTTGCCAATCGGAATATTTTGTCACCGCCACGACATAAGTCGAGTATAATAATGTCGTGATGATACATTTTTAGAGAATTCTACAGGTTTCGCTGGAATCGCATTTGAACACGTCGCATAATACGTATTCCAGATGCACTCCGTCAAAAAATTTTTGATAAATTATAGGCTAATAATAAAGATAAAATATACGCAATGCATACATAAATATTTTATAAGATTCTAATACGAGTAATATCTATGAATGCATAATGTTTCAATTGTTAACAGTGAGATAACGGCGTAGCACGGCCCATAAAGAGTTATAATTATAAATATAATATTAATATTACTCTATATGGCGTGGCCGCACGAGTAACTTGGTTACCTATTGCATTCGTTGTTATTGGTAGACAGTATAGGCACGATCATAAAGAACTGTTTCTAATCGTTAATGTTTATAAATAGTAAACTCGTAAACGGCAGTGGCGTAGTGAGTATTAATATTCTTACAGTTCTTTTTTACAAAACTACCTATAAGTTGCTATTAATTTTAATTCTGAAACGTTAGTTACGGTTTCTTTTTAATATGGGTCGGCCTTCAGAGCAAAAAGCTTATGTTGACAATTTTTTTACCATGTGTTATGTTGGAAATATTGAAAAACGAAAATGTTTATTTTGTAAAGAGTCGTATGCCTATAATGCATTTCGTTTGGCAAAGCATTTATTAGTACAAAAAAAAACTGATGCAACATTTTCAACGGAAAAAGTAAAAATCGCATCATCGTCGATTAACTGCAATAGTATTGATCTCACCACACTCGGGTAACTCTATATTTATTAATTATATAAGCACCATAATAATTTAAAAAAACACTGTATTATACACGTATAATACATGTATAGTACCCACACGTATTATACAAATGAAAATTAAAATACGGTATTTTTACATCACTGGGCCACTGAGCCAGCTGTATATTATTCGTATATAACGACGTAGACATAATATAATATTATATCGGTTATTAGGCAGATACCTGAATCGCGTCCGACGCCCTTTTCGTCAACGCCGCGAGCGCCGCCTCACCAAGCACTGGTGCCGCCAATTTCATCGTGGCCCGGTGTATTCCAACATTATTACGAAAAATGTCTTTCATAATATGGGACTGGCACTCTATCTTCAAACTCTGGCGCAACAACCTGGTGTAAGTGTTTACGTTCCACCTGAATCTGCGGGCTTGGGGAAGCGGATCGTTCTTGCTGGTTTTAAAGGCCTTAACTCTTATCTTCTTGGCCGTCTTGTCGCCGGCGATCCCGGCAACGGACACGGGTTTTCTGCCTCCAGTGCTGTGGATAGGATTCATCGTGATAATTTTATAGCGGTTTATAATTTATATAATTTTGCGTGATGATTGTATGAGAAAATTTTTTGTTTGTCAGCTTATAATGTTATATTGTTTATACTATGTATTTATTATGTTACTATGGCGATTCGTTTCTGTTGAATGAGTATTAAATATTATAAAATATACGAACCATATAATAGATATGTTTAACGCTTGGCTAATACGTTTAATTCATATTACATAATAAAAGCTGGACCAGGTAGTTGATTTTGAAATGGTCGCATTAATTTTTTTCAAAACCTTATTTAGCATATAGGCCATAGGTAGTAAAACAAAATGTAATACTTATATATAAAAGTTAATAAATAATAATTTGAAATTAAATTGAAATTTCTACATGCAATACAAATATATAGATTTTGATGTTTTTTCGTTTAAGCTTTGAACTATACCATAGTAGCAGAAAGTATCTTATAAGTAATAGGATACCGTATATCTACATGATATATTTTAAAAGCAATTAGGATCATTTTGATACCTTTTAAATTAACTTGAAATTAACACGTGCAGAGGTGGTTGCATAAAAAAGTAACTTGTCAAGTTAAAAGTTACTCATAAAAATAAGTAACTCCTTATGAGTGTACATAATTGAAATTTAATCAACCTCTTAATTTAATTGTAAACTCGTTAATTCTCTGCTTTGAATTTATTATATTTTAATATGTGGATTGATATACATAAGATAGTGAGTAATACATATTTCAGACCGATAACCTTATTTTAAGTTTATGTATATTTAGTAAATGAAATGTTTATACTATTGACGTATCTGTTTAATATTTCTAAATTACCAATATATGGTAATTACGTTTAATATTTTTACTTGCCAAATCTAAATGTCTTAATTTTTCATTTATTGTTACGAAATATAAATTATTCAATTAATAAATATTATTTTTATCATTCAAAAATATATAGAGATATAAAGAATTCTGAAAAAAATAGACGAGAAAGAAAAAAGTGGGAAAAAAATATAGAAGATGAAAATTGTAATATATAAAAGTCATTTCAATCGTAAATATATTGAATACTTCTAAAAATTATGTCAGATAAAATAGTTCATGGAATTTCCATACTTAACTCTTATAAAAAATACAGGAAAATATAAAATACGTTTGATACTTTCTTGTTTTAACGAATTTTATGAACTATAAAAAACTCGTTAAGCTTAATTCAACAGTTAAAATGACTTACATTTTTTTTCTTAAAAAGGATATCAATAAAATATCATAAATAAAATCAAAAGATATAATGTCTAATAGAAGAGTAGATATATTTATACTACCTAAATTAACTTTGTAATAACTAACACAATTTTTCAAGGTATTATATAGCTTATAATTCATCTCCGAAAAGTCAAATAAAGTACAATTACTACATTTGTATTAATATATTTAAATTTAAGATTTAATGTTAGATATAGGTATTTAATTTGAAAAATACTAATTAAGTAAAAATGAATAAGAATTTATCTAAATTTTCTAAAATTATAAACTTTATGCAGTTTTTAGTGTTTTCAATTCATATTTATTTTTTACTACTTTGTGGATAGCTAGTGGTAAAAATTCGTAAAAATATCGCGTGACATATTTTTATTTTATTGAGAATTGTATTCAAATTACAAATTGTGAAAGTTTTATTATTTTTCTTAAAAAAAAAAAACAAATAATTCAATCAAATATTAACTTACTGCAAGATTGATTTGCATTAATTTATTATTTGCTGGTTAAAATTAAAACAAAGTTATGCATTTTAATTATAAGGACTAGCATTTTGATGAATGCTTAAGCTTGCAGTATTATATAAATATTATAGTTAAAAAGCAAACATTATTTGCACAATTCTCATTACATTCCAAAACAAATATCGGAACCAACGCTAATTTTGGTCCTCGCAAATAATCCATAGAAATTAATATATCATATTCAATGGAACGTAATGTAATGTAATATTTCTTATTTGTGAAGACTAAACGTTAAGCCAAAACGAATAAAACTACCACTGCGAAACAATGCTGTAGCGTTTAGAATTGTTTTTTATCGTGCAATGACAACAAATTGCTAACAAATTAAATATATGATATACGTGGTTACCCAAGGGGCATGCACGTGTAAACTAGACGTTCCGGTTTACTTTGTTTTAATTTCGGTTTTTCCTGTTACAATGGATCAAAATGACAAAATCTCGGACATGTCTTTAGTTGTGGTTATTTGTCTCGGATCTTTTCTTTTTTTTTATCCCTCGTTAAATTTGCTAATAAAAATCGAGTTACCATTTTTCCACCTCCCCAAAGGTTAAAGATAAAAATTGGTTGTTTTCTTTCTCGTCGGTCCCGATTTATCTGGATTCCACACACGTAGTTTATAGTGTTGGCGAAATTGTGAAAATAACAAAACACAACTGGTGTTTGGTTTCTACGTGTGAAATGCGCTACAATTAAATTACACACGGAAAATCACTGGCAAACCCCGTCGTCCGACCCCCGTTTTCAAAGGTCTGTGCAAATAGCGTTTCCGTGTAATTTGTGATTTTTAAAGGTGAACTAAAAAAACAACGACGGGCAGGAATAAAATATTTACGTTAAAATACATTTATGTATCAAACGCGAATTGCATATACAATTAAAGTAGAGGATTGCGTCTAATAAAATACTGTGTATAAACGCATACACACATGACACACACACGCACACACACGCACACACATTCCACTCTCTGATTTCGTTTACAAATATAAAACACGTTAAAAGTGTAATTCAGACCGTATAATATACAGTCGTCGACGATAAAATAATATACAACGCACCGTATTCGATTTCATTTTTGATGAATGCTCTTCGACGTAACGCGTCCATACTATTTAATAAATAGTATTTATACAGTATGCCCATACAATATACAACTGCCTGCAATGTTATCACTGTGCCGCAAAAGAGCGCGTGGCAGTGTGTATTGTCGCGCGTCGACTTCAAGCGCGTGTAAATATAATATATACACAAAGTAACACCCACAATGGCGGTGGTTGATTATAATCGTTGTAAAAAAAATCGAAAACAACGCGAATAAACAGTTTATTTATTTTACATTCGTCAAAGGGGGTTATTCATAATTATTTATTTACGCGGAGCTTCGACAGTCACTTTATGCATAATCACCGTACACGCGCGTACGATCGTCGTTGAGCTTCCCGGTAACCAAAAAACACAGAAATAAAAGTAAAATAATACCCACATAAGATGAAGATCGGGCGCGAACGCAGGGGGGGGGGGGGGGGGGTGGGTGTTTAAACCCCCTCCGAAATATTAGGAACAAAAAATAAATTACCTGGCCTAAAAATGAATAGTATGATATTTATGTACATTTTTTCAACCCCCCCCCCCCAAATTTATTCCTGCGTTCGCGCCTGATGAAGATAATAACGATAATATCTTTTATCTATAAGGGTTTGTATTATTAATTTTTAAATCGATACAAAATATACAAATATAATATAATATTTCAAACGGTTTTAATATTTTAATGACTCATCGCGTACGAAATATTATAATTTAATTTCTTGGATTTAATTACGACGATAAATAAACCAGAAAATTATTTTATTCAGTCATAATTTTTTAAATAATTCCTTTAATTGTATAATCCATATCATATAATAATATTATGATGTATAGTGTTTGTGCATAATGCACGTCTTGGGAAATAAAATAAATATCCATCTTTATCAATGACAAATAATGATAATTTTACTATACAAAGTAGTACAATATATTGTACATCTTAGATGACGATCGTCAGATAGCCGTATCCTCGTTTATCATACGGCTATACGAGATAAAAAAATAAAAAAGTAATAGTTAGACACTTTTAAACACCGCGGCTGCTGCTTCTCTTTTTTGCGCATTACGTAATATTATTATAATGCGAAGTGTTCACTGTTCACCTCTAATTATATATAGTCTTATTATTATATTATATTATTTAAAGTCTGCGAGATCTTTTTAATTAATGTTGTTATTGTAGCTGTCTATAATATATTCGTGGCTAACATCGATGTCGATTGTTGTTTCAGCGTCTTTCATCAATAACCTAAAACTGTTGAACGTCCGAATAGCCAACCATACGGTATTAGGCAGTAGTACAATACTAGAATGCACGTACGACCTGGAAGGAGAACATTTATACTCGGTCAAATGGTACAAGAACGGCGACGAGTTCTTCAGATATCTGCCCAAAAGCAAACCAAGTATACAAGTTTTCGAAAAATCGGGCATTTATATCGACGTGAGTAATCAAATTACAGTACATAATAAAATTATTATACATACACATGTTATATTATTATTATTATTATTATTATATTATATTATTAGTATTATTATTTAGTGGGACTTCGCTGTCGTTTGCGTATATTAGCAGTAGGTAATAAGCGTTGGCGTACCGGCCGTTGTCTACAACAGTCAGTTATGTAGTTATGACCCTAAGCCAATAAGAGAATTCGTTGACGTGCGGTAGTGTGTCATTTTGTGTTGTTACTCAGTTCGTTTATAAAATAATACACATGATTTTACTCATTATGCAATATTGTACCGTTGTTTTATCGTTATTTTTAATAAAAAAAATATATAAAATATTATAACCACTAAAGTATAACATTCTAAAATAATATATAATAACTAATAATAAATAATAACATATATCTATTGCAAATATAAAAATTAATATATATAAATAAATGGAAAAACTCAAACTCCTTATTATTAGACTTACCAATATTTTTTGTAAGAATTAATTTATTCTAAACTCTACTTTTTACTAGATACATGTTATTTTTTTATTAAATATTTCTTCAATAAAAAAATCGAATATCTAAGGTATTTTTAAAAAAAAACTCTTGGTATAATATTATATTATTATACTCGATAATATAATAATAGTATTAATAGTGATTATTTCTATTTATAATTCCCATAAATACTTTTTAATAAAAATCAAAATAGGAAACAGTATTTTTATAAGTATTCTAAATGATATGTACCCTAATATTGAAATGATATTTTATGTAAAATTTTAAAATACTAAAATATACTTATAACAACATATTAATTAAACATATTTTATACAAATATTATATTGATTGGTATGAATTACATAATGTCGCCCTAAAATTAATTTAATCTAATAAATAATAATATTATCAATAATGTTTTCATATAAGACTATAGATTTCATATATATTCAACAGAAGCAAACATTTATTATTCTTCTCTATGAATTTTGGGTGACTCCGGATCAAATTCCAAAATATATTACACGGCGGAGATACGAATATATTGCTCCCATTTTCTAAGGAATGGAACACGTGTGTTTTGAGGGAAGGGGAGTAATGGTTTGCGTATATGCGGTAAAACGACAAATTACTTAGGGTTGGCGTTCGAGTAATGAAATATTCAACACAGAAATATTTTTATATCACCTAACGTTTAGGATCCAAAGTAAATATAAATGTCATATCATTATTGGGTCTATGACTCAGAAATGACTCAAACAAAATGATCTGGACCGAATAGCAAAACGTGTCTTTGCATGTGTGCGTTTGATGAGGAATACTTTTCAAAGTTTCTTGGTATTTGAGCTATATAAGAAATATTCCAGTATACTTACCTAGTATAATACTTGTGTTGGAGATTTCGGGTAATTGTTTGATCAGTTTCATATTAATGAAAACTAATAATTTAATATCAACGCCTCTTCTGAGAAATTAATTTAAATAAATTGTTAAAACTTTGATTGTAAAATCAACAATAGATGGAATAAACTTTATAAAACAATACAAATTTTAAAGATTGTTGATATTCTACTGATTTTATGAAACAATAAATATTTGACATCAATAATGTTCCTTGTAAGTTATCAAGTAAATTTGTAATATGGTCCACTAAATATTGAGTATAACAATATTGTTAAAAAAAAGAAAGAATAATTGATTTATGAATTTTAAAGATAAGAAAGAAAAAATGTTTACGAGTGTATTATTTTATTTTTTATTCGTCGTAGATATAAAATACCAGTCAAAGATATAAATTAATTACAATTAAAACATGCTAAGTGTATAGTTAATATGGTTATTGAAAGCTGATGTCATAGCCTATGTACATTTGATATAGATATATGATTATGAAAATGTAGTATATTGTATATATATTATATATATATATGTATATACGTAATAACTAATAAATATACATTACACTATTGCTATTACATGCATTAATTAAATTAAGCCCTATCAGTCATCAACTGTAATGTATATATATTATTAAAATATACTACTAAATAAACATTTTTAGCTAAGTTACTAGCTGTCTGACATATTAATTTATTATACACCATGATTCCTTGATTTTTATTCTTAAAAATTATTCACAAAAATTACCGCTTATTTGTAATTATTGATTAATTTTTATGAATAATTACACAAATGGTTATTAACGAATTACAATTTAGAAAAATATAATAAATTATTTTGATTAAAAAAAAAAACAGATTTATTTAATTTAAAATTTTTAATAGTTTTACGCTCCTATATAATAATAATAACTACCATATAAACAATAAATATTTAAATTAATTTAATGTCACATTACTATGAATAAACGTGCTGAATGAGTACAAAATTAGTCAACAGTGAAAAATGAAGAGCATGCTTGATATCTGAAAATTACAATACGCTCGAAATTTTGTGTTTTTTTCCCGGTTTAAACGATTTAATTGTTGATTAAAACACTTGAAATAAATGACAATAGCTAGCAATTAAAATTGTTTAGATATAAATGCAATAATGGAAACACAAATATAGACAATACCAAACATTTTTTGCGAGTAATATAATTATCATTTTATTAATTAAACGCGTACACTATTGTTGACGTTGTACAGCGATATGCATGAATTTTTAAATCTAAATAAAGGTTTCGAACGCCTAGTCACCTAAGCCACCTCGGAAATCGTCGTTAGTTATTAATTATTTTATTAAAATACGTGTTATACTATTACTGCATTATATAAAAGAATATTATTTGGCGGAGGAAGTCTATATTGTAGTGACGGCGTGTTGTATAGGCAAATTAATAGCACGCGGTATTGTGTCCCGCAGACCAAATTAAATACAATAACTCAATCTCGTTTTCAGATCGATAAATCGAATTCAAACGAAGTCGTGCTCAAGTCTTTAGAGCTGTCGAGCAGTGGCACCTATAGATGTGAAGTGTCGGCGGAGGCACCGTCGTTTCAAACGGTATTCCAAGACCGAGATATGATCACAGTGGGTACGTATAATATAACGGTGACGGTTCGTCATCATTTTATGGTGTAGTGTAGTGTACGACTTAATAATTGTTTAAAAAAAAAAAAAAATACAAAAATAACTATAACTAAATACTAAATCAATGTAATGCGCAAGAAGAGGGTCCGCGGATCGTCGGCCTTCAGCACGAATACAATGTCGGGGACGCCGTGAACGCCAACTGTACGTCGAGTAAGATGCAATTTCACGCCCAACTCATTTGGTACATAAACAAAGAAAAGGTACGTACACGAGAGAGAACGGCGACGACTGAGCGGAATAAAAAAATATGTATAAATAATATACGTCGTGTGTGTGTGTGTGTGTGTGTGTATTATTGCCGTATGCGCGTGACGTTCTTCTGCGGACTCGCGCACACACGGGTTGCCGGGACAGGAAAGCTGGAGAATGTATAGAGACGCGAGAGAGAAATGAGTTTGTGAAACGTCGAAAATTATTGTCATGGGAATAATATGTATTTACTCAAAAATAATGTTTTTCGATTTTTATCTGTAAGCAATGAATATTCATTTCGACGTATCCTCTCGATATTATATATTATGTTATATTATATGTTATCCGCATACGGTTTTCGCGCGCGCGCGCGCACACACACGCACGCGGAATATTTAAATAACTTTGTTCTGAAAAAAAAATGAAACGTTAATACTGGTTTTCCGCCGACGTCGTCGTCGTCGTCGTTGTTGTTGTTGTTTGTTTGTTTATTATGTACTTTTTCTTCTACAAACTTGCAAAAATATTACTTGATAAAACACGCTCCGTCGCTGCGATAATAAGAATTTCGAGTTTTTGACAAAAGTCAAGTATATAGATAAGTAGCATTTCGGGCTCATATACTAACGAGTCGATATAAATATTATATAACGTTATTCAGCGCTCCCGATCTCGACAATACAACATATCTAAGAGATTTATTATTTACGTTCCGGGAAAGGTATTGTTTATAGTGTATTATAGTCATTTGTTTTCGTTTAATGTATAATATCTAGTATTTAAATAGACCGTTCGTTTGTTTCTAGCTTCTGGGTGTTTGAAAATCTAGTTATCATACGAATTATTAATTAATATTATGTACACATAATATAACTAGTTCAAATTGTGTTTTAATTAAATTTTGTTTTGAAATAACTACAATAATTATATTAAGAAAACAACTAAATAACAATATTTTTTTTCAATTTTCAAATATCCATTACATATTATTATTATATAGGTAATAGGCACTACTACATTGTTGAAGATGAATACATTATTTTATGTTTAATATTAAATAATAATTCGACAAACTAGATGAATATAATTATTTTAAATGGAACGTAAATGGTATGTTAACTAGGTCATGATGGATATTTAATTATGACATAGCCACATATAGAAGATTTTACATTTGTTTTAAAAGTCTATTATAAAGGCAAAATAATATAAAGTTATGTATGTAAACAGCACCCCACATTTATTATATCTTTATTTATTCTTAAACTTTTTTATAGAGTTATGATTATTATCATTATTAGGAAGTATTGATGTCTATAATTAACCTTAAAATGAGTAAATTTATTAACTAAGTATATTACATTTTTTAATAAGTACGAAGAAATATGTTAAATTGGTGCATAACAATTAAACCAAAAATAAAAATGTAATAATTAATGACAGCTTTTTCAAAATTATGTCGTAATGCACTGTAAATTTATACGGTAAACACATTATAAAACGTTTACTTCCCACCACATATTATTATGTTCGTATAGTGTACGAAATAGTAACCATACGTCCTGTTTTATACAGGATTTTCCTTTATTTTAGTTGTATTTCCTAGTTGTAGTTGTCCTGTTTTTTTTTGTTTTTTTTATTTCAGTCACTCTGTATAGTAATACTTAATATTTTAGAAATAGGTATATATATATATATATATATATATATATATATATATATACCATATGCATTATACATTTATAAGTGTATATATACAAATTTTATTATTATTTTCAAATAAATTAAATTTGTTTACAAAAATATTGTGTTGCAGTATAAAATATAATAACAACGAAAATCGATATCGGTGAAAACTCGTAGGTTATAAATAACTTCATATCGAGTCGCAATCGTGATCCAATCAGAAAATCGATTAATAAAAATAAACACGGTTTTGGAATCGTTCGTTTTTATGTTTTCAATTCATCAGTATTGTTACGACCACCGTTAACGTAACATATCGTATTCTAATAAAGTACTAAAACATTCAATTTAAATTTAAATGCCCAAGAGAATGTACGTATTTACTCCCAACTTAAAAGTTGAACTTCCGTTTTTAAGAGATACTGACACGACATCGTAAATTATTTTAGACAAGTAATTTATTTTTAAATATGGTTACCCTATATGGTACACTATTAATTTGTAGACATATTAATAATATTATTTATTTAATATATTATTAACTATTAAGCTGTATAATATTCAATATTTGTCAAAGTTGTCATTCTAAGTTATTATACTTTGTTTTTTCCCTGTAGTGTACCTTGAATGGTAAACTGTTAATAATTATCGTTAAATCATTTATGGACGTAAAAGATAATAATATACTTTCAAGAAATGAATAAACAAAAGCCATCCGATCGAAATCCGTACTTCTTTTAAATATGTATTTGTTTACAGACTACAATTCAGTGTTGTCGAGTATTTTCAAGTCAAACGCGTATATTTTACCGTGAATAATTATTTTTCCCAGAAAAGAAAAATCATTATTTCAGCTTAAAAGTAATGAATATGACTATAGCTATACGTGTTATAAAATTTTCTCTGTTCTCCGCCAACGTGATCGTATTTATTTATCTCATTTACCTATTTAAAAATTTTTATTTATAAGCTTTTGAATTTTGGATAAGAGCATAATATAGGAAACTATAGTAACACTACACGCGGCACACCACGCACAATGAAAGGCGCACCACTTCGATTAATAGTTTAATATCAATTAAATCTTATATAATACGCCCTATATATTTTCAAATAACTATAGATGTTTTGTAATAAAACACAGGATTATTTAAAACCATTTTACGAAATTATTTTTATTTAGGCCAACTCTACGTTTGAACAAGGACCGTACTACAAGGAGTACTTCGCAGGTAGCGGACGGCTCGTGACAACTGTACTAGGACTCAGGTTCATTGTTACCGATGGTCATTATAAGATTGGCGAAATATATTTGAAATGTGCGACTCGACTTTCATCGTTTTATTTACACTCGGATGAAAAAATTATAAGGTTCAACAAACGGCCTCCTACCGAATCAATAATTTCGAACCAAGTTAAACAGCCTAAAATGCAAGGTAAATACGAATTTTATTATAAGAACGCACTATGAGTTACGAGTGATTACAGTAAATATTCACTCGTATTATTAATTACACCTACTAATCGTTTGGTTTTTGTTACAAAATGTCGCATTATCGTAAAATGTAAATATTCCTCAAATTATTATCACGTGTATATGACAATGCGTATTATTAAGTATTTACGACTCCGCGGCGTGCCTCCGACCGCCTTTACCTATCAACAATTTAATTATGACCTTTTTTTTTAATGCCCTTTCACAGTTTTCAATATCGTAAAATGACGACAATAATGTCGATCAGATACGGCATTGATTATAGTGACACAACAAAAAGCCATTATTACGGTCGGCTAACTATCACTATTTGACGCCGTGTCATAATTATTGTCATCGGCAACATCGTCGTCGCTTTACAATAAATTATTGAAACTTCTAAAGTGGCAAGGACCCGGTGCACAAAATAAAAATTCGGTATTAAAGTGGATATTATATAAAGTCAGCCACGGTTGTGGGCGGCGGCAATCGAGATTTGGTTGTAATTTGTTTTATCAGCGTCCTGTAAGCTAAGCCGAAGTTGACGGCAGATAATTACTATGGACTAGGTGATATACAATTAAAATGATAATAACATATTAATTGAAGGTGTGGGATAGAACAAAAAGGTTTGGTAATAATATAAGCGATGCCGGGAATTAAGGAATTAAAAAGGTCAGGTTAAGTTAAAAGGTTAAATTTATTTTACTAACTATAGTTACTTTTGGTTTCTCGTTAATTTAATAAGCTTAAGAAGTTTAAAAAATCGTGCATTAACTTTTAACTTTTTCTTATTAATGCATATTAAATTATTAACTTAACTTTTCTGAGTAAAAAAAAAATCATTATCTTACCCATAAAATAAATAAAATATAAATAGACAGGTATAAATCGTTTAAATATTTAAAAAAAAAAAAGCAATGATGATGATAAGTATATAATATTAATTTATATTATATACATTTTACATTATGATTTATAATTTATAATGGTAACGAATCTAATAAATTATTATTGAGAAAATTTAAATCAGTTTAAGACTTTTGTTATGTCTTTTTCCTTTCCCATATTTGTGACTCGTGACGTTCTTTTGAGTTACCTACACCGAGAATGTGGTGCCCTATATGGGCTATACGTATATTTTACTTTTATGTTTGCCCGCGTCCTGTATTGCTTTATATTGCATTACTTTATCGTACATATTATATTATATTACCTATAGAACTTTATATGTTTTAATAAAAGTATAGTAAGTACGATCAGCCGTAATTCGAGTGACATACGGAAAGATGACGTCTTACAACGATATCGCGTTTTAACTATTAAATTAAGTCGTTTAAGATCTATAAATGTAAATAAATTTATATACATATGTATACATACATCAATAATATTAATACATAATATTGCGATTACGCCCAATCGAAAAACGTTGAATTATGGCTAAAAATTTAAAACATAAATAAATGTAACTTAATGGTGTATGAAGCAATAACAGTCTACTCTTTAAAAAAAAACTGAACATTTTATAAAATAAATAAATCTAAATATTAACAAATTTTTAATGTATTTCACATCTATTTAATATTTATAAATAGTCGATAAAAAATTTCAAGTTTTTAGGATTTTAATTTTCCGAAATAAACTAAAATAACTAAAACCAATTTTATTTTAAAACATTTATACCGTTATCATTATTTGTTTTAAATAGAAGACATTCACAATCTTTGTACACAAAATTATACTATATAGTCTATAAGTAAATAAGTTAACAACTTACTAATGCACTATATATAGTACATTGTACATATATAGACATGAAAATATGAGGGAAGGGAGCATCCGCCGATATTACTTCCAACTACTTTGTAACTAAAAAAGGACAAAACCTATCCATTGTAAAACTATAATGTATTCCACTCACTCCACGGAAAATCTAAAATATAAATGACCTTCAAAGATTTCAAAAGTATATTAAAATTGTATAGGTTTCCCTCGGAATCTAAAATGAAAACATAACGTAATGCAGTACTGCAAGGGCCTAATATATAAGTATATATTATAGTATAATACGAGATTATAAGACAATGTCACGAGTAAACGTGAAATTCAATGTAGAATAATACCCAACGGATTTACCGAATATGCCGAGCATACACATTTTCAATATGTACAGGTACACAATATTTCTATAAACAAATTTCCGTTCAACCCCCGATTCCAAAACAATAAACACCTATACAGATCTAAAAAAGTAGGCAAGCGGTACCCGCTCTTGTAGTATATCAAGTGTCAAGTACATCAAGTGGGTAAATGGGTGTGTTAAATTTGAATTCAATAATATCATTGATATATTGTTTATGTAATAATCGTTGTATATGAAAGACGAATCTAAGCGGAGACTGTCTTAATGGACCTGTCTGTATCGCAAAGTATATTTCATAAGTTTTATATACAAAGCTATATTATAGTAATTTATTTTAGTTTTAATATTACGTTAGGTTGGTATATTTTTTTCCGAAAAAATTGCATTAGTATCTAATTATTTTAATAATAAATATTTATACCGCGGGCATCAATCTATAAGATTCAACATTTCAATAAAAACGACACAACGTAAAACAGTAAAAAAAGATTCATAGGATAAATCGATAATTAATCTAAAATGTCATTGCGTATCGTAAAAAATTCATGAGAATAAAAAATACATAAAAGTTTAAGCTTCCGCGAAAATTGTTTTTAAATTATAACAAAATAATTAAAATATCGTAATTTATCGTTTAAATAAGTAGTTTTGTCCAAATTTGATTTTAAAATGTGTATAAAAAATAATTGTTTTTATATACTTTTATTATGGTTCCAATATGAACTACATAATATGATAAATCTTGTATTCAATTTTCAAACATTTTGACTGAATGAGTAATGTTTTAACGTTTATAAAAAAAAAAACTAAAAATATTGAAAATTTGTGATGCCTATAAATAAGTCAAAAAGAGTTAAAAAATTGGGGAAATTTTATTAAATAATTAAAGCAAAAATATGGTAAAAATTTTAAGTATCTAATGTTATTTTTATTTTATTTTTTTAAATAAAACAAAATATTAAAAATTGGTTGAGAAGAAATAATTATTTTAAGGGTGAATATCGAAAGTCGTAAAATTGTTATCTTGAAATGCTCATAAAAAATTAATTTAGCTTTCCGTTAGAATTGTTTTTTTTCAATTTATATATTGTAAAACTTATAAAGAACCATGTATAAAAATTTTAAATTTTAGATAAAAAAAAAATTCTTATGAATTTCTAATAACAAAATAATTTACTAATTTTAGCAATTTTTATAAATTTTGTCAAAATTCTAACTTTAAATGCTTATAAAAAAAATATTCAATATTGTGACTAGATTTTCAATATTTTTTAATCAAGAAAATTAAAAAGTTATCGTTATACATTTATAAAAAAAATATCAAAATAAATTGAAAATTTCTCGTGTAAATAAATAGTTTAAATACGATTCTCTGTGGTTACTCGTTATACCAAAAAAAAAAAAAAAAAACAAAATCGATGTGGTTAAAAATGGATTTGAGTAAAGTTCCCGTTTTTTTTTTTTTCGTTATTGCCGATTATAAAAAAAATACTGTGGATTTTTTATTTCGACCTGTTTAAAATACAAACTAGTTACAATTTTCCATTCAAAACCACTCTCAAAGTTGAAAATTGAAGCATTATCGACTACTTATCGTGTACTCGTCCACGTAAAAACCACACATTATATCAGTCATCGCTACGCTCAAAACTTAAAATAAATACATAATAAATAAATTATACGTTTATGAAATTTTAAATATATTATCCTGCTATCCAGTAAATTATGTCTTTAATAGAATTAGAAATAATGTATGTGGTTATTTTAAAGTTATGTCGGTTTATTACACGATTTGTTGAAAGGGAAAACGTTTACGGTATTTAAACTGATTTAAACACTGACATATTAGCGAGTATGCGCTGTACATATACGTCATATTATATTACATCGAGTACATAACATAGCGAATCAGACCCGGCAAGTATGGTAAGACTTCAAATTAGTAAACCGCTGTCAAAACAGTCTAAATATATTATTACTGTCGTCTTTTGCGGCAATATATTTTCTCGTCAAGTGGAAAACAATATACTCGTAATACCTATATTAATTGTTTGTATGTAAATAAATCCCTCTATTATAATTATATACCTATACAAAAGGAGTATTGCGATTTTATTACTTCGAGGAATGTCATCGGTGTGACGACTCAAGAAAAAACCAAAACAAATTACACGTGTGAATTCAAAGTGTGGGTCAGTGGAGTAAGCTCACGTGGACTATAATAGTAATCAATAAAGCAGTTGCAATATTTATCGTTATTATAATATACCATTAAATTGGATAACTATTAGGACATCGGGTCCCTCGCCTATTTATTATAGTGATGATGTTAATTGTTATTTTTATTGAAAATATAAAATTGCATAAATATTATCTATAACGTGATATATCTGCCATTATTTTAATAGATTACTAAGCTGTTATTATAATTTATGATACACGACAGTAGAAACCGTCTATGACGACATTTAGGGTTTGATGACCTAATAAAAGATCCCGGAATAACTCATATGTATTATATTGTATTTTATGCGGATTTTTATCGGTTGTTATGACGGTTTTATAATGATCGTACGGATGATCTTTATTTTTGATGAATTTAGCCAAATAACGTACCTATATATAATAATAACCACGCAATTATATAATACGTTAGAATTATAATACGACTAAAAATAGTAATATTTATATAAAATCAAAACCAAACTTCGAAAAAGTCAAAACGAAAATATATACTATACGGTTTTTATATAAAATAAAAAACATGTTACAAATAAAAATAACATTTTTAGTACGTAATGAACACATTTTACTTTTTATATTAAATCAATTAATCTGTAACGTACCTATATATATATATATATACGTATACATATATACATTATGTATACCTATGACCGCTTATCGGTTTTCGGTGGCTATAAATGGGTATTGAGTACCTATACGTGTATAGTCTAGAAGATATCGGCGTAAAGAGAAGAGATCAATCATGCTTTATTTGTTGGATAAAGCCGTAAAAAAAGCGACGAATAAAAAGGCGATTATTCTTCATAATGGCGAAGAGCAATTACAAGATGTGTTTTTTTTCCGTTGTTTCTTATCCACACAATGTAATTCCGCCAAAACGCAAGTAAGTTTTTACGCACACTCTTAATATATTGGATGAGGATTTCACGCCTAGAACCAATCACGTGTATAAACACTATAAACGGTATATTCGTTTCCTCGGCCCAAACGAAAAGAAAATTTAACAGCAACACACTACATATCACGGTTGATGCAACAATCTAATGCAATTTTCCAAATGTGCGAGAAACGGCTAATATATAGGGTGATTCAGCGACCATGCTCATTCCCTTATATTTTTTCCCTTAATAATTCATTCGTTCAAATTTCGGTTTAGTATGAATTTTCAGCTATACTCAAAGGTCGTATTTTTAAATACTTACGTTTTTATAATACCATATTAACAGTGGCAATAGTGTTTTCTGTTTTTCAAATTAGTAACTTACTTTTTTACAGTAAATTTTTAAGCAACACATTTTTTTGAAAACTTTGATGTATCTAAATTCAATTTGAAAAATCACAGGACACTATTCAAATAGTATGAAAAATCTAAGTTATTGAAAATATGGTACATTTTAGTATACTTAAAAATCAATAAAGTAAAAAGGGGTGTGCGCTGATCACAGATGGTTTAATATTAAGTGTCAAATTAATTTAGAAAATGGTTAGACAAATATATCCTCTTAAAGTGGACGTAAAAGAACATTTTTCATGAATAGATATGAAGGGATTAATCGACATTAAAAAAAATAAAGCAATTGACAAATTAACTAGTGAAAGGTAGACACTATATGATTGCGTAGTTTAAGAAGTAAATACATATACATATATATATAATGGAATAGCCTATAAGCTACAGGCCAAATAATTTAAATAAAAAATTATCAACATTTTTTTGAAAAATTAAGCGTTAAATTTCAGCAGTGCGTTTCTCAACTTCAACAAAATTATTGTTAATAAATAAGACATAAGATATTTAAATATTTCAGAAATGTATTTTTATATTTATGGGATTGTACTCGTTCTAACAACAGACCTTTTTATAATACTGTTTTATAGCGAATTGCAATTTATAAGTACATATAGTATTTTACTATTTTACATTTTTAAGTATTTATTAAATTTGTACAAACTAATCGTTTGTTTTTCTATTTATTTTTTTTTTCAGAAAAGAAGTCAATCAGCGTACAAAACACACCGAACATTATTCACATGGCATGTGTTTTGCTTTTCTGTCTGCGAAACAACAGAAAAGTACTAGTCGCATATTAATTACGAACAAATTATTTGTAATTGTCATTAATGAAAATAATCGTAGTTTATAATAACATTGTAATATATTGTTTACTTCCTACACATTTTTAATGCATCTATTATATGATATAGTGTTATAATAAAATAATATACGAAAATAAGTATAATTTAATACATGTACCTAACGATAACATTTTATATGTGAAATTATAATATTATATATGTTATTGGTTATTATAATATATATATATATATATATATTATAAATAAACTTTAAATAGCACAAAAGTACTGTTATTATAAAATAAGACTAGGAATTTAATACATTTAAAAATCTTAAAAAACGCACTTAAAATCTCGAAAAAGGTCAATATAAAATGTACTATAAGTATACTAATACACAATTATAATTTAATTAATATGTTATCTATCAAGTATAAAATATTTTAAATTAAAAAATAATTACAATTAAATAATATAGAATGTGCGTAAAAAACTTTAAATAACGGAAATTATTAAAAATATCGAAAAAGTAATATAAAGCCAAAGCACGTGCAACAAAAAAAAATCAATTTTCAAAAATTGAATTCATTAGTACCGTTATACCTATTTTAAAATTTAAACCTTAAGTCAAAGAAGCTATGACAGTAGTTTTAAAATATTGCAATTTTTTGTTTTAACTCACAGCATTATTTATACATTATAATACACAAAACGCTATTAAATCCAAGTACTTAATGTTAATAACTAAAACAGGCCAAAACCACCAATAATAATTGTTATAGTTATAACATTCGTCATCTACATGGATGTGAAATATTAATGTATTTTAATAAATTATTATACAATAATAGGTACCACATGACATAACAAATCTAACCAATCAAATTAACGAGAATTCAATATAATAATGTAACAATTTATAATACTTATACATAATAATATTATATTATATTATGTAAGTCTCTATAATTTTATTTGAATTAGGTACTCTGTCACGAACTCACGACTGATCCATCGTTGTATTTCATGAAATACAATAATAGTTCTCGCCGAAACGCATCAACGAACAACGAGTACTCGACAAATGAATTATCAATGTAGAGTTTGGATGTTATAGTTCTCAAAACATTAATCAATAACACTTAAAATCAAGCAAAATAACACCATAATCATAAAAAAATAAAAAAGGTCAAACGCTGAAATACCAAAGTTAAAATACATTTCCCGAATTCCATAACTAGAAAAAGTAACCATGAAAAATAAGAAAATTTAACTTTTGGAATTTATATAAAAAAAATAAAATGAACGATAATACTATAATATTACATCAAAACTAAAAATACATTCATGAAATGGTGGAACACGGTTGATTCAAAACGACTGTCGGACTGAATACTTTAATAACTTTCTACGAGTCTGCGTCTATTATTCGTAATCATACCCAAAAATTAAAAATTACAAGATAAAAAAAATTCAATTCGCATTCCTACGGTTATTATATTATATTATAAAAATAAATATTAAAAGCTTGGAAACGCAATGCAAGGTTCCTAGTAAGTTGCTTTTAAAATAATGAAAAAATATCTAATATTAACAATATTATAAGTACATGACCTAATTTTTATTCTTATTTTGACATGATTTGTAAAAGTGATTTCGTAGTTAAAAATTCAAATTTTTGATTTTAACACCTAATACTTGAAAGTATAATTCAAAATTCTTCAAAAGATAAACTAGAATTAAAAATAAAAGATTTATTATAAAGACGTTGACGTATAATAGGTACCTAATACGATTTAAATTAATAATTAAAAAAATATATTAACATTAACTGTAGATACTTGAAACATATCACTAGCTATTACTTAATAAGTTATCATTTTCTATACATAATGAAATATTCAAATATTCATACTAATGAAAATGTGATCATATAATGAAAATGATTATAATATAAAAAATTAGCGGAAATGTCAAGTATCTATTATTAATATATTTTTTTTAAATAAATTAATATGATAAAATATCAAAAATCGTTTGAGAAGAAATAAATTTAAATTATTATTTTATGGTTGAATATTGAATGTCATAAATGTTTAAACTGTAAATGATCATACATAATTAATTTGAATTTCTGCAGGTAGCAGATAGAATTTAAAAAAAACTTAAGTTTGACCTAGGTATCTAAAATAAAAACTAGATGAAATTTGATATCCGAAACCCCCATTTTTGAAAATCCACAGATATTTTATCGAAAATTTATCGTGTACTCATTCACAAAAAAAAAAACATGATTAAATCAATACATTCATCGGAGCGATTAGAAACTAAAAGATATTAGATTAAATATTTATTTATAAATTGTAATATCAATATTAATACACTTCATTAGGTAATTTTTTTTCTTAAATAATAACTTGTGAAGTATCTCCTAGTACCTCATGTATAATACAGTCATCAGTTAAAATCATTATATTCAAATATAAATTTTACAAATAGGTAGGTATGAAAGAGGTACTTCATCTTCTTCCGGAAGTTACCACATGGCACATAATATACACTTATTTCACCTTAAATCCCAATATCCCATGATATAGCACGATAATTGATCGTCAACGACACAGAATTGCCTAAGAACAGTTGAAATAAAATAAATACTGTCTCAGAAAGTGTCTATTTATAATCAATAATATAATATATTTTATTAGATTTTTTTACATTTAAATATATATATTATTAAACCTTTACTAATTTGAAAAATTTTAAAACAAATAATTATTATGAATTTCTCAAAAATTATACATTTAGCTCTTTTGGTACGTCTTAGACAACAATTTGGTAAATAATTGATTATATTATGTTTGTAAAATATATACAGCTTATCCCAAAGGCAACATATTACTATAAATAAATTATCTATGAGACCTACCTATTTAATTACAAACTTTATAATGGTTATCTATCAGAAAATTCCAATTTAATGGCATACATACATTTTTTTTTAGATTACTTTTGAAAACATCATTAGGATTTAATATATACCTATACATACCACAAAGGTAATTTGTGTAATGTTTGAAAAAGAAGGTAAAACATTTAACAATGAATAATTGGAATAAGTTATTAATAATTATGTTTAATGAGAACAGACTCATATTTGTTAAAAAAAATTGTATCAAACAAACTAAAATGTTTAAATGCAGTTATCAATTTTATTTAAAACTTTAGAAGTACAATAACAACATTTTAAATAAAATTAAACAAACTGCCAGACACTGTTGAATTACAACACACGTTTATTTCCAGTACTTTAGTTTTTAATCTTTACTAAACATAAATATTTGACAATTATACATACATGAAATACATTTACAAGATAAAGAAAATTAATTTTAAATAAACTTGAAAACTAGGCTTAGGAACTTATAGCTCTAAAAAACTCACAAATATGTACTGAAAAAAAAAAGATCAAGTATACACCAAAAAAATTCCTATGTTATAATATTTTAATTTATTACTATTTTATGGACTAAAAAAAAAAAATAATAAAAATATTGTTAGATGGAATTATTTAAATTTGTAATTAATATTTATTTGTATTATTATTCTTTTTATACAGAAATATATCTTCCATTTCAATGTCATTCGATCCTTTATAACAATAACAAAATAATACATCAGTATTATATAAATATATAGGTATATTGGTTGCAAGGAGCGCAAAGTTTATTTTGTGGAAACTAGAAAGGCATACAATATTTACACAATGTATAATTATATTTTTAAGAACAAATTTTTATTTTTTTGTATGCAGCATAGTTAAAGAAGAAGCACTAAAAAACTATGTAGTGGAAAAATGTGCATTAATAAGCAAAAACTTTAAAATATGCAGAATATATACAATTTTGAATTTAGATTTGTTATATCTTAAATAGAATTTTTATTCAACACTGATAGTCTTTTAATAATATAAATAAAAACATATAAGTGAGAAGCTAGAATTCCCTAAGCCTGGTAATAACTAAAAACTCATAAATAGTTATTAACTAAAAAATACATAAACTTAGTGGAATAGTTGATTCTCTTAATCTTAAAAAAAAATATGTAAATAAACATTGATCAGTAAATATAATAAATATATAACAATAATAATGTATTTATTTATAACTAAGTACACTCTTTCAGGGATATAAAGAATGGTAGTAATAGGTATATAAAGTGCAACGAGTTAAATAATAAATTTATACATTTACAAATAAAACCTAACAAACTTGGAAAAATGTTAGGGTTTTCTGGTAAAGCATTAGGGTCAAATAAAATTAGCATTAAACACAGTAAGATACATTAAACAAAGTATAGAATTTCAAATTGGGTAAAACAGGAGTTTACAAAGAAATATAAAGGAAAAATAAAAAAAAATGGCAGTGGTGTTATAACAAAAACAATTGGGAATGGTGGCTTCTATAATATTACTAGTGACAAGGCTTTTTTAAATTACATTTACTCATACTTTTATGTACATTTTTTGGAGGGTAGATTGATAATTTTAATACTTTCCTCTATGGTAAGTAATACACATACAACATTTATTACACCATTTTTGTATAAATTAAATTAATACAATTATAAAATAAATATGATTATATTTACAGTCATAATAATTAATCAAGAAAGTAATATAATTTGGAGTGTTATGTTATAAGATTTAGGCATAAATCACTTAAGAATTAAAATATTAATGGATATTTTACATAAAAATAAATAACACTATAATTTGAATTATTTAGTACTTTATTAGTTAAGAAAAAGAATATTTGAATAGGTATAGGAACTCAAGTCAATATTATAGAAAATAGCATTTGATTTTTTGAATAAAAGGTACCATTATCTCTATTGATAAATCATGAATACTACGTATGATAACTCAATCATAGTTATAAAAATTTAAAACTAATAAAAAAAAAACATGAAAAGAATAGGTTAATAGTAAAATAAATATTATATGTTAATAATTGTAATAACTATACACTATTTAAGAACCTATTTTTTAACTCATAAAATATTAAAGCATATTAATATATTATTGTCCATTTCATATAAATGATAAATATATTCTGTTCTAACTATCTATGAAAAATTTCTTACAATAATTATTTAAAAATTAAATCTGTTTAGGTCGTTTAGGATGTATAATTTATATTATTTAAATTGTATATTATTTAAACAATTAAAGATAAACCACTTAAAGTAATATTTTTTTTAAAACAGATTTTGGTAAATTAAAATCACAATAAACTATCTCAAAATACAATTTACAAATATGTATTTATAAATTAAAACATTGGGTGAAATTAGTATCTTTGTAGTTTGTAGATAAAATTTAATTAACTTAACTTTAATTTACCAAAAACTGTCAAAAATCATTTAAACACTTTTTTACATGATACTAACAATAAACTAAATAGTCTTCTAATTTCATTTAAAATCTGTAGGATAAATGGTGGTACAGAAAAGTTACAATATATATTGGAAAATATGTACAGTGAATAAAAATTTAAAAAAAAAATTGATCATGAAAAACATATAAACCTATAGACTATATCTATAAAAAATTTTAAATACTTATATGGCACAATAATACAATTTAACTAGAAGCTACCTAAAATAACTTGTTATCACAGAAAAGTATACAAACTAAAATGAACTATTTGTTATAAATAATACTATATAAAAAAAAAAAAAATATTATTTTAACTGAGATCTTACAAAGCATAAAATATAAATCTTAGTTATATATTAATACATTGAAAAAAAAGAAATGTTTGCATTAAAGACAGAAATTCAAGAAATTATAAAATATTAAACTTAGTAGTTATTAGTTATTACCATATAGATATAAGGTAAAATTAAAATCAATGACATAATATTTATCATGACAAACATGATAATTATAATATTATTTAATGCAAAATATTATGTTAAAAATATTTTGACATCAAGAAATAAGATATTGGGTACTAATTAATTTCATAAAATAAATAATTTTTTTAACTGACAGAAATAATAGTCAACAATTACGATGGTGCTAAGTGCTTAGTACTTAACCCAGCGGTTCCCAAAGTGTGTGCAGCGACGTCTTTACTGGGTGCCGCAATGCTAATCGTAATAACCAAAAATAAATTTAAAATGTTCTATTCATTATTTTATCTAAAAAAAAATGGTCATTGGTTTTATCAGGGGCACCATGAGAAAAATTCAGTTCAAAAAGGGCGCCGTAAGACAAAAAAGTTTGGGAACCGCTGACTTAACCAATTTTTATATTTACTCATAATAACAAAGTATTATACCAATAAATAAGGATCCTTTTCTGTTATGGCTGATCATCATCAGAAGTTGAATTTTCTTTTAAACTAGTTTCTTTGAACCATCCGTCTCTATATTTATCTTTCAAGTTACCAACATGAGGCCTATATAATTCACAAAGTTATAATGTTTTATATTAGTATAATAGTATAGCTCAATAATAAAATATAAAATATAAATTCAAGTACCTTCGTAGTCTACCATTATCGGGTAAGGTCATTGATGAACGTAACTCAATACCATCTGCTACGTGTTCATGAGTTAATAATTGTGGTCTTCGCTCTAGTGTCATTGTTTCTGGTTCAGGAAAAATATCATCATATCCTTCAGCAAGTTCCTGATCATGCTTACAATTTTCACATTCTTCTCGGAAATCATCATTAGAAATTGTAGTTATTTTATCATGACATTGGTATTTATCATTATTTGTTTGATCTGAAATAATAAATTGGTTAGCATATGATAGACACGAGTATAAAATATTTAAATTTATTACTGTCATCTAAAAACGGTTGGTTGGTAGTTGGTTCAGTCTCGGGGTCACCAGAAGTTTGTGGCTGAATATTTTGTTCAACTTCAGTCATGGTAAAAGGTATAGTCCTATGGTAAGCTGTAACTTCATCTACTAGTGTATTTAACTGTTGGGGTACTATTTGGTGAGGTAATGCAATAGCTTCGTCATATGGAGGCGGTGCATCCCCACGTGGATAGTATGTCTTCCATAAAGGTATATGAAGTGTTGCATGATCACCATAATATAAATCAGGCCTAGGTAAATTCATGTAACCACTAATGAATCCAATTCCACGTACACCTTCGCCCATTTGAAGCGAATTTGGATCGGTAAATACTTCTCCATCTATATTTCAATACAATTTGTTTTTAAAATAAACAAAAGTTACATTATTTAAGGTGACTAGAACTTTTTATACGATTTAAATCATCACTCACAACTATAAAGGTTTTAAACTACTAACTATACATTTAATGTAATATCTAACAAATAACTAATAACTCAAAAAAACAACTTTTTCAGTAATCCATTCATATTTTTTCAGTAAGTTAAATACATTTCTTTTATAAATTTAAATTATATTTTACTGAATAATAAACAAAAAAACAACATTAGTTATATGTAAAATATTGTTTAATAAATGAGTTGCCCCTTGAACATTAATTTTGGCATAGAAGTTATATTTTAATTAATAAAAAAATATAAAAATTGAAATGTCAATGTTAAAATACAAATTCACTCTTACTTGACATTATATTTCTTTTATGTAACCGGTTGATGAGGAAAACAATTAATATGAAAAATAAAAATGCCGTTACAGTGCTGGCAATTGATCTGGCATTAATATTATCGCCTTTGAGAGTTTCATCCAAACAATTGAATTCACAGCATATATTTCCAACAGTTGTATACGACTTGCAATCCTATAGAGTTAAATAAAATTGTATTATTTACTTGGGCGACAATCAATCAAATAAAACGCACATTAAATAATAATGTGGTGTAGCTTTGATCCCCGTATTAAAAATAATAATCTTTGAACATTAACAATTTACAAATTTTTAAATAACTCAAGTTTAAAAAGAAAAAGTAGCTACCTGTGGAGCAGTACAGAGCACAGGGTGACACCATTTAGCTACAGAGTTGTCGCACATACACCGAGTGCAGATATCTGGGCCCGGTATGAACGTCTTGCCCTCCTGAACAGTTCGGCTGTTGTTGTCTACGCAGTCGGCCTTGATGTAGCCTGTAGTGACAAACGCGCGTTTAGAAAACATTCAATCGAATAGGATTTTTAGATATAATGTGTAATATACGTAACGTTCTTACCTGGCCGATGGCCGAGTATTGCCAGCAACAGAATAAAACAGTTATTCATGATTGCCATCGGACGAGCGATCACATCAACATTTCGATACGTTTTCAAAACGGTGTAAGAGACGACAATCGCGTAGACGGAGTTATTGCGAAGGTACGGAGTGCGTGACGGCTGTATCGCATCACAGGGATTTTGGATTTTTTGCGAAGTGCGGAACGTATGAAATTGACGAAAACTACCGGCCGCGCAACGAATAGACTCGACGACAAATACAGAGGTAAAATATTATTACGTTAAATACGCGAACGGGGACTGTAGGCCTTGGCGAGATCTCGAAATCACGCAGACAATCATAGAAACAGATTAAAACGATATCTCTCTCGCCCTCCCGCCAAGGGATCAGTCTACCCCCTGGTTGTACAGTGCGCTACTATTATACGCCATCATATTATTATTATTTTAACCGTACACGGACGGCTACAGCTGCTGCTGCTGCTGCAGTGTCTGCGCGGCGATTTGATTTTGTTTAATATATCCCTTCGTTATCAACTCCGCGCGCTTATCAACACAGACTTGTTAGAACACTACTCTGAAACCGCAGACTCGCGATCGTAGAGTCTGCAGACCAATATTTTATTATTTTGAAACTTGTTAACGTCTCCGCCTTTAGCTTTCTAATTAAAATTCGGAACACCTTATTATATGGCCGTTGTGTCCGTCCGGCCATTAGTTACGGGCGTTACAGCGGTAATGCAGTATATTATTACGATTGATAAAAATATGTTAATACTACTGTTAAAGTGTTAAGTAAATAATTAGGTATAGTTGTATGACGGTCGATGGTTCTATTCAAAGTCAAATCATAATACCGATGGCCAATACCTATTAAAAAATATTATCAAATTATGAGTAAAAAAACAAAAAAAAAACATACAATTTAAAAAATTACTGTTTTATAGTTTCTTTGGTATAACTTTTTAAGTAAAAATATGCGAGAATTTTTTAATTAGTCTTTTTTATACATTATACAGTGCTTAAAAACGCATTTTAACAAAATTGTAGTGATCTGGAGTTCGTATGTAGGCATTAACATAACAATCTTCAAACAGTAATATATTTTTTTTTTTTGTCATATTTATTTTTATTTATACAATCTGTATAAAATATATTTACAATAATCACAATAGATGGAGGATATATATAATAGGTCAAGGTTGGCTTGATTGAAAGAACTATTCAGTAATAGGCAATAGCACTTCATGGCATGGTTGGTAGTGGTTAGTTGACTAGTCGATTAGCAGGTCACGGCACCAGCTGCGCTCTAAACGTCGGCCAGGGTCGCCCGGGAGTGTTCGAGATGAGAGGTTTTGGATGAGGGGGTTACGATGATTTGCAAGTTTAAGGTGGAAACGTTTGTATAAGATTTTAGCGTTTTTGACTGTCGGAATAAAGAGGTCCCTGTGGAGAGTATCATTCGATACGTAAAAAGGAGCTTTGGTTATCTGTCGGAGGCATTTGGATTGGAATGCTTGGATTCTGTTTGTGTTAGAGTCTTTGGATGTTCCCTAAAGTTGAATTCCATAGGACCAGATAGGTTTGAGGAGTACCTAATAGATGAGAATTTTATTATCCAGTGTTACATGTTTGGATGAAAGGAGGAAGCGAAGCTGTCTTAGACCATTGTTAAGTACTAGTCGTTTGTTACGTATGTGGGCAGCCCATGTTAGTCGGCGGTCTAGATATAAACCTAGGTAACGCACATTTTGGGCGGTTTTAACCCCCCTCAAGCCCCCCCCCTCGATTTCTTCCAATGCTACCATGCCAAACCTTGTCAAATGCTTGTGCTACGTCTAAGAAGGTGCCTGTGCAGATAAGTTTCTTTTCAAGCGAATAGGAAATTTTGTCGACTATTCGATGAACCTGGTGTATGGTGGAATGGTTACTACGGAAGCCGAATTGATTTTCTGGGAGGTTTGTGTCGATGTTTGAGAGGAGCCGTTTGAGTATGAGCTTTTCAAATACTTTGGAGAAGAAAGGTAGAAGGCTGATTGGTTTGTACGAGCTGGAAGAGTTAGCTGGTTTTCCTGGTTTGAGTATCATTTGAGTAATATTTAATATGAAAATAAAATATTATCAGTTCTATTGCTTTTTAAAAGTCGTTAAATATATTAATCTTAATAATAATATTATCATAAACAAGATAAAATAACATAACTAATAAGAGGCGACAATCTAATACGAAAACGTAGGAAAACAAAGTATACGGCGCGTGGCGTTTTGCGCATGCGCAAATACGTAAAATCGTAAACTTTGGAAAGATATAACTTCCAAAATAATGATTTTGCGAGAATTTTTGAATTAGACTTTTGTATTCAGAGCTTTAAAACACACATTTGGGGGGAGGGGGGAATTGAAAAAATCGCCTGGCAACTAAACTGCATTTGTTCCAAAACGAAGTATATCAAAATATAAAGGTGGTAAATCCTTTTTTTAATTGTATTATACGTAGATTGGTATGGGATTATAGTTTATTGCACATTTAAACATTTTATTAAAATACATTTAAAAATCAGGAATTTAGCACGCTCGTGGACTCAGAGAAAGCTTTCACAACTTATTTTTTAGACTTATTTAATGCACTGCGAGAACTATAAAATCAACCCATAATAAAGTAAGAAAAAAAAAATACTCAATAGTAAGCAGAATTTTTGTAAGGAACTGCTGTAGAGACAATACTAGACACTGTCGTAGAAAAACTTATTTTTCTAGCGATTTTTTGTGAAATACAAATTATTTAGTAATATAGTGACTGTACTGCGCTCATTTTAATGGTAAATTTTCAGGTTTTGGAAAAGGCACTTAGTACACTTACAAATAAGTTTTTATTTCCTCAAACCCGGATGGCCGGGTTAAGGAGAGTGGCTTCTGGGCCCACCGCCCACAAGAAATAGGGGCCGACTAACAACTTAGAAAAAAACATAATCTTATATTTTGCCTAATTGATAAAACAACTATTAAAAACTAAAAAATGTATTATTAATTTTTCACCTCTTACATAATCTGAATCTGATTACTAAACATCAACTTATGTCATATTTTGTGCATGCAGTGGCGACTCGTTAGGGGAGACTTTGAGACTGCGTCTCCCTTTAATAAAAACCAGCTACACTTTAATAACAATTAACTCAAATATTATAAATAAAAAATAAGCTGCGTATTATAAACACTATTGAAACTGGGTTCACGACAATAATTTTACCGTACCGCTGCGCTGTCGTTATACTTGCTGCACACCATTATAATTGATTACATTCATTATTTAATAATAAATTAAAAATAATTTATGATGCGTTTATATATTATCTGATATTTATTATTTTTGAAATTTTAATATTTTTAGTTTTTTCAAAATGAAATATAGACCGAATAATATAAACTTTTTATTAACCTGCAGTTGTTTTAATACCTTAACGTATGAACAAAAGAATTAAATGATACTTAATAGAACGGTCTATCGGTCTATGGGTACATTCAAATTTATTAAGACTTTTCTTAGAAACCATGACTTTTTCTTCAACATGTTTCATAGTTACATATGCTATTATAGTATAAAATAAAATAAATAAATAATTTTTTTTTTTTAGATAAACATAGGTATTTTAATTTAACAATATATTTACACAACGGTTGTATTGCACAGACAAACTGAAACAAATATTATACGAATAACATTTTCCAGCTACGTATTTTTAAAGTAGTTTTTGAAATGAATATTAAAGCAACGTCCATAATAACTTTTATGATATGCTGTGAATACAAGTAGTGATATCGTGTTCCGAGTTTTCTCGGCCCGTAGCGTGATGAACAACTGTTTTTGTTTATAAGCTACGGGCCACGACGGCATTAATATTATAGTAACGAATTTAAAAACATTTGATATGAAGTTTTCGTGTATGTTTTGGACAATTAAAATTTGTTGAGTACCCTTTTCACAGTGGCCACATGCATATGGTTTTCCCCCGGTATGCGTTGTATTATGTACAATCAAAGTTCCTTGTACCGCAAATGATCGTCCACAAACATTGCACGCATATGGTTTTAAAACGTACGAAGTGATTTTCGGTTTTTCAGTTCTTAATTCTAAGCATGGCGATTGGTTGATTTCGTTTATGATTATATTTTTGTTGTCCAGAAGATGAATTATAATGGCATTAATGATAGTTGAAAATTTAAAAACATTTGAAATGAATTCTACGTATATGTCTTGTACGATTACCGCTTGTTGTAAACTTTTTTTCACACTGACCGCACTCGTATGGTTTTTCGCCTGTGTGCGTTCTATAATGATTATTCAAAGTTGAAATTTGTGTAAATGACCTTCCACAAACGTTGCACGCGTATGGTTTATCACCGGTGTGCGTTCTATTATGTACAACCAAATTCCATTTTTGTGTAAATGACCTTCCACAAACGTTGCATGCATATGGTTTCTCACCGGTATGAGTTCTATAATGAACAATCAAATCTGAATTTTGTGTAAATGAACTTTCACAAACGTTGCACGCATATGGTTTATCACCGGTGTGCGTTCTATTATGTACAACCAAATTCCATTTTTGTGTAAATGAACTTTCACAAACGTTGCACGCATATGGTTTATCACCGGTGTGCGTTCTATCATGTTTAACCAAACTGCTTTTTAGCGAAAAAGATCGTCCACAAACGTTGCACGCATATGGTTTCTCACCGGTGTGCGTTCTATTATGTACAACCAAATCTGATTGTGTCCTAAATGATCTTTCACAAACGTTGCACGCATATGGTTTTTCACCGGTGTGCGTTCTTTTGCAGTGATCAATCAAAGTTGAACTTTGTGCAAATGATTGTCCACAAAATTTGCACGTATATGGCTTTTCACCGGTGTTCGTTCTATTATGTTTAACCAAAATATCGTTTTTCGCAAATGATCTTCCACAAACATTGCGGGCATATGATTTTTCACTAGTGTGTGTTTTTTTATGTCGACATAATTTAGAGTTGTTGGTAAAAATTTTAAAGCAGATGTCGCAACTGAGAGAACTTTTTCCAATATGAACATTTCCGTGACTTGGTACGTTGTTTAACTCTTCAATTTCATGATCCCTTCTGCCGTCTTCACTTGAAATACGAACATGACTATCGTATGCCTCCTTATCCATGTCCACTGAGTAATTGTTTTCCGAATATTCCTTATCAGTCGTCAGTCGTTTACGCTTGTTCGATTTTTCTGGTGACAGTGTTTCTGCACAAAAAACGGCCTATAAAAATAATACAGTAATATAAAAATACATTTTAGATATACCGCTACTCAATGACATTTGTGGAATTATTATATTTGAAACCCAAAATAATGACAATCCGCGTAACTAAATTATACTCTATAGTCTATACTTATTCTTGAAAAACTTAACCAAACTAATTAAAATTAGTCATGTGTAATTGCATACGTACACAGATTACTTAATAGTACCCTATTCTTTGGCTTACGATTCAAAATATTAAAAATAAACCAAAACTAGTTTTGAGTTTATGATTATTCATAAGAAACACCTTTTTAACGTTGAATAAATCGTAATGCAATTAAATTTATACTTAAATGTTAATTTACTATGTGAAATATGAATGATCAATTTTATATTATTGTGAATTTTAGATGGGGAGGAGTGGGATTGAGAATA
Source organism: Rhopalosiphum padi (assembly GCF_020882245.1). Classification (NCBI taxonomy): domain Eukaryota; kingdom Metazoa; phylum Arthropoda; class Insecta; order Hemiptera; family Aphididae; genus Rhopalosiphum; species Rhopalosiphum padi. The sequence goes on along the minus strand of NC_083600.1, from coordinate 48,404,596 downwards.
GTGATACCACAGTGGCACAGTAGGTACTAACTGAATTAGTCCGAATACTTTAAAAAATTATTATTGTTGCAGATACATCATAAAATTTATTACATTGTATATTACATTTAATTTATATAATACAACTAAAATAATATTAAACAAGTTGTATTTTACACACAAATATAATCTTACACTAAATTCAATTCTTTTTATCTTTATTTATATTATAATGAAATGAATAATACTATCATTATAGGAAGTACGTTCATTATATTATTTTCTTATTTCAGTCATATTGCAACTTGCTTATTGCAAACGCCTTCTGGTATAAAAAAACTTTTTCATTGATATTATATTGTGTATGGAGAGCATAAATGTCCATACATAATATCATCAAGTTCTTGTCTGTGACAACTTAATTCATATTTGTAAAACAATAAACATATTAAAGATATACATAGTTCATTTTCAGCGTATCTTTGGTATACGTTGTACAATTACTAACTATCTGGTGTACCTACGTTTTGAAATTTCGTACCAAAATACGCATTATTGCATTAAACATTTCCACGGAATATATGCAACCAACGTCATACAAAATTAATATTAGTAACGAATTTAAAAACATTTGATAAGAAGTTTTCGTGTATGTTTTGGACAATTAAAACTTGTTGAGTACTCTTTTCAAAATAGCCATATGCATATGGTATTTACTCAGTATGCGTTCTATTATGTTTAAGGTTTAACCAAAATTGATCTTTGTGTAAATGATCGTCCACAAACGTAACACGAGTATACAGTTCTTCACCAGTAAACAATGATATATTTTCAGTCCATTACAGTAAACATTTCATAAACACAATTTAAACTTTGTGGTAAACGTACGAAATGATCTAGGTTTCTGGATCAGTTCTTAATTCTAAGCATGGCGATTGGTTGATTTCGTTTATGATTATATTTTTGTTGTCCAGAAGATGAATTATAATGGCATTAATGATAGTTGAAAATTTAAAAACATTTGAAATGAATTCTACGTATATGTCTTGTACGATCACCGCTTGTTATAAACTTTTTTTCACACTGACCGCACTCGTATGGTTTTTCGCCTGTGTGCGTTCTATTATGTACAACCAAATGTGATTGTTGTGTAAATGACCTTCCACAAACGTTGCATGCATATGGTTTTTCACCGGTGTGCGTTCTATAATGACTATTCAAAGTTGAAATATGTGTAAATGATCTTCCACAAACGTTACACGCGTATGGTTTTTCACCGGTGTGCATTCTTTTATGTACAACCAAACTCCATTTTTGCGTAAATGATCTTCCACAAACGTTGCATGCATATGGTTTCTCACCGGTGTGCGTTCTATAATGACTATTCAAAGTTGAAATTTGCGTAAATGATCTTTCACAAACGTTACACGCGTATGGTTTTTCACCGGTGTGCGTTCTATAATGACTATTCAAAGTTGAAATATGTGTAAATGATCTTCCACAAACGTTACACGCGTATGGTTTTTCACCGGTGTGCATTCTTTTATGTACAACCAAACTACATTTTTGCGTAAATGATCTTCCACAAAAGTTGCACGCAAATGGTTTTTCACCGGTGTGAGTTCTTTTATGTACACATAATTTAGATTTGCTAATACACGGTTTAAAGCAAACATCGCACACGAGAGGTGATTTTCCAATATTACCATTTTCGTTACTGGGTACGCTGTTGGCATTGTTTAACTCTTTACAATATCGGCTAAAATACAAATCTGTGTCGGCCATGGTACGATATTTTGATTTGTGATTGTCCCCAGGAACGACAATTTCAACATTCCTTCTGCAGTCTTCACTTGCAACATGATCATTATTATCATATTTGCGTTTATCTATGTCCACTGATTGAGGGGAATCATTTTTCAAATACTCTTTATTATTTGTCAGTGGTTTATGTTTATTTGATTTTGTTAGTGACATTTTCTCCGTACGAGGCACAGACTATAAAATATAATTCAAAAAATATACTAGGTACCTTTACATAAACGTCATACACGGAATTATTAAATTTAAAATCTATAATAACGATTCTTACAGAATTGTACTATAACAAAAATTTACCATGGTAAAAATAATTTTAATATTTGATTATTACTTTATTTATACTCCACGAAAGTTAAGTTCATGATCGAGCGGGGAACGATTTAATGTCCGTAACGCATAATTGTCAGATAGATTTTTTAAAAATTTGACTAGGATAACTTAATATAACTGCCCAGAACTTCTTAGAAACTGACTAGGAACCATGAATTAAATTAGTAAGCTCTTTAGTTAATAAACAGGAATTTTATCATAAAATAAATAAATAAATAAATCTAATTTTGAATAATAATTGTAACCAAATTGATTTGTACCTAGAAAGAAGAACTGGATATTTTTTTCAATTTTTATGACAATATGTTAACTTAAAATATCTATTTATTTTTTTAAATTTAAGAGTTATAATACTAGGTACTAAACTAAAGATTATTCGGTATTGATAGTAAAATTATAAAAAAAGATGAATTATTCTTATACTGATTTTTATTTCCGAAAAAAAGACAATTGTGTTGTTTTAATATATCAAATTTAATTTTTTTATAAAGTAACAACAAAATTTGAAAGAAATAATACTAACCTTAATGGCTTTTCTTTGTTCCTTCTTTTGTATTTTTGATAATTTATATAATCTACAAAAGAAAAGGATTATAGTTCTTATAATAATACGGCAATACAATAATTATGTTACTATATAATTATATTATACATATAAGATGTGAATTTTTTTAATTTTTATATTCATTATTTCATAGAAAATAATAAGCTAATTCTATTAAATTTTCATACTCACAATTTTGGGTACACATCATGAACTTTTGATATTTTTGAATTATGAAGAGTGTTGATCATATCCTTATCTATACAAATTAAATAATGGTATAATAAAGTACAACGTTTAAACACAGCATGATATAATTATTTATAGTTGAAATGAAATGAAACATTTTAGAATACAATTTATAAATGATATTTAAATGTAATATTATTTTATTATTAACTATACTAGTCTTTCTACGTCTCCCTTAAATGTGACTTATAAAATTAATAAGATACTAATAGTAATCCAAAATATATATCCGATTTAGTCCAATTAGGAATAATTAAACAATTAAAATGCTGACAATAATGATTAACATCAGTCTTGCATTTAATTATTTGTTTATGAAGAAATATCATTTCTTTTGTTAGATGTATGATGTTAGTGATAACACAAATAAAATTTGATCATTAAGTCATAAATGCTATTAAGATTAATCAAAAAATTAATTTGGTGAATAAATATTTATCTTTATATTAAAACATAATAATATAGTAAGACTATGCCGGTCCGACTACCTAAGTAATGTGACATTATATTTTTCTTCCTTTTTCTCACATAAAATGTGATTTTTTTAATTGTATTTTATTAATTGAACATATCCATAATGATTTTAAAACCTACAATAAATAAACGTATTGCATTTATTAATTATTATAAATTAAATATTCATACTTATATGATACATTTATGGATTAGTTGTTTGTTTTTTTTTTTTTTATCAAACTCTTAATAATTATAAAAATCATATCAATCAAACCAACCCTAGTTCCATATAAGTTTGATTAGTGTGGTCTATTATATATGTTATTATTTTTAACAAGTTTTATACAAAACTTTGCATTCAAAACTAATTTATATAGTAAGAATACAATAATACTATTAATAGATTACTATTAGATCTTTCAATTAAAATTAATAATTATAAACATTTACAAAAAGTTAATATTCTATGGGACTTCTGTTGTCTTAACTAAAAAAAGGCATTTGTAAGTTCCAACATTTACCATAATTGTAATTTTTTTTTAATTGATCTTGATATATATCTTGTTTCATTTTTTTAGGATTTTTATGTTTAGTTTCTTCTTTTTTTTCAATCTAAAACAAATTGTTTAAGAATATAAATCTAAATGTGGAAAGTTGTAAGTCTTTAGAAGAAGTCTTAAGGACTATCAAAGTTAGCATCTATAAGCAATATACAAGTAATTCTAATAATTCTAACAAATTACAAAAATGTATAAAAATATAAAATGGTAAATACTTTATATTCTTTTTTCTTCTTGGTTTTTTTTGATAAACTTTCTAATCTACAAAAACAAAAAAAAAAACAAAAATAAATAAAGTAAAATAATACACATTTTTAACAATTTAAATTTGAAAAAGCCATTAAAACAAAAAGAAATACAAATTACCTATTAAATAATCTATATGATAAATAAACATATCAAAAGTATTTTCTTATACTGTACATTGTACAAGTATTAAAATTTATTCACAATTATTTAATTACTTACTTAACTATTATAACCCAAACTTTGCCTAACCAATTGTATACCATGCAATGGACTTAGTGTGATAAAGAGTTCCTAGTAATAATATGCATAGTTAATACTGTTAAGTACACCCTGAAGCCCATTAAGAGACAAAAATCGACTTGGGGAAAAAACTTTTTTTTAAAAGAAAAGAAAAATAATTAGAGGAGCGACAGTGGCAATCTGCATACCCCGAACAAGAAGGCTGCACATGCCGATGGTACATAGGTTGTCTAATGGTAGTTAGCCTAAAGTCTGAAAATTGTTCAGTACGCAACAGGTAACATTTATTATTTTCAATATTAAGTTAATAATATTTAATATAATGTAACAAAAAATAAGATAATAAAATATTATTGTTAAAGTAGAAAGGAGAAAACTTTTTTAAAACTGCTTGTTCAAGTACATTCAAATATTCAATAAGTTCTATTCCATTGATTTGATAACAATTATTATACGATATAACTATTACAACTAATAATCATTATATAATTTAATAAATAAATAAATATTATTTGTTATTGTAAACATACTTTGTTGTATACTCTTCGTAATTTATTGGACTAGTCTTCATATTAATGCTATTAAAAGTTTTATCTAAAAATAAAAGAAAAGAAAAGAAATTTAAACAATAAATATAAGCATTTGAGAAAAAGTACTGACTCATATCAACTTTATGAATTGTTTTCTTGTGTTCATTCATACAGAAAGAAGTTAATTTTCTGTCAACACTAGATCGAAGCTGATCGCTTTTTTCTATCTTCAATGTAGCATTTTCATTATCCAACTTCATATATTTTTAAAGAAGACATTAAAATATAATTTATTTATATTATTATTTTTACGTCAATACAAACCTTTTTTTTATTGCGTTTTTTCTTCTTCTTTTTTTTAAATCTATAATTGACATAACAGTCAAGAAAATACCATGAATAAAAAAAAAAAAATACATAATTACTTAATACATACATTCATAATTGTAAAATAAATACTTTTTTAACAATATAAATGAATAATAATTACATAATTTCAACTTTCATAGATACTTACAAAGTTAATTCTTCGTTTCCTTCCAAATCATTTGCAATGGAAACCCTACTAGTCAATTCATCTAAACATTTAAATACACATAAAATATATTTATTATAAAACAACAGGGTTATTGGTTACAAATAAAAAAGGACCTTTGATTAATCCGGAAGCCCCTGTTTTGTTTTTATTTAAATACTTATCATTGTCATCACATGTGTTAATATAAAGCTTTTCTGCCTTCAATGTAACATAATCATTTTTTAAATTTTTATCAGTTTGTACCTATAAAGAAGATATATTAGTCTTATATATTATATAGTATAATATTTATTTTTATTGAATACAAACCTTTATTACATCTTTCTTCTTTTTTTTCTTTTTTCTTTTTGATCTACAATGAACATAATAATAAAATACAATACTATGAATTATTTTTAAAAAAACATAGTCAACAAAAATATATTTAAATATAAATCATTTACAGTTTAAATATTTTTAATTTATCAAGAAAATGAGCCCAATTAACATGTTATTATTAGTTTATGGTCAAACAAGTTTTAATGTTACATACATTTTTTATGATAATCTAAATTACTATATTTTAATTTTATTTTAGCACTAATAATTCATTTTATGTATGTATTTGTTACCAACAATGATAATTAAGATATTTGTCATTAATCTTACAACAAATAACAATAAGTACAGTACAGTATAGTTAATTACTTAATGTATTAACAATTATTAATTTTGACTTTCAAAGGTACTTACAATATAAATCCTTTGTCAACTTCTAAAGCATTACCAATAGGAACACAACTTGTCAATATTTCTAAAGAATATAAATAAACATATTAAATATTAATAATATATTAAAGCAAAAATAAACCACACCTTTGTTTAAATAAGAAGCCCTTATTTTTTTTTTTTTCAAATGCTTTTTATTGTCATCACAAGTCTCAGTATAACTCTTTTCTCTTTTCAATGTAGCATTATAGTTTTTCAAATGTATATCATTTTGTACCTATAAAAAAAACATATCAGTCTTATAAATAATACATATATATATTTCTATTTTTAACCTATACAAACCTTATTTTTATCTCCTTTTTTTTTTTTTTTTCTTTTTTTTTTTTAATCTACATTGAACAAATACAATTACATAACTATTAATAAACAAAAATATAATAATTTACTAAGAATGCTCAACCCCTTATACTGCTTCAATGAAGCAGTTTCTCAAAATCTTGAGACCTTTTGTATTACTTAAGGAGTGCCTGGTGGCGCAAATCACATACTTTTATAGGGCGATTTGCCTCTGTATTTTAAAAAAAGTATTACATTTTTGAAATGAATTACAATGAATTGAGTTATTTGTATATACAATTTTAAAAATAATTGATACTCACAACATTAATTCATTAACACATTCTGAAACATTTGCTACAGAAATACAATTAGTCAATTCATCTAAAAATATAAATAAACATAGTAATGAACGATAACATAATTTTTCATTATCTTTATGGTAAATAAATAAAAAAAACCTTTGATTAAATTGGAAGCCTCTGTTTTGTCTTTATTCAAATACTTGTCATTGTAATCATAGATTTTAGTACAACACTTTTTGTTTGGTGATATTGTGGTTAATTGGGATGATGTCTAAAATTATATCAAACATATTTAGATAGTAGAAACAATATATATAAAATATATTTTTATGCAAATAATTAAATACATTCTACATTTATTCCATTTTCTTACATTGTTTGCTGTATAAATAGGTGCAATTCTATTTTTAATCATTAGCTAAAGTAATATAGCTATTTATTTTTTTATATTATTTATTTATAATACACCTACCTTAGATTTTTTCTTCATTTTTTTTTCAGTCTTATTTAATCTACAAAATAACACATTTATTATTGTCATAATTTATACAGTATTTAAAGTGTAATATTTATATTTTAGTCTATAATATACAAGCAATATTATATCTTTTTTAAAAAATTCAATTTTATTGGGAACATTTATATTTTCATACAATGATCTCTAATTATACAATCATGGAAAAAAAATACAATAGTTTTTTACATTAACGTGGAAAATTGAATGTATTTATAGACTATTTTTAAATAAATGTTCACACTTACAATGATATATCTTCCTCAATATTTTTTAAATTTTCTGAAATAATGGTATAAGCATTAGCACCATAAACAAATCAAATTAAGTAATAATAGAGACATAATAGAATAATAAATATTTTTTTATAATATAAATAAAATATTGGATTTGATTGTCGAGCATTATTTATTGACATCTAATAATAGCTTTTATAAAAAATAAAAAAGAAGATGATTGATACAATATGCTCATTATAACACATTAACAATCAACTATTAGAATTATTAAAATCATCAATGAGTAAAATAATTATAAATATACCTTTGCTTTGTTTTTGTTTCTTACGTTTGTCGATTTCTTGTTTTATGAGATTTGTTATTATTTCATAATCTTCTTTTATTGTAGCCATTTTTCTCAATTCTATAATTAATAACATGAATTAAGATAACAATCATAAACAATATTACACATAGATAGATACTTACTGTTTCTATAATAGATAAAGTACCTTATTAACTATGAAGTATGTGAACAACATGAATATAAATAATCCATTTTTATTTACTTAGGTCAAATTTTAATCAGACCTACATTAATTTCAATTTTTGTACCTAAATTACAAATTAAGCATAATAGAAACTATATATTATAAAAAAAATTATAAAAATATTTAGGTACCTATACATAAATACACAATACACTTGTTTTACTTTTATATGGCATATCAATAAATTAATTTTGTCACAGTTATTAGTATAAAGTAAGTGGTATTCTATACCACAGAGGCATAGAAGCCCTGTAACCAGAATATTGAATTAGTAAATTATTCACACGTTTGAAACACAATTTAAGATAGTCTATCTGAAATAATAAAATAGCGAAATCGTGGTTTGGAGCCAAATTTTAAAAATATCATATTATCAGTTATCAGTTTATCACAGACCACTGATTAAATATTATCTCTTAGATATACCGACATTGTACCTAGGTCTTACCAGAGATGACCGTAAACCAGTAATAGATAAAAATAATATTTGGCGCTAAGACAACGTTCAAAATACTTATTGGCGTGAAATTATTATTAACGATTCACTATGGCCGAACGTACCACGCGTCCACGCGTTGAGTAGATTACAGCAGTGCCGTATCCAGGGGGGCTTTTGGGCTTAAGCCCACCCCGAAATCTTTTATTTTAAATAATATGTGTATATACTAGGACACTAGGTGATCTTTTAAGCATGCTTACCCCTGCCCATTATTATGCTTAAATTAAGCATATATTCAAATTTTGATTTTTACATAGTTTCAAGTTGTTAAAAAACAACGTTTTTACTAAAACAATTATATTTTTAAATAAATTTTATCCTTCTATATTTTTAAGTTTTTTTCTTTTTTGAATGACAACATAGAGTTTTAATTTCATATTCTAAAGCAGAACAATTTTCTGAGTATTTTGATACATTTAGGGAGAGTAGTTTATGAGTTACCAGTATAAGTATTTAAAGTTTAGATGCTCGGAGTGGAGTGATACGGGGTTAACCCACAAAATGTTTGTTCACTACTCCGCTTGTCTAAACTTTAAATACGTATAACTCATAAACTACTCGCCCTAGTTTATGATGTTTTTAAATTATTTCCTATTTTTCTATAGAGTTAAGTATGAATGTTTAAGCCCACCCCGAAAACAAATCCTGGGTACGGCACTGGATTACAGTAATAGATGCGTTAAACTTGAATTCAGAGACCGTGTAATGTTATCGACAGGTTCGTAGGTTCATTGCAATATTGCATACAAAAAATGGTTCTGAGCAGAGACCGTTTGTCAGTATTTATTTCAGAGCCTCTATGGATATTTTATTACCTATATTTTTATTTTACTATTGAGACAATACCACTGAAATCATTGAATTAAATAATTTTCGCCATAAATATAAATTGCATTTATTATGTAATGAATACCTATTAATAATTTTTAATATTTCGTATAATCTCATGTTATTATAGGTAGATACTAACTACCTAATTAATTATATAATACATGCGTTACCTAAGCTAATAAGTTTATTTTTTGTATAATATTTGTAGAACTATATTATTCATATACCTTATGGCTCATGTGCTGCACTGCTGCGTGTATTGACGTAATGACGTGGTATATTACTAATATCAAACTAATAATATTATTAGTTGGTCAAAATTGCATGTACTGTGTAGCGAAAATGTGAAAAAAAACCTAAAAACACTAGGTATATACAATATACATAATAGACTTTATAATCATGGCTCATAAACAGACTATGAATTCGAATCTGCAATGTGATAGAGGTTTAATAATTACCTATTATATGTACCTATATGTACCTATTTAATTACCTAAGGTAAAACCTGTTTTTTGAGAATAGAGACATTTTCAACAGGTACCTACATTTTAGTACCTATTACAAACGTATTCAAAGTATTGCAAATTTATTACTTCCCAGTTCTCATTTATAATTTTCTAAATAGCAGAGTTTAATTTATTTTAATAACTTTTTCCTTAAATTATAGATTATAATATTCGTGGATTGCGTATATTAATACAAGATTACACAATTGAATGAAATATACCATCATTACGCTCATTACGGTTTATTACATATTTACATCTCAAAAGTCCAGTCTTTAAAATGCTAAGTATACAAGTATACTACTTCGTCAAAAACGGTCAAAACAACCTGTCGGTCGCGACCATAAACACAACTGTATATCAACAGACAATAACTTTCAATCGATCGGTATTGGAACAAAAAGACAAAAGATGACAACTGCAGAAATAATGATGATGAGTATCTGATTTATGACATTTTATTTAAAAAAAAAAGTGTGAAAGTAAGTACTATAACTAAACACGCTTTTATTTAGGTACTCCATTTTAAACCGAACCCCCTCGGTTTTCTGAAGAGTGGACCAGATTCAACGGCATGTAGAGAATTTAAAATTGCCGATGATTATAAACGTTGCACTTGGCACTTCTTGGACGCGTATTTCGTCTTTCAGTACGGTCGGCATATTAGCATTTTATGTACGGTTGTATACTCGTACGAATGACATCAATCAGGCGCGGATCCAGTAAATTTTAACAGGGGGTTGCTCAAAAAAAAATAATGTTATACACTATTCTACTTTTTATTTAATTTATGAGAGCTAACTTTTTTTTTAAAACATTAGTATTAAATATTAACTTAAAATTACATTAATTTCTTACATGTATTGTTACACATATAATTCTTCAATATTTCAGTTCGTGTTTGGATGTCGTTGACACCGCACGTCATTTACGCGCACCGTTTTTATAGCTCCCGATAGCACTAACGTCAAATTACGCCGCAAATCGGTAATGTATAATAATATATTAATCTTATCGTATAAAGTCCACTAACGCCGCCGCCTCGCCGGCTGAGGCCTCAAGGCCATCCACTATCGCTGTCGCTACATACTGCTACAGAAATACTCGCATTCGATATGGCTTCGAGCCCAAATCAATTATCTAACAAAACAATTCCACCTTTAATATTATCAAAAAAAAAAAAAGTAAACGATACTTCTAACAATACTTCGCCAACCAATTCTAATTCTGATATCTGGGAAACAGCTGTATCAAAAAATAAACATTTAAGATCTCCTAATGCAACCTCACCTCCCCCAAAGAAAATCGACAAAAATATTTTTATTTCTACGAACCGTTTTACTCCGATCGCACCAAATGACGAAGAAGAGCGGATGGACGACACAAATGAAAACATTCCGGATAAAAATCAAACACCTAAACCTCCGCCAATCTTTATACAAGCACAGTTAAATTTTAACAAATTCTGTATTAAAATTAAAGAGTTAACTGACTCCACGGGATTTAATTGTAAAAGCTCTACTAATAAACTTAGACTTCAAACATACAGTGCTGATTCGTATAGAACAGTGATAAATTATCTCAAAGAAAACAACGTGTCATTTCATTCATATCAGTCAAAAGAATTAAAAGCATTTCGTGCAGTAATCCGGAATCTACATCCCACTACTGACTTGTCCTTTATCAAAAAGGAACTCTTAGACAGTGGATTTACCACCAGAAACATAATGCCTGTCTTTCATAAATTAACGAAGACTCCCCTTCCAATATTTTTTATTGATTTGGAACCTGGTCCAACCAATGCCGATATCTTCAAAATCACATCGCTGTGCCACACGATAGTAAAAATCGAACCTGCCCATCCAAAAAGAGATATACCTCAATGCCACCGCTGTCAGGCGTATGGCCACACTCGCAGCTACTGCAATCATACTCCTCGTTGCGTTAGATGTAGCTTAGACCATGAATCTTTGCATTGTACCAAGGATCGCAGTTCCCCTGCTAAATGTGCTTTATGCAACGGCAGCCACCCGGCCAACTATAAAGGGTGTAAAACACACACCGACCTAAAGAAAAAATTAGCTCAATCTAAAAACAATACGTGGAATAATAAAAACCAACACCATCAAACCTCAAATGTCATTAACCATAATCTCTCTCCTCCAGCGGACTCACAGAATTTCCCTCCTCTCAATAGTGAATCAAATCCACACTCTCAAACCAATAACCTAAATCAGAATCTAAACCTCACAACCCAACTGTCTTCATTCATAAACGACCTAAAAACATTAATTAACCCACTCGTATCACTGCTCACTACCGTCATTGACAAACTTATCAGAAATGGCAACTAATTCAAAAAAACCACTTACCATATTATTATGGAACGCCAACGGCATTTGTCAACATCTAAATGAACTCCAAATCGTGCTCAATGAGAAAAAAATTGAAATAGCGCTTATCTCCGAAACACACCTCGTGAAATCTTCCACACCCAAAATTCATGGATATGAAATTATAAGAGCAGATCACCCTGACGGAACAGCACATGGCGGAGCTGCTCTAATAATCTCCAATCAAATTGAACACTCCCCTCTGCCACCTCTCAGAAGCCGCAATATTCAATCAGCTAGCACAACGTTAAAGATAAACTCTGTTCCTATCTCCATAGCATCCTGTTATTTCCCTCCTGGAATTTCATTTCCTACGCCAGAACTTATAATTTTTCTCCAATCCCTAAGCAATAGCTATATTTTGGGCGCGGACTTCAATGCCAAACACCAAACTTGGAGCCGATCCACCAACACTAGGGGCCGAGCGTTATATAACCTCATAACACAAAAACACCTCAAAGTCCTATCAAGCCCCTCTCCGACTTATTGGCCATCGCATGCCAACCGTCATCCAGATACGATCGACTTCTTCATTACCAACTTACCCAATCGTTTCACCGCAAACGCCACAAATCTTAATGACCCAGCTTCAGACCATACTCCAGTTCTACTACATATAGGAGCACAACCGCTAATGAAACCAAATCGACCAACCATCACTCCTGGGTTTACGAATTGGAATAAATTCAGAGACATGCTTTCCAAAAAAATAATACTTAATATCAAGTTAAAATCACCTTCTAACATTGATAGTGCAATAAATAAGCTTACCAACGATATACAAGTTGCAGCCAAAGATTCATCAACCTTGAGACCAAGCAACAATCCATCATCCAATCTAACCCCAGAGCTTAGAAAACTCTTAGCTGACAAACGCAGAGCAAGATCGATCTGGCAACGAACTCGCTACCCAGACGACAAGTCAAGGTACAACATGCTTTCAAACAAACTCAAATCTCTCCTAAAAATACACAAAAATGACTCCTACAAAAATTATCTCCAAAATCTCTCACTTAAAAATGGCTCACTCTGGCGCAAAACAAAATCGATTCTTCGATTAAAGGAAAGTACACCACCTCTTCAACGACCAAATAACACCTTAGCAGTCACCGACAGTGAAAAAGCAGATGCACTAGCGAATGAACTATCAACAGTATTCATACCACATACAATCTCACCACCACCTCTACATCTTCAAATGGTCACAGAGTCACTCCTCTCTCCACTACCTATGGCCCTACCTGCAAAACCCACCTCACCAGCTGAAATTAAGGGGATAATAAAAAAGTTGGCCAACGGGAAATCCCCTGGCCACGATCTTATAACCAATAAAATAATCAAAAACCTACCAGCTAAAGCAATAATTCATCTAACTCATATATACAACGCTACCCTCCGACTCTCCTATTTTCCAACAACTTGGAAATCCTCAGTTATCGTAACAATACTCAAACCTGGCAAACCACCAGAAAATCCATCCTCATACAGACCCATAAGTCTTTTACCAGTTCTTGGAAAAGTTCTGGAAAAAATATTACTAAAGCGTGTCTCTATCATTGCCAATGAAAACAAAAACTTGCCTAACTTCCAATTTGGCTTTCGTACAAATCATTCTACAACCCACCAGCTACACCGAGTCGCCGACACAATCTCTACTGCTCTGGAAACAAAAAAATACTGCGCTGGAGTATTCTTGGACGTTGCCAAAGCTTTCGACACCGTCTGGCACGAGGGATTACTCTTCAAATTAAAAACTTTATTTCCCGCCCCTTACTATCTCCTCTTAAAATCGTACTTGGACAACCGCACATTCAAGGTTCGCCACAACCTTCAACATTCAAAACAATTTCGCATTGCTGCTGGGGTCCCGCAAGGCAGTGACATAGCACCTTTTCTCTACATAATTTACACATCAGATCTACCCACCTCAGAAAAAACAACCATCGGAACTTATGCAGACGATACTGCGCTCTTATCTACGGCTGCTGATCATATCACTGCAAGCCTTCAACTACAATTACACATTGATACTCTTTCTCAATGGTTCACTAAATGGAAAATTAAAGTCAACGAATCGAAGTCCTCCTTCGTCACATTTACTCTCAGGCCCCATAACTGCCCTCCTATATCAATGAATAACACCATCATTCCTCACTCAAATGAAGTGAAATACCTCGGCTTAATATTCGACAGACGTCTCACATGGTCTTCTCATCTAAAAGACAAACGTAAAAAGCTAAACTCAAGACTTCATCTGCTAAGGCCACTCCTACGCTCAAATCTAGCATTACCACTTAAACTCATACTATATAAAACTCTTCTGCAACCTCTCTGGGTGTATGGGGTAGTAATCTGGGGTTCTGCTAAACAATCTAATAAGAGAACTATCCAGGCCTTCCAGAATATCTGCTGTCGTATAATAACTGGAGCACCCTGGTATATCTCCAACAATACAATTAACTCCGACCTAAGAATCTGCTCTGTTAACGAAACTGCTACCATATACTACAAACGCTTCCACGCAAAACTTCAATCCAACTCCAACCAGCTCATCAGGGACCTTGCTACACCAGCACTACCCGGAAATCCAACTAGACGACTCAAGCGGAACTGGTGCCGCGACTTAAAAATTTTATTAACCGTTTAAATTAAATGTTATTGTTTAAATTGTAAATGTTATTGTATAAATTGTAAATGTTATTGTAAAGCCACTAGGTGTCCCTAATGAGGGATTTCCTACCATGTTATTATTAGTTCATAGTTTTTCTTTCTCTCACCATAATTATTACTTATTGTACACCCCTGTATAGATTGTAATATTCAAAATAAAAATAAAAAAAAAAAAAAAAATTCTTCAATAACTTCTTCTGGAGTAATTTTAATATCCCTGTTGGTGGCTTAGACGACAGGCGGTGCCCGAGCAAACATAGCCTCTCTCTGAATCCGCACCTGACGCCTTTGTGGACGTCGTGTTTACGACGATGTAGGTAAAGATAATATTGCATGTTTATTCAGTTTATTGGGTAATGGGTTCTCGAATTCTCAATCCTAAGCGATCATTGCTTGGTTTGCGTCTTTGAGTTATGAAAAAATTCTCCTTTAATTTTATTTAATAAACAATTTTTATTTTTAAGAAAACTATTTTTAATTTTTTAAGAAAAAATTGATAAATGATAGGTATACAAAGTGTAAACATTTAACAATAATAATATAAGAAATTATAAGAAATATAATGCATTCATTTCAAGTTTTGAAGTACTTTAAATTGCTTCTTAAAAGATTCCCGACAAATTTAAATTAGCTATGTTTTCATCCCAAGAATCGAATATTTGTTAGGACATCATTATCGTGTACTACAATCAAACGTATGGGTGACGTCTACGCGTATGTTCTGCTCGACCACTGGTTGATGAGAACTTTTTTTCACACAGTACGCACTTGTATGGTTTTTCGCCTGTGTGTGTTCTATGATGTAAAACCAAATGTGACTTTTGCGTAAACGATCGGCCACAAACGTTGCACGCATATGGTTTCTCTCCGGTATGCGATCTTTTATGTATACACAATATGGATTTGCTGATAAACGTTTTAAAGCAGACGTCACACTCGATAGGAGTTTTTCCAGTGTGAACATTTTCGTGTCTGGATAAGCTATTGGCGTTGCTAAATTCTTTGTCGCAAAACCGACAAGAAAACAGACTTGTGTAGGCCATAGTGGGATATTCCGACTTGTAATCTTCTTGAGCAGCGAAAAATTCAAAATTATCTTCACTGTAATCACCAAAACGATTATTACTATCATATCCACATGCCTCCTCACCCGAGTCCACTGATCGAGATAAATCGTTTTTCGAATATTCTAATTCTTTATCAGTTGTCTGTCGTTTACGTTTATTTGTGTTGATCGGTGACATTATTTCCGCCTATGAAATATTAATTTAAAAAAAATATATTAGATATACTCAATACACAAATATATACACTAAATAATTTAAAATGTATAGTAAAAACTAGTATGAATAAACTAAACTATACTAACTTAATGTCTTATTAACTCTTAAATATAATTACAATTTATCATACTTTATTTTGATAAATATTTAAAACAAAGTTACGAATAAATTATAAGAAATTAGTACAATAGTACATCTACCATACATTTGTTTACATAACTTAAATGAATATAATTTGTTAAAATTGGGTATTATAATTTTATAACCATAGATAAAGAAATATAAAAAAAAGTTAATTTTATAAGATTAGAAGATTAGAAATAAAAATTATATGATAAAATAAACATATTAAATATTATTTTAGAAAACAGATTAATCAAATATATTATAATAGTATTAAAAACAAAAAATACTTCATTTAGTGGCGGATACTATAGTAAGAGAGCTGATAAAGGGAGAGCCTAGCTACCATGGGTAGAGGTTCAATTAAAAAAAATTCTGTACATAGTAGGTGTTGTATCTCAAAATTGGGTTAAATTTAAATTCAAATAATTCAATAATAAATCATAACTATCTATAAAAAATCATTTCTAAATAGCTACCATCAGCTTAAATTTATAAAAATATTTTATTATTATTACATGTTATTTATTTTTCAACTACTAATACAGTAGATTTTACTTCAACTAATTTTTGTCAAAAACAAACCATAGGTATATAATAATAATACCGTATAGTAATTATTATAATATTACTTTATTTTTTTTTTAACTATGTCTACATAGCTGTTATTAGCTTATAAGTTATTACAGATATACTGTAAATCAGAGTGAATAGGTTTATTATATAAATTAATATTATTTAGTACTTTAGTACCTAGTTTAGTAAATTATATTAATATAGGTAAACTGCAAAAAAATATTCATGTTGCTATGAATAATATATATATTTTGAATTACAACAAAATAACTAAAATTAATATTTTTTTGTTTAAATATCTAATTTTTATCAAATTGAACTAGAATCCCTTGAACGATGGCATGATGGTTAGTATGTTATATAAAAAAAAATTGTTTTAGAAAGTTATTTTAAGTATTTTAGGGGCATGCATAATTATTTAGCTTTAGCATATCAAATTGAATGATTAAAATTATAATAATAAATAATAATAATAAAATACTAAAAAAAGTGGTATACAAACCTTAATTATTATTTTCTGTTCATTATTTTGTTTTGTTGATAATTTATGAGATCTACAAAAGTACAGAATTATTAATTTTTTAATACTGTAATACAATTGTTTTACATACACGCGCAATGTGCATTTTGTTCATAATAACATATTTTTATATTTACATTATTTTGAACATAAATTATTAGCTAATTTTACTCAATTTTCATACTCACAATTTAGGGTACTTTTTATGGACTTCTGAAATACTTGGATTGTAAGAAGAGTTAATCATAGCAGTATCTATTTAATTAAAAAAATGGTTTAATAATATACAACATTTATAAACATAATATAATTATATTATATTATTTGTAATAAAAAAGAAATATTTTAAAACTAATATCTTTAGATACTTCATTCTTAAACATTTATCTTTTGAATTTATCTTAAATGTGATTTATAAAATTAATGATTTAACTGTACTATTATTAAAATAATAATCTATTATTTGTTTAAAATATAAATACAACTAAAACAAATAAAAATAACATTGACAATAACAGTGGTCTTACATAGTTACATTTTACCATTTAGTTATGAAAAAAATAACAAGTTTTTTTGTTAGATATTTAAGTGATAACACAAATACATATATTTCAATCTTTAATACTATAAACTATAAATAAATATTAGTCAGAAAATAAATGAAATCGACTAATAAATATAATAAAAACGTAGAGTAAGACCACACTAGTTATTTGGAAATCTACAATATAATGTATGAGATAAAATAACACTATAAATAAATATTATAAACAAATAATATGTTTTCCAGTATCCTGCAACCATCTGGCTTCTCGATTTATCAAAATAACCAATATCTACCAAGAAATATAAAACAATAATTTATCTACTATTTTAGTTAGCCTATCCCTGTATAATTTCTATAATTTCTATTTTTTTTATGTTTATTTAAGAAAATAATTCACAGTCCCTGGTTATATAAGTCAGACTAGCAAGGTTATTAGTATAAATTATTTACTTTTTAAATTTTAAACAAAACTTTGCATTCAAAACTATTTTTTTGTAGTGAGACTATAATATTTTAATATATTATATATGAGTATCATTAAGATAAAAAAAAAAAATTATTAAAGGTGTAAAAAAAGTGACTACCTATCTCATTTCTATTGTTAAGGTAATTTATAGAAGAACAAAATTCAAAACATTTATCTCAGAAATAACATTTGTAAGATGTAGACTTTACCATTGTAAATCTCTTGTGTATGATCTTCAAATATATCTTCTTTCAAGTATTCTATTTTTAAATTATGTTTTTGTTCAAATTCATCTTTCAACTGTATTTCTTCTTTTATTTCCATCTAAAAAAAAAATGTTCAAGAATATTAATCTAAATTTCAACAGGTTTTTCTTTTCTATAGGATTGGCAATAGTTTTCAGTCCATCTCTAACAGCCATAAAAAAAATAAAATATTTATTATAACTCAAATCAATTATAAATAACACAAAATAGTACCTTAGATTTATTGTTGTTGGTTTCTTTAGATGGATTTTTTACTCTACAACAAAAGTAGTTATTTATTCAACAATAAAATAAAATAATATATAATAATATATTAATATAATAATATTTCAATTAAAATGTGTAAAAACTATTAAAACCAAAGTAAAAACAATTTGTTTTTAAACTAGCTATATAACTAAACTTTTTCCATGAAAAAATGAAAAACATAAAATATGGTGTTAAATATATCCTATGTACCAAATTTCAAAACATTGAGTGCAACAGATTTTTTTATGGATCATTTATATACACAATCATTGCCTTTTATTAATAAAAATACTTACAAGACATTAAAACATTCTGTATCTGTAGAAGTAGTGGCCGAATCTAAAAATCAAATGTAATCAATTCACATTATCCATACAAATTTTAAGATACTAACAGTTGTGAGTTTTTGTTTTTTTAGAGAGTTCATTAAAATCCGAAAGCATTTCAGAGCATTCATTTATTTTACTATAAACTCTCTTCTTTGTATAAACTGAATCATTTTCACTTCCCAAAGTACTTATTAGTTGAACCTGTTGTGAAAAAAAATTTTCACAATCATTATACTATATCAATGAAAAAAAAAAATGAAAAATCATATTGGCATACCCCAGAAGCCTTTTTAATAATTAAACTATTGACTTCATACATATTTTTATAAACTTAAGAATATCAAAATATTATAATCTCTTACTTGTTCTTGTATATTACGGATGTCCACATGATTCAAATCAGTAAGCATTTGATTTATTTGGGTATAATTTTGAAGCACAGCTCTTGCAGTAGTATATCTACGCAATGTTTGTGCAAAGGTTCTAACAGCAGTCACCTAAAATTATAAATTATAGTAATAACAATGAATAATTGAATAAGTATCTTATACAAATAATAACTTTTATGGAGATCATTTCTTCTGGGCATCCCTGCATTGCCGAAATAAGCCATGACTCTACACCTTTGGAAAAATGTCTAATGGCTTGTGTTAATGTTTCTGTACATAATTTATTAATTGATATATCTTTAAATACACACATGAAATAAACATACTAGGAACAGGCCGAAGAACATCTGGAATTAAAACTTTCACTAAGTTTTGATAAAATAGAAAGTCAGCAGTTTTCACAAATAGTTGCAATGTTTTGCACTTAGACAATGAATATAACTTTTTTTTAGATAAACATTTTTTTTCTTCACATTCATCGTTATTATTATTTTGACTACACCAAAATTGACGCCAGAGTGACTCAACAGTGTTAAATTCTAAATTCAATATAGCACCTAAAAATGCCTATAAAGGCAGTATTATATAAATAAAAATAATAAGTTTCAAATTAAAAACAATTTAGTAGGTACTTCGTAATGTTTACGGTACAAATTTTTGAATGTATCTACATCTTTTAAAGTACAATTATCATCCAATTCTAGTTCATTCAATATAATATCAGGAAATTCTGGTACAACATTAGTACCATCGCCTAAATATTCTTGGTCTTGTGCTTGAGGAGAAGATGGAATAAAGTTTTGAGAACAATTAGTAGAATCTGAACTGTTATTGGTGTATTGATTGCAATTTTGCTCTTTCATGTTAATAAACTTAATATTTTTTGAACTACTATTTTGGTTTGTTTGATCTGGTAGGTTTTCTTCTTCTTTAAAGTCATTTAATAATGAACTAGCTTTAATTCTTATACCATAATAATGATATTTGGAATTTCCTCTAAAAAACAAAAAAAAATGTTAACTAAATAAATCAAGTAATGTAGTAAAAAAAGAAAATATAGTAAAAAATAGCACCATACCGAGTTCCAAGACGTCTTGTACGTAATCCCATAAACACAAATCGGATAATTTTACCAAATGATGGTCCAGTTACCGGATCGATTTTAGTTTTCGAGCAATGTGTTAAATAATGATTATATATTGTTGATCGAAGTAATGACACTCCTTCAGCCATTTCATAATTTTCCATCAGCCAGTTGATCTTCATAATAATATATTATTGAGTAATGAGTTATTATTATTGTTCTAAATAAAATCTATCAAATGCTTACAATTACAGGAGAAATTTTATTTGTGCGCGTAAGACTGGAGTTTTGCATTACCGTATTTAACTTGATATCATTCAATTGATCTATATTTGTGTTTGTTATGTCAGAGTCAATAGTGGTTACTGTATGATATGACATATTCTAAAAATAAAAGTAAACATAAATTGTATTAAGTAAAATGCAACAATTTATAAAAATTTAGGATATGTATAAAACAAAATACATTTAGGCATATTATAATAAAAACTATAATACCGAAGATATAGTAGAATTTGGGCTGTCTCTTTGAGAAGTAGAAATAATAGTGTGATAATTGTCAACGTTCTGTTGTACAATATAGGTTCCATTACTTATAATTTGTGCATGACATGTTGGTTGGTCTAAGGTGTTTATAACCTATAAAATTTGAACGTATTATAATTTCAACATTTTATTATAGCAATGAAATTATAATTAATTATACAGAATGATCCAGAAAACCAAACTATTAACTGTACAGATTCTTAATAAGATATAAAACAAAAGGAAATCTTAATTGGTGAAGAATTTTTGGATTATTCTGTCAGTCAAAATCATGAAAATATCATAGCAAAAATTAATCAGAATTTGTATAAATATTATAGTTACTTGTGAATAAGAATTTGTACTTGGAGTGTAATGGGTCTGACCAGCTTGATACATTGTTCCACTCTCATTCACAGTATAAATTGGGTACATCCTTAAAATTTAAAGAATATATTTTGATATATGTTAATAAAGTTAATACACAATTTATATTAAAATTGATTATAAGAAATTTACATATTTTGTTCATTTTTGAAAATTGCTTGTTTACCAGTTTCTTCAACATACTGTACATAAGTAGAATCTATGTCATCAGAATCAATAGGCTCTATTTTGGGAACTAAACAGAAAACAAACAATTAGAAAGTTAAACTTTAATATATATGCAATAAATGCATGTTATACATGTTGATGTCTTACTAAATAGTTGTAAGAAATTGAGCTAACATAAACAAAAGAATCACATAGAATCCAAATGCAATTAAATTAATTAATATTTAGCATGAAAAAAAAATCAAATAAATGTAAATATTACATACCTATTACATAAGACAAGGCTTAACTTAAGTGAAAATGTGCACCAATATGATTAATCTTTTAAGCAAAATAAAAAGTACTGTACTAGATAGTTAATATAAAATAGAATGAAATTAAGAAAATGTAAACTAATAAAAATGAAAATGAAAATGATTATAAATATTTCCCTGAGTATTACCCAGTGGCCAGTGTTGCAGGTATTGGTGTAAGGAAAGTATAATATTTTCCTTAAGTCCTTTATAAATTGTAAGTGTGTAATTTTATATTTACAATATTTGTTTAAATGCATTTTACATGAAAAATGGAGAACTAACATTGTATAAGAATAAGATAAGAATTTTAATTTTTTTTTGAAAAGAAATGTATTCATCATCAAAAAAAATTTCTCCATTATTTCTTAAATATTATTTATACAATAGTGGCCATTTAGTTGAACTTACCTAATGCTGCTACAACATAATGATCATTATTGACAGTAACTGTAGAAGAATTTCTATCTTTATGATCTAGGCAATGTTTATCATCATCCATTAATTTATTAGAAACATTATTATGAACTGTATTAATTCCACATGGCATAACATTTGCAAGTTGTCTATAACTATTGATATTCTAAAAACATAAAGATTTAAAATTTTTTTATACCTACACAATACCTATAAGATTACAAATTAATGAATTATTTATTCAATGTATGTACGCACTACAGAAGTTTGTTGTACTGGTTGTATGATACGAGTTTGACCAACCTCACCAGTTTTTAAAACAGTTATAGCATTAGTTTGAGAGCTAGTACCAGCTGATTCTTCTAATTTGATTCTACTCCTTACCGAAATCGCCATGGAATAACCTAAATCCATATTTAATTTCATAATTTTTTTAAAGTTGATAAATAATTTAAATCGAACTTGTAGTTAAAAACTACAAACAAAACAAGCACTCATGTAATATAAAATATTTTTTGTGACTTGTATAATGCAATTGAAAATTACAAGTAAGGATATTATTATACCAAAATGTGAGTTGATAAGATTAATTCTTTTAATTAGGTATTCAATAAATGAATAGTTTGCGCTATTTATATTTAAACAAAATAGGCAAATAGGTATTATTGTTTAATATTTCTAGTTAAATTATTATTATATATAGGTATATTTATTTAAGTACATATAATTTAATAAACAAATAATATAAAATTGTTATTTAATAAAACTGATAAAATATATTTTATTAAAATATTAGTGGGAAATTAGAAAACATTTATATCAAAAAGAATATCTCTTGTTGTTAAAGACATTAGATCATGAAAATGACTTTTGAATTGCAAGGAATTAATTATATATTATTGACATGTTTATCATTAGAACATATGATGTAACCATAGCAACAAATATCAAGTGTAACAAAATTTTAATTATTTATGCATTCATCATATTAATGAATTATGTCATCATAGTATAACAAAAAAAATAAATATTAAAAAATTTAATTGCTCTTAATTCTTATTCAAAGTATGATTTTTTTGAAAATAATTGTTTTCATTCATAATCAAAAAATAAAATGTATTTAAAATGTATTACAATAAAAATTAATTATAAATAGGAAAATAAAGTACCTATATATATATTATATATATTTATATCAATTTATTTAAAACATTAAAATAAATATTAAAAAGTAAACATTTTTATTTTAAATATCCCAACAAAAATAAGCTGTGCTACAAAAAAAATTAAGGCGTTTATTTAAATTAGATAGGTTTTTAAAATTGAATAATAATAATTTTAAGAGGATGTAAACGCGATATGAATACGCGTATTTGTTTTTTCACTAAGAGCCATTCAGCCACGTGCAACATAGACAATACACTTTCACATAAAAATTTTTTTTATGACTTTTGAGTAATCTTTGAGTAAAATCACCTATTACCAAAAGTTTAGAGGATAATATTTTTGAGGGAATAACATAATACATATCGGTTTTATATTTTATTGTTATTTGATTTTGTATTCGACTTTCAAAAAAAAAAAAAAATTTAATTTAAATGATGTTTAAATGTTTTGAGACAATATTTAGACAAATCCATATACGTTAAATCCTCAAAATTATTATTCTTATTATTATTATTATTATTCATTTTTTAATGATTGATTTTACTCTAAGATTACTCAAAAACATAAAAAAAAAAATGATATTGCGTAAATGCGTTTTGTCTATGTTGCAGTGCATGGGCTAGAGAGAGAAAACAAACAGAGCTTTGACATCCGCTTAAAACTAAATCTTATAATTTCAAGTAAGTAAATACTAAGTAATTATTATTTAGGTATTAAAAATGTTATGCAATAATGACTTTAATATAGGTACATAATACGGATATATTAATAACTAAATTATAATTACCTATTGTAAATAATATAAGTGTATTAATATTATGATTTGCTTATTTTAAGTTGTAATAAGAATTAAAAACTCTTTTCCACACCACTTTTGTTTTGTTCTGTCGTCAACTTTGCGTGTGTGTACAACGAACTATAATCGAACACAATATAATGCAATTGTTCGAGTTAATCGTTCACCCGAATATTGTTGACAGACAAGGCGTTTACGCATGTTTATGGTGTCTATGGCTACGGCGCTTTTCTCCCGTTGCTAGGAACACAGTCAGTCACAACAAACTGAACAAACGCGCGACCAACACAATAAAATAACATGATCAAGGAAGGGCACTAAAGTCGTAGTGAATATCGTCGGATTTTGCGCTTCTCGTAGTTGTATATACAGTTCACCTCATTTCACTGGTTGTTGATATTTGCCGCCAAAAACATAATTAATTTATTAATTCGTGCGAGCAACAATACACGATCAATAACAAAATTACCGAACTTTAGGAATGGTCAATGGACATGCCGCCGCCGACGTCGCCGTGTGTGTGCATAAGCTCTGTCGAGTGTGCGCGTGCGCGTGTGCTTCGGGCGCCACCGGTGTGTTGTACAGCTGTAAGTTGAAAATTGTAATAGACAAGAGGCGGTGTCTACTTATAGAACATTAGATACAACTAGGACTAAGTTTTTGGGTGTAGAGCTGTAGCCGTTATATTTTCTCTGATTCTCACAATTATTACATTAATCTGTGATTTCCCTACATACTACCGACTACACTCTTCTACTAAGTTAGTATATTTTAAATTTTTAACAAATAGACCAATAGACGGAATAAATATGAGTTTACATCAATATTTATCAAGTTGTCTGTAGTATTTACAATACATGAGGGTTTTGCATATACATACCCCGTTTTTTCCTTTAATATCTAATATATATATTTAATTCATATTCTAATTATTGAAAATCTTAAACTAACTTAGGACCATATTTTCAATTTGTCAATTATTTATATTTATAAGTATTAATAATATTAGCCAATGTTTATTTCTGCAGACAGCATTCTATTCCCGGGGGGGGGGGGGGGGGGGTATGGGGTATGGTACATATTTTCGATAGGTATGCGGTATGCCATAAAGTAAATAATAATAAAGGAAAGTAAAAATATCGTATACATTTTTCTCTGGGAGGGCATTAACCCCTCCCCCCCGGGCACCATTGTTTTCTAATAAAATACATACCTATCTACCTACCTAGCTGTACCTGCCAACTGTACCAACTTGGGTAGTCATCAGATAAAATACAAATTATATCTACAACTATGGTTGGGATTTTTTTTTAACTCGCAAGACACAATTTTTTGAAATGTAATATTGTAAAAAAGTCGGGATATTGACGTCCTGCTTTATTAAAAAGCGGGAATCAGGACACTAAAAAAAAAAAATAGATTAGGTATTGTGACATACACGTCCCGCTAAAAATTTGAAGCGGGACAAGTATATTACAAATCGGGACGTTTGACGTATCCCAACCCTATCTACAACAGATTTTAATTCGTCATGCAGTTTACTTGAAAACAACTTTTTAATTTTTAAAAATTGAACTAAACTATTAACGAATTCAATAATCTTTTCAGTTATTTTATCTATACTACTACTACCTATTATTATAAAAAGAGAAGTCATTTTTTGACGTTGTTAGGGGTAATCTCTGGATCTACTGAACCGATTTTGAAAATTAATTTACCAATAGAAAGCCACATTCTTTGTAAGTGTCATAGACATAAATTTAATCCGATAAAGTTAATTATAAATTACAAAATTAATTTAAAAAAAAACATATATATACATATTTACCCCATCCTTTCTTAGTACGCTCCTACATTGCTTAAGGAACCTCTGTACAAGTCTCTAGACCAGGTTCGGTCTGGGCGTTGATGAGTGAAAAAAAAAGTAAATAGATTACTTTAGAGTCCTGCAGGGATGGCCAAACTTTTTAATAAAGTTATGCTGAGAAATGAGAATATGTTTTTCCTTTGTGGAGTCATAAAAATACATGCAACTATTGGATATGGTTGACTGGAGTTTTTTTTATTAAACTAATAAATAGATATTATAACATTATTACAGTATCACACAACTATATAATAAATAATATATATTTACACTATTAAATTAATCATGCTCTTAGCTCTTACCTATATATCTTTTACTTTTCACTGTAATGTAATAAATAATCACATACATTTTTAACTACATATCTATGCTATGTTATATAACTGTGTCTGTGTGTATGGTAATGGTGGTGATATAAGCAATATCCCATTATGTCATCTACGGGTTTTAGTTGTTTTGGATTTAGAAATACAAATATAAAAATTGTTTAAATAATAAAATAATGTACGAAATATAGGTACAAACTAATTTAGCCAATCAATAGCAGTTTCAGGACAAGTCGCCAAGTAGCCGTATAGTGGATGCATTTGTAGCATATTGGAATATTAACATTGTGTTATTATTGTTATTCCTTTTAGCACCTAATAGTATTGATTATAAATACTATATAATATATAATCAATGGTAATTGGTAGTAGTTATTAATTATTATAGTATGCACTAGTACTATATGCATTTGTAACCTACTTAGTAATTATAGTGTTTAGCTTTGATAGCAGACAGCGATTTGCACTTAGATACTCTGGATGAGATAAACAAGGCCATTAAACGTAATTGAGTTGGTTTTTAGAACTTTCGACAAAAAACAAAATGGTAATATTTGATTTTTTACAGATATTAAAAAATAAAAAATTAAACATAGACTATTACTAGGGCAGTGGAGTAATAACTTAAAAAAAATAATTAGTAAGCAATTAAAAATGTGTACTCACTACTCACTAGCTATAGCCGGAGTATATAGTCTCGAATACGACAAATAATGATGAAATTATTGAAATGTAAATAAAATATTATAAACGTCACTACGTCAGATAACGGTAAATTATGTACCTAGTAGATGTACAGGTACCCATTTCATCACTATACTGTCTATAATTTATGGTCCCTATAACAACAATACTATTAATACTGTACAATTATACTATAATTTATACAGGACGTATGCCACCAATTGCCGTGATTCTGAAAGCTTCATATTGGAGAGATAAAATTATCCAAAGTGGATATGACTGATTGAAAGACTGTCAGAGTCGGAGACGTAAAACGCTCTTTTGATAGGTAAGAGATAACTTATTAAATATAATTTAGGGCTGGTCTTACAATGTTCCGTAACTGGGGTCGCTAACAGTAGGAGAATAAGGGGGCATCCAACCACCCGGACCGGTTACTGCCATCAATCTGTGTGAGCGAAACGGTAATGTTCTCTACTGGGATAGATTATAGGTATTAAAAACACATTGTCATTGTAATATTTACAAGACAATTATTAATATCAATTGAATTTAAACCAAAGTTGACTGAAAAATTACACTAAAAATATTGTTTTAATGTTTGATAAAATAAGTAAATAATAATAAATATACTATTTATAATGGATACAAAAAACATAAGTATTATAATTTGATATTTTCAAGTAAATTTATTTTAAATAAATTACAAGCTAGAAAATTATTTACACAATTTATTTATAGTTCACTGTATAAAATAGATATTAACAACAAATTGCAGTCAATATTAAAAATTGGTAGAATGAACAAACTATATTTCTGACTCTATTAATCACGACTTGATCACAGTTTTTTTTTCTTTTATCATTACGTTATTACAATTTTTAAATAATTTTACTGCATTACTTAAAAATGCGACAAATATGATATATTTTCAGTTCACTACGATCAACATTTCTGTTAACATAAGCGCAATTTAAACTTGGTGGTAAAGGTATAAGTAGTGATCTCGATTTCTGAGTTCTTAATTCTAAGCGCGGCGATTGGTTGATTTCGTTTATGATTATATTTTTGTTTTCCAAAAGATGTATTATAATGGCATTAATGACAGTTGAAAATTTACAAACATTTGAAATGAATACTACGTATGTGTTTTGTACGATGACTGCTTGTTATAAACTTTTTTTCACACTGACCGCACTCGTATGGTTTTTCGCCTGTGTGCGTTCTATTATGTACAACCAAATTCCATTTTTGTGTAAATGAACTTTCACAAACGTTGCACGCATATGGTTTATCACCGGTGTGCGTTCTATCATGTTTAACCAAACTGCTTTTTAGCGAAAAAGATCGTCCACAAACTTTGCACGCATATGGTTTCTCACCGGTATGCGTTCTATTATGTACGACCAAATGTGATTGTTGCGTAAATGATCGTCCACACACGTTGCAAGCAAATGGTTTCTCGTCGATGTGCGTTCTTTTATGATTTACTAAATTGTCCATTGAGCGAGGGTTATTGCTTTCCGAATATTCTTTATCAGTCGTCTGTCGTTTACGTCTGTTCGATTTTTTCGGCGACATTGTTTCTGCATTAACTACGGCCTATAAAATAGTAATGTAAAAATACATTTTAGTTATACGTCCACTCAATAAATACAATATACGGAATTATAATAACGATTCGTGTGACTAAATTATGAGCTATGCTTATTCTTAAAAAACTTAACCATACTAATTCAACTATAATTAAAAAAAGTCACAGTTAATAGATTAATTACACAAGTTACTTAATAGTACCTTATTCTTTGGTTCATGGTGAAAAATATTAAAAATAAAAACAGATATGTTTCGAGACTATGATTATTCACAAGAATATATATATTTATGTTAATTAGTAATTACTATATTTTGCTATGTGAAATATGAATGATCATTTTTCATATTATTGTGAATTTAAGAGGCGGAGAGGAATGGGATTGAGAATTGTAACATCACAGTAACATACTGACTGGATACTAGGTACTAAAATTATCATTGTTACAGATAAATCATACAAATATATAATGTATAATCAATTAATAAATTACACAAGAATGTCTCTAATAAATATTAAATGAAATATATTACATACAAATATAATCTTATACCTACTCTATATAAAACTAATTTTATCTTTATTTGCATTATGAAATGAATAATACTCGTAGTATTGTTATAGCAAGTACGTTCATAATATTATTTTCTAATTTCAGTCATACCGCAATCTGCTTAATTACAAACGCCTTCTGGAATAGAGAACATTTTTATTGATACTATATTGTGTATGGAGCGCATAAATGTCCATAAATGATATCATCAAGTTTTTGTCTATGACAATTATATTCATATTTGTAACAAGTCAAAAAATATTCGTAGTTCATTTTCAGCGTATCATTGGTATACGTCGTACGATTACTATCTAGTGTACGTTTTGAAATTTCGTACCATACTCAGTAATCATTTGCATGGACCAACAAACGTCATACAAAATTAATAATAGTAACGAATTTAAAAACATTGGATATGCATTATTCGTGTATGTCTTCGACAATTAGAGCTTCTTGAGAACTTTTTTTCACAATGGCCACATGCATATGGTTTTTCACCGGTGTGCGTTCTTTTGTGATCAGCCAAAGTTTTATGTATCGTAAATGATCGTCCGCAAACTTCGCACGCATATGGTTTTTCACCGGTGTGCGTTCTTTTGTGATCAGCCAAAGTTTTATGTATCGTAAATGATCGTCCGCAAACTTCGCACGCATATGGTTTTTCACCGGTGTGCGTTCTTTTGTGTTCAGCCAAAGTTTTATGTATCGTAAATGATCGTCCGCAAACTTCGCACGCGTATGGTTTTTCACCGGTGTGCGTTCTTTTGTGTACAACCAAAGTTTTATGTATCGTAAATGATCGTCCGCAAACTTCGCACGCATATGGTTTTTCACCGGTGTGCGTTCTTTTGTGTTCAGCCAAAGTTTTATGTATCGTAAATGATCGTCCACAAACGTTACACGCATATGGTTTTTCACCGGTGTGCGTTCTTTTGTGTTCAGCCAAAGTTTTATGTATCGTAAATGATCGTCCGCAAACTTCGCACGCATATGGTTTTTCACCGGTGTGAGTTCTATAATGAACAACCAAAGATGAATTTTTTGCAAATGATCGTCCACAAACATTGCACGCATATGGTTTTTCACCGGTGTGCGTTCTTTTATGTATACTTAATTTAGATTTGCTGATAAATGTTTTAAAGCAAACGTTGCACACAAGAGGTAGTTTTCTAATATGAACATTTTCGTGACTGTGTACGCTGTTAGTATTCTTTAACTCTTTACTATAATATGGACTGAAATACAAATCTGTGTTGGTTATGGAGCGATATTTTAATGTGTGATTGTCCCCAGTAACGACAATTTCAAGATTTCTTTTGCTGTTTTCACTTACATCATGAACGTTACTATTGTATGTCTCCTTATCCATGTCCATTGAGCAAGTGTAATTGTTTTCCGAATATTCCTTATCAAACGTCTGTCCTTTATGTTTGTTCGATTTTTTCTGTGACATTGTTTCTGCATAATCCGTGACCTTTAAAATAATTAGTAACTAAGAAAATACATTTTACACAATTTACCTCTAGTGAACTAAAATGCCGTACATATACGGAATTATTATATTTTATCTATAATAATAACGATTTACGTAACTGAATTACTGCAGAACACTTATTAGAACACTGAACTACACAATCATTACCATAATAGTTTTAGCAGAGCGATGTGTTTTTTTTGTGTTATATACACGACAAGTAGTTGAAATAATAATTCAATCTTTGGAAGTGGTTTCTGATAATAAATTGAATTTAGATTGTACTTTAGAGAGATTAAAATAGAAAATTTCCAGTAAATTTATAAATAATCAGGAAAAACAAATAATAAACTCAAGGATAAATGGAAACTTTACGCAAAATCAGTTTTTGTAATCCAAAAAGGAATAACTTTAGGTACCTACCTAGTTGAGATATTTGTTATAGTAGCATTTTGTAAACATTAAAATTTACTTTTTTAATCACTGTCTACAATTTTTTTTGTTTGGTCAAAAACCTAGAATATTTTCTCAAAAGTAGTTTATATGCCAATTAAGACCTAGTTAATTTGTTTTAGTTTAATAATAATTATTGTGTACATGAAACTTTTACGTACCAATATTATTATATTTTATACGTATAAAATTAAATCATGGTGAAATTTCAAAACGATAGATTAATTTTATGTTATTGCCTATTCATACCAAGAAATTATTTACAACATTTTACGGTTGGCATTTACTTAAAAATTAATAATAATATAATATTATATGAATGTGTGTATAATAATTAAAAATCAATAGCAAAATAAATGCTAGGTTTTTATTTATTTGTTTATTATTATAAATATTTTTACATAATATATAATGCTATTATACAGTAAAATATCATACTTATACGTATTGAGTATAATATTTTAGAATTAGGTATATTACAACTTTTTCTTTTAAAATTATTTTATTTAAAAATAATTTGTTTATAAAACTGTATGGATTACAATGTAGGTAATAGGTTTTAAAATAAGTAAGTTTTATGACAATGTACGTAATATGTTCTAAGTTGAGCAAAAAAATATTATTACTTATGGTCAAGCATCCAGCAGTCATTTGACCTTTACTTATTAATTTATTATAGTAGTTCACTAAGTAAATGTCTTTTTCGTCTTCTGCGTACATTATTACTGGAGAGCGAGACGGTGGATAATTCTTTAATTAATTAATGACTATGATAATTTAAATTAGTATGAATATTATAGTAATATCATTCAGCTAATTGATTAAGAATAATAATTTATATTTATGACGATTTTTATTAGTAAAATCTCAATGAGAGAATGTTACTTCTCAAAAGCTGATATTTATTTATTAATTAATTAATTAACGCCCGTTAGGTCAATTTTACAAAAGAAACAAAGATAATATTATTATTACAATACAATTATTTTATAATTGTTTAGGTACGAAATAATACGCAGAACTTAATATAATTTGGATTAAGCAGTGTTGGTAAACAGAACTATCCTACAAAAAGGCGGTGGACTCATTTCGGCGGAAGAATAAACGCCAAAATCCTAGGTACGCATAGTGTGTTCCACGGTTAATAGATAACAGGTATTAAGTAACAGATATTAAATTTAGAACTATATAGTTCAAAAACTCCAGGTCAGGTTACAATTTTACAATTGTACATTATTGTACAATGGAAGAAATACCAGAATGGTGAAATAAATCGTACCTATAGAATATGTGAAAAAAGTGGGATTTTAATTTATGATTTTATATAATATGAGTTTTTATAAGATAGCAATTTATAAATGACTACTTGCATAAAATATTAATTATGTCACATGTTAGCTATAACAGGTATACAATATTAGATTGGCGTTTATGTACTAAACATTTTGGCGCAAAGGATAGGTCATTTTTGTACCTTTGGCGCTTATGTCATATAGTAATTAATATATTTGCCAGACGCATTAAATGGTCGATTGCGACTATAATTGGAGATACGAAAAGGGACGCAAATGGAGCAACGGAGCGTGTGGAATGTTATATGATAGCTATATTGAAACATTTGTAGCGTTTTAGTACTCGAGGGCTTTGCATGTATGTTCTATTCTTTAACATAACTGGAACAAAATAACTAAAACCGTTATTTTCATTTAAATATCCAAATTTGAAATAATTTGAACTAAAAATAAGTTTTTATATGTAATATCAGAATTTTTGAATATGACTATAAGGATAATTTATTATATTTTTTGTGTTAAATGTTAATAGGTAAAAATCTATTAATAGCACAAAGGAGAAAATATATTTTGTGAATTAAATGCTTGTATGAAAATTTCAAGGCTCTATTCATACTTGAATTAGGTTCAAATTGAATTGATTTTGTCAAAAACTGATTTTACGTAAAACGTTTTTGATAATTATTTTTTAAATTGCCTACTAAGAATTTTTTACTTTTGATTCACCGAAGTACCAATTACATATATTTGATTTTCTATAAGAAACCATTCTAAAAGTTGAGATTTTGAAATTTTTCAGAATAATAATAAGTGACTACACATTCACACACAAAATACACATTAAAATTAATATAATCATTGCTCAATTTAGAATATAAATTTATGAATCATTAATGTATTTTTTGTTATTTAATGGTTAATACTAGATATTAATTTGAATTATTGAAAAAATTAATGAATATTGATAGAAGATACTATAAGCCTTGTATGTTTTTATTTGGTGGAACCAACCAGGGGAGGGCTAATAATGACACTATATTGAAAATGTTTGCAGTGTAATAGGTCAAAAAATGTCCCCTTCCCTTTAAATTACTTATAGTTTTACTATTATGACTTAATATATATACATAAAATAAAAATTGTAATAAGTGATATTCAGTCATAGGGTACATCCATAATGATTAATAAAATTAATATTAATTAAAAAAATATATATATATAACCTTTAAAGCTTTCTTCTTCTTCCTCTTTAATAATTTTTGTAATCTACAAAAAAAAAATTTATTTACATATTAACTAAACAACATAATATATTATATATAATAATATACTAAATGCACAATATAGGTAGAATAAAAAAAAATGTGTATTTTTTAGTATTTGCATTTATTATTACAGAAAAAAGATTATGAAGCTTATTGTACTCATTATTCATACTTACATTTTGGGCGGATTCTCGTGAATTTTTGAAATTCTTGAATTATAAGTATTGTTGATTATAGCAGTATCTAAACAAAATTGTAATAATGGTATAATATATATATTACAATATAATACAAAATAAAAATATATAGCAAAAAAAAATATTATTTGATAAATGAAATATAAAATTATAAAAGTGAACTTCTTGTGTTAATTTATAGAGTAATACAATTCAAAACACTTTTATAGAAAGAACAATTTAAAGTTCCAAATGTTACCCATGTTTATTTCTTTTGAATAATCTTCAGTTATTACTTTATTCAAGTATTTCATTTTTTTATGATTTTTATGTTTAGTTTTATCTTTTGACGTCTCAGTTTCTTCTTTAGTTGCAATCTTAAACAAATCATTTAACAATTAAAATCTAATTATAAGAAGGTTCATTTCTTTTGATGAAATGTCAAATGCTTTCAATGTCTGGTTCTATCACTAATAGATATTTATATATTCTTTATAATTGAAGAGTAGATGCAAGAACCAGTTATCTCCATATTTTGTAGTTATTCAGGAGGCATAAAATATTACCCAATTATTGCACAGGACTCAAAACTATATTCAGGGATGATAAATAGAAATTAGTATGCTATTAGGCTATGGAATGGAGAGAAATACTTTGAAGAATTATACTGAAATTCTGTATCAGAAAAATAAAATGCATAATCTTTAAAAACATACATTAAAAAAAAAAAAAGTGAAAAGCTGGTTTTTGCACCAGACCTTTTAATTTAAAATAATTAGAAATTAGTTAATACCTTAGATTTTTTAAATTTTTTTTTGATTTTTTTTGATTGACTTTTTAATCTAAAAAAAAAAATTCATTAAATCATTAAGTAATGGAATATGTATTAATTCCAATTTAAATGTGTATGAGACATCGAAAAAGAAGAAAATACAAATTATAATATATCAAATTATCTATATTTAAGTACTTATAAAAAACTAATATTATCTAAAATAATTTATT
This sequence comes from Rhopalosiphum padi, assembly GCF_020882245.1. Classification (NCBI taxonomy): domain Eukaryota; kingdom Metazoa; phylum Arthropoda; class Insecta; order Hemiptera; family Aphididae; genus Rhopalosiphum; species Rhopalosiphum padi. The sequence goes on along the minus strand of NC_083600.1, from coordinate 48,369,289 downwards.
ATACAGTGTATAGCAAATAAAGTTTATTTGCAATCATTTAACAATGCAAGTATATGATCCATATTGTTTTATTATTTTATACTTACAAAGCATTACCATAGTCTGTACACAAGGAAGTATCAGCCAAATCTAAAAGACAAATTAAATTAATCATCATTATCCATTCAAATGTGTGAAGTTACAAACAATTGAGATTTTTTTGGAAGGGTTCATTTAAATCCAAAAGCATTTTAGAGCACATATTTTTTTTACTTTGAACTCTCTTCTTTGAATGAATTGCGTCATTTTCATTTTCTAAATTATTTATAAGTTGAACCTAATGTGAAAAAAAAATTGTAAATAATTTTAATGAAACAAAAGGAAAAGTTAAAACCTGTAGATTTTTTTTCTTTTTTTTTTCCTTTTTAATTTTTTTTATTATCCTTTTCAACCTAAAAAAACAACAACATTAAAGAAAATTAATAATTATACTTGATAAGTTTATTTAGAACCATATACAGTGAAATGCGGAAAAAATAGCTCTAAATAGCAGACATTCTAGGTCACCAAAATTGTATGCTATTCAGAGGAGGTATTTTTGAAATTTATAAAAAGTAAATGTTTTAAAGGAAAAAATATGCATTATGTTAAATTTAATTATAGTGTTTTAACAATTAACAAATAAGTCAAATAAAATATAAACAAATATCCCCATTTAAAATATAATATAATACCAAAACAACATAGTTTCCTTTAAAAAAATCAAAAGATAAAAAATGTAGGTAAGTGTCGAGCAGACCACTGTAATGAATGAGTTAAATTTTAAACTCATTGTTATATAATTTTGATAAATGAACAACTTATAAGGAAACTTATATTCAATTTTCAAGAATCTTGAGTAAAAAAAATGTTTTTAACATTTAAAGATCCCAAACGTCAATAAATAGCTTGAAAAGAAAATATTTAGACATTTATTTTATATGTTGGAAATGTTAACAAAAATATCAAGTATCTATTTATGATTATTCGTTTTTGAGTTATACCAAACAAATAAAATCAATTTTATCAAATACTGGGTTCATGTAAAAATTCCATTTTTTTTTTTTTAAAACAGGCATCCGCTATTTGAATAAATAAAATATGCGCCATAATATGACCTAAAAAATCTTAAAAAAAACTTATATTTATTAACAAAAGATTATTTATGAAATAATAGGTACATTTAAAATTAATTAAAAACTACGGTTTGTTTACATTTTTAATTACTGTTCGATAGGCCACAATACGCTGGACTATTTAAAAATAGACTTTAATATAAACAAAAATATGGGTATTTTTCATATGTATTTAAAAAAAAAATAATAATAATAATAATAAAAATAAATGACAACATTTTTATAATTTTCATACCAAATAATATAAACTAGATTTATGAAAATACAAAATAAAAGGTTGCATACAAATTAGCAAAAAATAGCATCAAAATCCTAAAATACTTAAAATATGCAAAAAAATAGCATTATAAAATTTCATACTTGGAGTCACGGGTACATAAAACAAATTTATAGCTTACTCTGCTATTTCTATCTGTATTCTATAATAATTAGCAAATGCTATAAAATCCGAGCCCTGGTTATTACATTAAAAAGTAATGAAAATGTTTCCATTCCAAGAAATGGTCTATTGGGAGCAGTGGTGTATTGGTAAATAAATTTAAGGGTATAACACACTTAAAAGTTGAATATACCTAATTATACCTACTTTAAATGACACTTAGTATTAGTATTACTTAATAATAATCTTTTATTACTTTATTACAACACTTACCCTCCATGTGTATATGTATATGCAGTGGGCTCCACCCAGAAATTAATTCCTATATACGCCACTGTTTATATGTACCAAGTATCTCAGTATCAAATATATTTTTATTTTTTTAATTAATTCATTTCATAAAGATCATAAAGAATACAAATTTTTATTATCAAACTTAAAAAAAATTGTATAGTAAAATAATGGACTATATTAATAAAATAATAAACAACATTAGATAATATACAGTACTTAATGTCATAATAAAATATTATTGTATTAATTTGTACATTATTATTATTATTTTCAACTTTTGTTTGGTAATATGACTGATGATAAATTGGAGGTGTGCGTATACCCATAAAAGACTAATTGTCTTAAAGGTATACGCATAAATCCATGCGTATACCCTCCAATACACCACTGATTGGGAAGGGTCCATTAGGGGAGGTTTCACAGTAGTTATATTTTTATAAAAAGAAAACCATAAAAAACATACTACTATTATTATTATATTATAGATAATATTACTGTTGAAATGTAAAATAATTAATAAAATTAATTGTATTTATATAAATAAGTTATGAAATTATATTGATAACCAACTAACCAAGGAAAGGAATAATAATAGTAATAATAATAATAATAATAATAAGAAAAAAATGTATACTTTAGAGCTTATTGCCATCTATATTTTACAGACTTTGTCTTTGTTTTATTTATATTGTATAATTTTGGACCATTTAAGTTTTTTTTGAAGATTAAATAGTATTGTAATACATTTTGTTTTTATAAATATAAATTTTTTACATAATATAAAAAAGAAAATAACACAAAATATATCATTATCACTGAGCATAAGAGAAAATATTTTTCTTTAAAGTTTAATTATTTTAATCGTTCAATAAATACTGATTTTATTAATTTGTCAATAGTTGTTTTAGTTTTCATTCTTTTTAATCTTGGCTTAAGATTCAACTTATAATAATAAGTATAATATAAACTAAACTGAATTTGTTAATTTTATAAATACCTTGTATACTCCTCTTCATTTATAGAATTAATATTTGTATTAATGTTAGTAACAGTTTTATCTGAAAATATAATCAAATAAAAAAAGGTAAGCAAGTGGGTACCACTCTGTTGTACATTAAATGTCAAGTTGGTCACTTTAATAGGTATGTTAAATTTGAATTCAAATGATATATACAAAAAATAATTTTGAGCGGGGACAGTCTGTCAACATTTATCATTAAGAGGACGCTATACCCGCATGTGTTGTCTCTGTCTTATACACGCGTAACATAGCTAAAAACTGTCCCGCGCAAAACAGTTTTTAGTTATGTTACACGTGTATAAGACAGAGACAACACATACGGGTATAGCGTTCTCTTAAGTATATTCTATCATATTTTTTTTGATATACCTAACCTTTAAGTTTAATAATAGATGAATTGACTCTTTGACTCCAATATTAAAGCTAACAACATAAAATGGATACCATTGAACACAAATTTGCTATGTTTTAAGTTTGTAAGACAGAGACAACACATAAGGGAGGGGGGTATGACTTTTTTTTATTTTTCCCAATTTTTTAAATAAAATAGTGGAACTTATTAGTTTTAACCTTTCTTAAGTACACACTAAATCTAATTTATTATCCAAAACAACCCAAATAAACTTATTGTATATACAAACAGATACAAAAAATCAACCAATAATTGTAAAATCAATACATTCATGGCGCCGTTCAAAATCTAAAATTATGAGTATTGTAAACAATAAATGTAAATATTCAAGTAAAATAGCTTACCTTTATTAGCTTTTTTCTTGAATTCATTCAAATGAAAATCCACTTTACAGTCTTCGTTTGATAGAGTATTTTGATTTGTTTCTGTCTTTGATAAAGCTTTATTGTTGTCAAAATTATTATTATCGTGTACCTAAAAAAAAAATTACAATCTCATTAATTATTATTATTTTTTTTTTAAATTAGAATACAAACCTTTTTTTTATCTCTCATTTTTTTCTTATGTTTTTTTCTACAGTTGACATAGCAATCAAATATAATAACATGAATAAGAATTATTTAAATAGGTACATATAAAATATATCATAAAATTATAAGTTTATAACACTTATTTCATTATTTAATTTTAAGTTGCATATAGTTGACCACAAATTTAAAAACAGAAAACAAACCAATTAATTAAAATAAAAACTCTTTTTACTGTTTAGATATTTGTTCTTTAAGCACATAATAAACCCCACAAAATTTTATTTTTGTTATAATTAGGATCACATTTTTAGATTAAAAAACTTGAAATTTATTAAAATCCTCTTAAAAATGTGCAAAAAATCAAAATCAAAATATACAAATTGTTTAACAAAAATATACACTTGTATAATTGAATTTTTTTGTTTTTTAAAGCTAATAATAATTATAAAAATAGGATAGAAATTCATTGCAACACAAAAGATAAAATATTTGTAAATGTAAGTCTTATTAAAATACTTTATTATAATTTAATTTAAAAAAAAGTTAAACATTTTATGGTCCTTAAAAATGATCAAAATAATAATGTAAGTATTAAGTACATTAATTTTCATTTTTCATAGATACTTACAATGTTAATTGTATGTTACCTCTTTCTGAAACATTAGAAATAGAAATACAAGTTGTCAATTCATCTAAAAACAAAAAAAAATATAATAAATATTAATCAATGCTCGTTATAATGATTTCCACTGTTATAACACAGTAGCAAAAACGAAAAACAACTTACCTTTGGTTAAATTGGTAGCGCCTATTATGTCTTTACTTAAATTCTTGTTAATTTCATCACACGTCTCAGTATAAAACTTATTTGTCTTTAATGAAGCTTTTATTTTTTTATTTTTTTTATTATTTTTTATCTAAAAAGGTATAATATTAATTTAATAAATTATTTATAATTGTATTTATTTTTAAAATAATACAAACTTTCTTTTTATCTCCCATTTTATTCTTCTTTTTTTCTTTTAATTTTCTTTTTCTATAAATGGTTAATACATTAATATTTTTATACAGTTATATTCATTTTCAAGAAATTAAAAATAAATAAGTCATTATTAATTACAAATTAATAATTATAATAATATAACATATTTAGAATGTGACATGGACAATACTGTGATGAGCATTAAAACAACTATACAATAATTATTAATTAAAAATGTATAAAAACTGGAATACATGTTTTTATATTTAAAATAATTTATTATTGTTTTATTGGAAAAATAATTATTTATAAATTAAACAATATGTAACAAAATAAATAATTAAGTTATTTATTATTAATAATTGTATAATATAGGTTTAAATTATTCAATAGATAATAATGAAAATATTAACTCATTTTAAAGACATTTCAATTAACTTACAATGTCAATCCTTTTTCTACTTCTGAAACATTTGCAATAGAAATATGAGTTGAAAATTCATCTAAAAATTGAAACAGATATATTGAATATTAATTATATAATAACATTATATGATATAAAAAGACCTTTCAGTAAATCGGTACCTCCTGTTTTGTCAAAATTCAAATATTCGTCACAGGATGCTGTGATTTTTTTTGGTGATGTGGTGATTAGCTGAGTCTAAAAAATATAATTCAAATATATTTATAAAGTAGAAACATACCTATAATATATTATTATGCATATTATTTTATAAATTCAATAAATTACATACATTATGTTTCAATGCATTGTCCGCAGAATAATTAGATAAAATTTCATTTTTAGTTAACTGCTATAATAAAAACATATAAATATATATTATGAGTATTAGTTTTATGAATACTTTTTTAAAATTATTTAAGGCACCTTGATTTTTTTCTTTTTCTTCTTCATTTTTTGTACATCTTTTATAATCTACAAAATAAAGCATTTAGTATTTACTAAGGGATTAATTATAATTTTTTTTTACAATGAACTGAAATTATATAAAAAAAAAAATGGATCAAGGTTTTTACATTACAGTTAATAATATTAAATTTAAGGAACAAAACTGTTTTTTAACATTAAAAATCAAAGCACTATCAATAAAATTTAAATTAATAAATAACAATATTTTTTTTTATATTAAATAAATAATCAATCTTTTCAGTTTACTAGGCAAAAACTATAGGAGCTTAATAAAGTAAAGTATTACTATTAAAAATGTTTCTAATTGAAATTAAAGCACGAATTAAGACTTATATGATGTAATATATTATAATATCTAAACTATGTCAGTATGAGGGTATGTGAACAATATAATTTATAAATATAAACCTAATCATTTTTTGCTTACCCGAGTCATTTTAAATTATAAGCAGTCATGCATTGATTTTGATAATTGTCACTATTTAACAGTGTATTATATTAAAAAACGCGAATTATATATTTAAAAATATAAAACTATACATTTCTGTACTCAATATTTCCACGTGATAAAATAATAAATAAACATTGTTACAGCTATTGGATACTATATGTCTAAATATTAAAAATTATATAATAAACATTAAACACCATAGAATAGTAGATAAATTCTCATTGAAGAGAAAAGATTAGAATAATCTGGTGCAATGGCAAATCTTCATTAATAATTGGGTATGGCCATGGGACACATTTGGAGCCAAATTTTGAAAATATCATATTATCATAGATTACTGATAAATCCATATAATGATCAGTGATAAAACAATTTTTGATTATAAAAATAATTTTGGCGCGCAAGGCTTGTTTAAATGCAACTTGTCATTATTATTAATAAATTAATTTACCTGGCCAAGACTCAGTGAGCCTTGTATTGGTAGATAGAAGCTAAAATAGCTTGTAACTTGTAAGTCCCTATAATTTGAATTTAATGATTAATTATTTTGTACAAAAAACGATTCTATAAACCATAACGAGACATGATGTACCATTAAAGGGATTGGAAGCGATGATTTCCTGTCTTTATCTAACACACATGCAACATAGGATTATAGACGTGTTCTATTTCCAACGTACCGATTAATATAATGAAGTGATAAGAATTCTGAATACAGATTTGAATTCGTCATAAAGTCTACTTGAGATCGACTTTCCCACATTTTTTATTTAATCCTCCCAAAATCCGAAAAACGTTATATTAAAAAAGAGTAATTAAAAAATTGACATATTTCAATTTTTGGAGTAGTAAAATCAAAAAATCAAAAATGTGGGAAAGTCGATCTCAAGAAGACTTGATGACGAATTCAAATCTGTATTCAGAATTTTTATCGCTTCATTATATCAATTGGTACGTTGGAAATAGAACACGTCTATAATCCTATGTTGCGTGTGTGTTAGACAAAGACAGAAAATTATCGCTTCCAATCCACTGACCATCGCCACTGACCTAAAATTTAAGCGGCGCAACTGGTCCATGGCCCTTATAAACATTTATTTTTGATAAAAATACGGCCGAAAGGGAGGGGATTCAACACCCCCCCCTGGCTACGCCACTGTTAAGGATATTGTATTATATATTACATTTATTTTTCAATTTGTAGTGTTTGGAAGAAACGAGTTCCAAAAGGAACGGATTCATGGAACAAATTCCTTTTTATAAAAAAAAAGAACGACGAAATGAATGAATTCTTTTTCAATGAAAATGAACGAAATTTATTGTCGTTCCTTTCGAATTTCAATTTACATAGATATTTAAATAATTAAAATTAAAATATATTTTTAGAAGTTCATTAAAAAGTTGTGAAAGTTTTTTTAGAGTATAATACACCAAAGCCCTCAAATGCTTTTGTCGAGAGATTGTTTACTAGGTACTATATCTAATAAAATGACCAAGGCTGTGAATTTGATGCACTTAAAAACTATTAAATATGCACTAAAAACTAACAAAATATGCTCTACAATACTTAAAATATGCTCTTATTTTTCAAAAAAAGCATTTATACGATGAATATACCTAATTTATATAAACATTTATTGTAATTTTTCCTTGAAAAAAGAATTTGTTCCAGTTTCAGGAATCCGCTGCTTTTGGAACTCGTTCCTTCCAAACACACTGGCCGTTAATCGTTATAGGTATAACACTTATAATCCAATATCAACTTACCTACCATAATATTATATAGAACGGGTATAGGTAAATTCCATTTGATTTCTATAATAATTAGCACATTATCATGCTAAACACAGAACCTAAGCTCAGGTCTAATAACATAACTTAACACAGTGGCGTAGCCAGGATTTTATTTCGGGGAGGGCTGATCAATTTTTGTAAAGTACAATTTAAGATTTTTGTAACGATTATTTTCATAGACCATTAAAAATTAAAATATATTTTTAATTTTCTTGATATTTCAGGGGGGGCTACAGCCTCCTCAGCCCTCCCCCTGGCTACGCCACTACAGTTTAAAACCGTAGCCCGTATACATACGCGGTTCGAAATATATGATTCTTTGTAAAACAGTGTATTGGTACCTACCTATATATAATATATTATTCAAATCAGTTTTCACAATATTGTCGATTAACGGCACATGTGCAATAATAACAGCAATAACAATCAATTAATGATATATCATAATATATTATAGGTAAGTGTATACATATTACTGTAATCGTGCGCCGTCTCTGCATGTGCCGAACGTCAAAGTCCATCCGACTCGCTCACACTTTCGGCCGTTATCGCGCGCTCGGACAGGCGCACACGCGGCGCGCCGGAGACCAAAGTTCCAAACCACCGTTGTTGGCCCACAACTCCGCTCGCTGTCCCGTTGTCGGCATCGTACCACTCGGCAGTCGCTGCAGGCCCGTCCACACCGCTCAGTCACGCCATCGCTCGTGCGATCGTATAATAATAATAATAATAATATTATCGAGTTATTATAATAATAATCGGATATCGTCGCGGACGTACCTAACGAACGATTTATTTTATATTTTATTAAACCGTTTCGCGTGTTATTGGCGTATAATACCAATGCCCGCGGCGTGCACTCGTTATAAGTTACGACATATCGTTCGGTTCGGTCTCGGTTTTTAGTTTCTTATAACATATTATTATACCGTTTCGGCGTGTCCCGCGCGTGAAAACGACGAGCGATTTCAACCTCGAGCGGCTGTCCGCCTATAAAGTTCGAGTGTCCGCCTCCGTGTCGTCGCCATGGCCGTGCTGGTCGGAGGCCGCGACAACGTGGTGTCCATATCGGCGGCCGAGTCGCTGAAAATGTTGGCGTTCTCCGTGGTCTGGGGCTCGTGGATCGTCGTCAAGAACGCGGCCGCTCGGGCCGTCAGCCCGCTGTGGTCCAACTGCGGTGGCGGCGGTGGCGGCGGCGGCGGCAACGGCGGTGGTGGCCACAGGAACGACGTCGACGGTGACGACGGACAAACGGGTGTCGGCGCGGACGACGACGACGCCGTCGCCACTGCAACGACCGCCGTAGCCACTGCCGGTGGCCCGGCCGCCCGCCGAGCGCCCAGGGACCGTCCGCCGCCGTGTCTGTCCACCACGGTTTACGGTACCCACTCGTACGTCAAAGTCAAGGTTCCATGTTACTGCAATACCATATAATATTATACCTAACTATATATAAAAGCCCATCGTGTCGTATAACTCGTATAATAGGCTCGTGTGTGTAGGTCCCTAAAGTGATTTTAAGAATTTATTTCACGATTTTGGACAAATAGATTTTTATGTTAACACATAAAAAAAAAATATGAATACCATTCTTAACCTTAACAATATTGAATTTACATTCGATTTTTAAGCATTCGTTTTATTCGTTTTTTTCCCGTTCTTTGCGTTTATAATATAAACATGAATTATAAAATCATAAAATTAATCACCGTAATAGTGTTTGTAGTTTGTATTATATATTATGTAAACTGAAGCAAAATGAAAAACGATAGAACATAGATAAATTGACCCGGACGAAGTTGGGTAGTACAGTTATATATAGTGTTAAATAAAAACAATTAAATGAAAATCCGTATTTTTTTAAATGTACGTCATTTGGCGTTATCGTGATTGATGCAAGTCATAAATAAAATGACCTATCTATACACATAAGTAGGTAAATCTTTTGTAATAAACAGTTAACACGTATCTGCCTTTACATGACGAACATTTCGCTTTTTTGTTCCAACATCGTTTTGCAGTTGCTGTTGCTTTTGTCTGTTACCTACATTGACTTAAATATATTGTACATACATAGGTATAAACACTATAAACGTGCATACGCAATAAAAATAATACGATAAAGTATATAATAAACAAGGCCTATTTTATTTTTTCTTTATTTTTTTGGTAGATAAGTTTATGATAAATATTTATTCAAAACACGTTATCTTATAAAATGGAAAAAAATGTACTCAGTTTAAAAGATGCCCTAAAAATTCCAAAATAAAATTTGAATTATTCCAGAGTTATTAATTATAATACTGGAAACCATATCTTACAAAACAGTTTAAACTTTCAAGGTACCTTGCACGTGGCCGATTTCAATAATAGAATATTATATATTTTACTTACTTTAAATTGATATTGTGTTACCACTATACCTAATCGACCACCGATGTCGTACGATTTTTCTTATATTTATATCATTCGAATGTTTACATATTAACTTATATTATAATCGTAATAAGATATAATATTTGTATAGCCATATAGATACAGGCGGGCACTCAGTTGATTAAAAATGTTACAAATTTATAGGCATTATATAAAATGGATTAAATATTTATTGGCTATTACACATTAATCCATTATACATAATTATAATTAATTTAAATAATAATAATTCTCGTTTATTGAAATGTTTTTACAGTGTACTTTCTGATACATTATACAACAATATAATCCTAAGAAAATTGACATGTTCCATAATAAATTTTTCGTTTAAATATACAAACAATTACAAAAATATATATTTTTTTTATATAAGTATACGACTATACGGTAGGTATGGCAATATGTCAATATGGCTGATAATAGTGATGGATATATATTAACAAATGTACAATTGTAGAGATACTGTACCTTCTATATTATGTTAATCATACTATTAATCAATCATCAAATTGAAATATATTATTTATATTTATAAATATGTTTTTATCATCATCATATCTAAATGTTATTCAAGTAGGTTATACGTAATGTTATACGTATTGACTAATTTATCCGCGTTCCGAAATTTCAAATTTCAAATATTAAGAAACCATTTTTGATAATTTTGTTTATTCAAGTCTCGTCATTTAAATAAAATAAATACTAATTGAAATCACGTTTTGTTTCTAATAAAACTATTATTTTTGATATTTTTTCACTCTACAATGTATTTAAATCCACAAGTGCAAGTATTATGCAGTCCATGGCTAATGGCTTTTATTTTATTTAGGGCGTGAAATTTCATTACGTTGAATGCGGCGACCCTAAAGGAATGATTGTTCTTTTACTACACGGATTTCCATCATGTTGGATTAGTTGGCATCATCAAATTCCCACCTTGTCGAAACATTTTCGGTGAGTAACTTATAAATAATTATTGTCTGGAAGTATTTTTTAAACATGACTTATAGTATACCTACCTAAATATTGACATTCAATAATAGTCAATATTATTACCTATTGCTTTTTTATCTATTCAAACTGTAGTCCTATATAATCCACGCGTTCATTTTTATTAGGGGCATCGCGTCATACGTGTCTTATTAGTTAGTAACTAAATAGATTATTTAATAGCCTTAATTAATTTATAAGATCATAAACAATTATAGGAGTGTAGTACTATAGCCAGATGTTTTATAAAAATATTTTGAATGTATACAAACAATTGTATACTAAATGGTCATTTATAAACTATAACACAACACGTTTCCTCATTAACTATATAGATAAGAGAAAGAAAATATTTCATTAAAATTAAATTATTTACCTAGCTGCAGTTATCGAATGATCTAGGTATTTCTTTTGAGGTACTTATTCTTGATAAAAATATGTTTATTAAAGAGAGTGTATAATCTATATAATATTGTATTATGTTTAAATATCCAATTAAGTATATAACTAATATATATTGAAATATAAAATCTTGAAAGTTCTTTTTGAAATGTACGAGTACATTAATAATATAGTTTAGGCTTAAGATTTTAATACTAGTTACCTAATCAAAATTTAACCTTTGCACAGCTACCGGCCAATGGTATAATATGTTGTATATAATAAATCAATATATGACAGTTGATTTCAATAAATTTAAGCATACATAGTTCATTATTTTCAATATTAATAACGTAATAATATTCTTAAAGAAATAAAATATGTCATTATTATAATTTGTTATATTGTTTAAAATTAATTTATATTGATAATTGATAAGACAGCGTAACAATAACACATTAAGGCGTTTAACATATTAGATTCGAAATAATTGCAAATTTTTTTGTAATTTTGGAGGATTTGAAGGATTACTCAAAAGGATAGGTAGATAAGGAAAATTAATGTCTCTTCTAAAATGTTCATAATAGGTGTTTTTATTATAAATCCTTTATGGAAATCGTAAGTATTATTAGAAAGCACAAAACCATGGTTTTAAGCCATATTTTATTTCGATGTTTTTTCTTCTTAAAAAATGAATCCAAGATATGTTTAACAAATAAAACTGTTAATATTATATCACATAATCATTTTTATTTTTTTTAAATATTATTTACATATAGCATGAATTTTATTTGTCAACGTCACTAAAACTTTAAGACCTAATCAATTAGAAACACATTACACAGCTGCTATATACTGTGAATTAAACATAATGTGGTTTTTAAAAGTGTTAACTATTTACATTTGTCATTAAAAATTTGTACTAAGATTGACGATTGATTAAGATGATGCATGAATGCACTTATTTTCACTGTCTTCTCTGCGCTTAACAACAAATCTACGTTCAGAAGAATACAAAAGTTATGAATGGATACATATTATAACTATAACTTATAAGTTAAATCATGATCCGAACAAAACTTACGTTGATACATTTTTAGCTTTGAATTTTGATATTAGAGTGAATTTACCTATTATTAAACTTGATGATAAGAACATTTTAATTATTATTATTATTATTATTATTATTATTATTATTATTATTATGTGTCTACATGTTAAATATCTTACGATATGTAAGTTATAATGCATGTTATGAGTAAAATACAATATTAAACTAAATTACAAATTAAAAATTACCATTATACTACAGAAAAATTGAAATATTTATAAACAATTTATAAACACAAATAATATATACATAGGCATCCTAAATTATGATTGATAAAAGCCAATAGGTAGGTCTATTCACTCTAATAGTATAATATTATTAAAGATAATAACACAAGGTTCAAGCTGATCACGATGTAGAGAAGATATCTTCTCTAACATGGTTTAGATGAACGCAAATTTGCTATAGTTGCGCGTTGGTTAGAAAGAGAAAACAAAATATTATTGTATGCTGACATTCTTTATTCTTTAAATATAATATAATTTTAATTTGTAGTATCAATATTGTATCATCTATAAATGATCATTATGTTTTGATTTTAGCTGGCACTATTATTTTGTTGTTTCTATTTGTTTTAATTTATTTTATTGTAGCTACGGTCCACACACCTCAAAGGATAGGCTTGAGTAATAATAACAATATATCAATAAAATGTAACGTACAAATTTTAGAAGGTGTAAAAATATTTTAATGTAAAGAAGCTTTCAATAAATTTGTTTAACTATCAAAAAAAATTTAAATTGCGCTTACGATATCACCATAATAATCTGAATTCTGATAACCACATCACCGTAAATTACGAAATAAAACGTTTTTAAAATAAACTTGAAAAATTGTACTAAATATGATACGAGTTATATCATATACCTGAAATAGTAAAATGTTATCAATTTATAATATATGAACGATTAGTATTAATTTTTAAATTGTTTTTTTTTTATTAATTAATAGATAATACTGTTTATAATATACACTAATGACTAATATCCAATACTGTCTATATACCGACGTTTTAAAATTTTTATAAAGATTAAAAATATGTATACGTAGAGTAATAGTAAGTATATTGTAGTATAAAACTTTTTTTTAATTTTAGTTTAAAATGATAGACATTACTAAATGCTAATAATTATATATATTTTTTAATTCAGAGTGATTATATTTTAGTGTGATTGCTGTAGACCTAAAAGGTTTTGGCGACTCTGATAAACCGTCAGCACGTAAAAGTTATCGAGTGGAAAATCTGGTCAACGAGCTATCAGTGTTTTTGTCAATGCTAGGAGTGGACGACAATAATAAATGCCACGTGATTGGTCACGACTTGGGCGCTCTACTGGGTTGGTATTTGGTGCATCTGTGGCCAAACTGTGTCTCAAAATTTGTAGCCATTTCATGTCCACATCCCAATGTCCACTGGGAGTACTTACCTCCGTCAAGTTTCTTTAATAAAAAGTAAGTTGATCTGATAATACCACATATTTTGTGAGCAGTATAGGTAACCAGGTTTGTACATAAAATTTGAAAAATCTAAGCAAAGGGAACAAGAAGGTTATGTAAGTGTGTACTGAGTTTGATTTATATGCATGATTAACGATTATTACGTTCGTTGTTTGTTTTTCTTTTTATCACAACTGATACTGAATACATTCTAATATTCTATTACTTATTTTAAAACGGATTTTATGTTTTTTTTATTATCCATCTATTATTGACGTTTTGTCAACCTAATGGTATTTTATTACAATAAATTATAGTTCATAAAAGTAAAATAAATTAAACAATGAGATTACATCGAATAAATAATTTTTTATCATTTGAAATTCAATTTTAATATATTGAATTTTTTTAAAAACGAATTGTTTCAGAAATTTAAGTTAAAAATAATGTAAGAGTATGGGCATTTAAAAAATTACAGAATAATAATGATAAAGGAATATTAAAATATATAATTTGTTTTCAAAATAGTTTATAATTATTTACTGTTAAAATAATTATCTAACTGTTTACAATATACCTTGGTGGGCAGATGGTAGTAGGTACATTTAATTATATTTTATATAGGTGACAGTGAAAATGATGACTTATCAATTTATTATAGTTAAATATTATATATCCTTTAAACTTGAAAACCTCGAATTTTAAATACTTAAAATAGAATAATTTTGAATATATATTTCCTTGTAGAAAATAAGGGTTTAAATTGATGACAACAATACAATTAAACGTATACAATTTTGAGCTTGTTTTAGTTTGACCAAATATTATAAATGCATTGTGAAATATCGCGTTAGATAGGGATAGTGCAATATATAGGGACTTGGTAGAGGTGAAGTATACAATGAAATAGGGTTTTAGTTATAAATATAGAATCACCAAAACCTAATCAAATAAAAACAAAATTTCTTACTATAGAACTTGGTTTTTAGGTAGATAGAAATTAATAATTATTTAATACTTCATTGTTTGGAAAGAAATCACATAATCTAGAAATTTATTTTTATTTTCATAGTTGGATTTGCTTCAGTCAACTTCCTTATTTACCAGAAATGGATGCTTTGCAAAGTGATCTCAAAATAATCAACCAGTGTTATCAACACTTATCTAAAACTAATCAAAGCGATGACTTATCCTACATCGATGCATATAAGTATACATTTTCAAGAACAGGTAATCAATACTTAATACCAATAATGACGTAATAGTCTTACACTTCACTTAAGCCATTATCATACTATTTTGTAAACAAAATTACCATTATCCTCTATGGGTTATTGAAATGTTTGTGTTTTTTTAGAGGATTGGACGGGCGCAATAAACTATTTCAGAAACTTACCGTTCTATAGGATTGAGCCTCGGAATAGCAATGATTCTTTAAATAAAGAAGAAGACATGCTACAAGTTCCGTGTCTGCTCATCACTGGTAGTAAAGACGTAAGTGTGCAAATGGAGAGTTTTATCAAGTCCACAGAGTTTCTTAAAACATCTACTGTGAGAATAATTGATAACGCAACGCACTTTCCTCATCAAGAGCAACCTAAAGTAGTTAATGATCTATTGATATCATATTTAGGTAAGTTATTAATTATTATTAATTATTATTAAATGTTTAACAAATTACAGTTATACACATACAGGTAATATAGTTCCTCTCGGCTCTCTTTAGCTTTTTTTATTTATTCCCATGTTATTCAAATTACTATGATTATGTTTTTATAATTTATAATAAATATAAATATATTAGGTAAAGCTAACCTTTAGATACTTTAATACAGGTAGGGAACATGCAATAATATTATGCGTTTATGGTCTCCGAAAATAGGTACTACCTATATATCAACTGATTAAAGTTTGTTTTACCAAAAAAAACTATAAATAATAATGTATACGTTATTATTTGCATCGCAAGCACTAAATTTCGCATATTATTATGTATACTTATGAAATTTTTTTTTTTTTTTACTTATACACTAATATAGGTATATAAGTAAATATATATTATTAATATACCTATTCTAGTATCTAGTACAGTATATTACTGTAGATACCAGTTATCAGATTTATAAAAACTATATTCATCTAATTGTATATGCTACCTAAATAATGATTTAATATTTCTTTCACCTACAGTGTTAGGTATAATACCGTAGATATATTAATAGGTATGTGTATAAATTAAATATATAATACCAACGAATCAAATTGTGTTAGATTATAAATTACAATAATCTTGTTGGTGTCAATAAGGTTAGGTGCATCATTAAATAATTTTATAAATACATATTCTAAATGTATATTATATCGATAGCTTACTTAAAAATACTTATAAATTATTATCATAAAATACAAGTACAAACATAATTTTATCTAAATGTATTAAAATTTTTATTTTGTTTCAATACTTTCATGATAATGACTATGTATAATTAGTAAATACCTATAATAATTAGCAGTACCTATTAAAAAAAAGTATAATTTAGTCCTAGTAAAACAAAAATAAGTAAAATAATTTTTTTTCATTTATGTAATGTATTTATAATTTTATATAATTTTTTCATTATTTATTATTTTTATAAAATATCTATACGTAAAATGATTATAATTCGTAATAACTTGAATTTAAGATATAAAACCGGGACCTATATAACCTATAATAACTAGTGTAGGCGCAATTAATAACTAATACCTACATACTGTAAAAAAAGAAGAAATAATAACCTTCACGAAAAAATACGTAGAACTGCAACTTTTTTAACTTGTATATTATTTTTTATCTTAGTTGAATAGTATCTACTACTATATAGGTACGGCTTACCTTCTGGCGTTGATCAATATTTTATGTTTTGATGAAAAATGTAGGCATAAGAAAATAAATCGTGACTTGTCATACTATAATATTGTAAATACTTTATACTTCCTGTTGTTGTTAATTTATGATTATTTTTAAGTATAAGTACCGCAAATTACTTATTACTACCCACCCAACGACCAATCTACCAATTACTGAAAACAATTCTAGGGAATGGTATAGTTATTAAAATTATCACCACTTAAAGATTTAGTAATTATCTTATAAATTATAACTTATATAAGTATAGGTATAATATGTATGCATTTTTTATGTATTATATGTGTGCAATTGTTTTAAATTAATGTATTTCTGTCTTAGTTCGCGTAAAAGTAGTTGAAAAAGAGCTTCCACGACAGAATTCTAGTGGCTTAGTTGGACGAATGAAAGATATTGTTTCGTCTACAGTTCAGTACGGAAATACATTGAAAGACTCGGTGCAAAAGAGAAACATTTTACCAACCACAGTAATGACATCATGGCAGAATTAATCTTCTTTCATCAAAAACAACAATGCCCACATTGGTGTAAATGTATTTATTGTATTGCAATAATGATAAAATTAAGATCAATGCTATTATGTATTATACTTATTATACTTACCTATTGTTTACTAATATAATAATTTTAAAAACTTTTTAAATGGTAGGTACAGTATTATAATAGTATACACGCGTGTTATGCATTTACCTATATTATAATGATGATGGGCGATAAAATCGTTCACATCACGTGTATATCTATAACTTATAATTACTTTTGTCTATAGTGCAAGTATTGTAAATTATTATAATAAGCTAAATTTAAATTAATATAAACTATAATATAATTGTGAGCAATCTAACTAAGCTTCAACAGTTTATAATAAGTTATATAGCTATTGAATTAACAAATGTTTTTTAAAGTTTATTTTGTTATAAAACCTGAGAATTAATTTATTAATATACCTTCTAATACATTTTATTATATACTGCAGCCTTTAATATTATTATTTATAGCATTTTAATTCATCATTATAGACATCTAATGAATTTACTATATACTATAGGAAGTAAATATTAATAATAAGTGAAGCATGTATGAATCAAATTACTCATGGTCGTGCAGATGGACTGACTATAATTTCAATTATGTTCTGTTTTATATTCTAAAAACACTCAAAACTACGTCGTTATTTAAGTCTAAGTAGTCTAACATTATATGTATATATAATTCTATAGAAGTATAATCGTAGACTTGTATTTTAGATACTTAAGTATAATATTATACACGTCGTAATTATTTTAAATAAATTAACTAAATATCAGGCAAAAATAAAGTTTTTATTGGATTGACAATTTATACAATTATAATAAAATAGTAAAAAAATAAAGCAACAATAAATAATATCATGTCAAGAAAACTATAGTAAATTTATAAAACAATACAACAATATATAATGTGAAAAAATGAAAAAATACATATTATAATGGAACGAAAGAATAAAAAAAATAATAATGCTAATTAGTAAACACATGTATATAAAAATCCATTACAAAAATAAAATAATATGAAAATTGCAAAATAAGCTCATAGTTATAACTGCATTTGAAAATATAAAAAAGTGTATTTTAATAATATGTAATTGTACAAAAAAATTATTGGTTATAAAATGTATTTACATTTTAAAATATAAATAGGTATGTAATATGATAAATCACAACAATACTATTGCAAAACAAATCCAATAAAATTGGTATAGTATACCATATAATGATGGCGAAAAAAAAATACGAGATGTATAATAACAACACATGAAATAGTACAAAAATATGAATAAAAAGAAAATCGATTAATCCAAAATCATATGTGGAGGATTCCTTCTTCGGCGTATAATTTATATAGTTATAATGATGATATTATGATATCATTATATTATTATGTGTTTATATTTATATTGAGCAGTGCATTTCTTCGTGGTGTACTTTTTAAATGTTTTTCATAAATCAAAATTACGAATAAATAAATAATTTATAAATATTATACTTTGTACAACATAAATTTCATCGTTTTAAAAAATGTTGATGATTTTTGATAGAATGTTTTCATTTTAACAAGGTTAATAACCTTCACTTGCATTTAACATTTTTTTATGATTCTAATCGAGACCGAAATCCTTTTAGAGAAATAAAAATTGTATATTTTTCGTGGTCTTTTTTTTTGTTTGGAGAAGGAAAAAGGTCCGAGATGGAAAAAATTATATAATGAAATATGTATAATTAACTATATGGTCGTAACAATAAGAATATTGTTTGTACTTTACGTGGGTGTATATTATATGAAAGCTAATAGCTATACAAAAGACGCGAGTGACATGTAACTATAATATATAATAAATCTATTCAATGATGCATCATTCATAACATTATTTGTATAATATAAAGAGTTAATTTTTTTCAACTTTTAATAACTAGGGAATAACCACTAATCATATATATATATATATATAAGACTATGTTATGAATGCATTTTTAGAATAAAACGATGTAATATGATTTATATATTTTTTATTTGTAAGACTGGTTTTAACCGATACTTAAATTAGGGAACAATTAAAACTAATTATAATTAAAAATATAAAAATTCTAAAAATAGCGCCTAAAATTATTGAAATTTAACCTAAGTTCCCAAAAAAAGTTCGAAATAATACCTGAACGCTAATAGGATTTTTTTTCTGTATCTTATACGCATTTACGTCATCCACGCTGTACGGTTTATCGCCAGCTACCATCATTGACGGTTACGGGTACCGCCACCACAACAACATTGCTTTCTGCCGAAACTCAGTATTCGTCTCCCCAGTGCCGACAGAAAAGACCTGCGTTTAGGTGTTAGCGGTTCTGCTACTATTTCCGCCGCGTCGTTGCCGGTTTCCGTCGCTTCTTCTTCATAGATATTTATTTCGTTTACTTCCTCCATTATATTTTCGTCCGATGTTGTGATCATTAGCGAGTGCGAAGACGGCCTTAGCTCAGAGTCTGATGGCGACTGTTGCTTTAAGTCTGATGATTCTAATTTTTCATTACCCGTTGACCCCTTTAGCGTCGAGTACGATGCCGACCTCAGGTCCGAGTCCGATAGCCACATATCTTTCAAGTTTGACGAGCTCAATCGTTCGTCGTCCGACGACCATTTTGACTCCGTTTGTGGTAACGGCCTCAGATCTAACTCCGACCGCCACGTCCGAATGAATTCTGACGATCCGGGCGGGTCATAGTCGCTTGCCCACAATGACCCGGATGTCGATGTCGACTTTTGCTCGGAATTCGATAGCCATGTCCGCACCAAGTTTGATTTTTGTAATTGTTCGTCGTCGCTCGACCACACTGACTGCGAGTGCGTAGACGATCTCAAATCCGAATTCGACGACCGTGCTATGACTGACGGCTTCAATTGCTCATCGTCACCTGACCACTTCAATTCCGAGTGAGGCGCCGACCTTAGATCCGAGTCCGACGGTGGTGGTCTCAACTGTGAATCCGATGGCAAAGGCTGCTCTAAGAGTAAGTCCAACGACCCCATGTATACCGACTGTGATGACGAAATAGACGTGATCCTACAGACGGATCTTGTTGCGATTGTTTTTATTGCGGGATCTAATTGCATGTCTACCGAGTGCAGCTTTGTCGATTGATGCATCCACGGCGACCGGACCGGTAGTTTGTCTTTTTCATCGTCGTCGTCTGTAGAATCGTCGTCTGAATCACGTGTCACAGAAGACGATCTGCCTTTCATTAAATATTTCGATTGAATCGCTGCCGAACGTATATGATCGAGTAGCTGATTCCATCGACTGGTTTCCACTGCCAATGGTCCGTTTGCAGTAAGTTCCGTTGTCATTTCATCTCTATTGCATGAGCCAGTTTCCATGTTCGTTTGCGCATTACCGGTGGTGCTCCCAACTGCCGTTCCTGGGTCGTCCGAATACCCAGTTTGGTTTTCATTTTGTTTTCTGTTTTGCATGACTGTTTGTTTTTTGAGAGACTTACTAATTATTGTTAGAAGGCTCTTTCCGACCTTTACCAGCTTGTAATATATTGCTTTTTTACAATATTATAAGTACGATTATTACTTAACTGTTTTAAAATCGCCTTTTTACGAAAGAAATATTTATCGTTGTTAAATGATATAAAACAATTATTTTGTAAGAGAGAATGAATGGCAGGAAATCTAAATTAATACTGACGACAAACGTTTTGTGTCTTATTATAATTCGGAACCAGACGAATATATTATTATAAACATTACAGTGAATATCTCCTAGACAACAGGACAACGTACAAAATGCAGTAGGAGTTTTGTAGCCAGACCATTTTTTTCTAAGGAGATTATATATATATATATCTACTCCATATGCAATCTGCTCTATGTCAATAATTTTTATACTTATAATTTTAATCATACGATTACGTGTCTTAATAAGTTAGGTAAAATTAGATTAGACATATTTTTTTATAATTGTTTTAATCAAGTTAATTATAATTTATTTAATTAATAAAAATCATACATATATCTGATTATCAAGAAATAACATTCAGATTGTATTATTTGTTATTTATTGTATTTCCGTATTATAAATTATAATATTATACTTTGTAATGAATTTATTTTTATAAGACTCAGATGTTAATTTTAAAAGCAAGTTTGCACAACGGATCAATTTTTGGTAATAATTAGTTTAACTTCACATACTTATTGGCTATTACTATAATAAATAAGTAAATTAATATCAGTACACATTAAATATTAGGTATATACATTATCCATTATCGTTTTTCGTATATAATGATTTATTATCATAGAATACAAATTTAACTGATTCGAATACCTACCTATATTTAAGGCATTTTTGAGAAATGCGCGTTAATACCTACTTTAAAAATATTTTTTCTTTATATTTTTATTCCAGAATACTAAATACTTTTTTTTCGTTTTATCGTTATATTTAAACAAATAATATTGTAATTTTGTTTTCGTAATTTTTCAACGACTACGCTGTTATAGCAGATGACAGACAATATTATATTATATACCTGTAACTCATCATTTTCATTGTCATCCACACGATTGTGCACCTGTATTAGACTACTTAAACTTATTTCAGTATTCGATAGATAAACTCAGGCTAATCTATCGTTTCTAGAAAAAAATAATCAACGATCTTACTGATGATGATCCTGAATTTTTGTATTCCATTCCATTCTGTGTTCCCGTGTGTAGACAAAACTCTAATCTTTACATTTTCTTATGTATACAGTATATACTATAAGCAGAGGTATTCAAACTTTTTCATCCCAAGGCTCCTTTGAGTCTTCACAAAATGTTGACGGCTCCCAAATTAAAAATGACAAAAAAATCAATGTTTATATGAATGTAATTTATATTTTATACTAATTATTTATTTACCATATTACATATATAAAAAAATTATAAATAAGTAGTTATTGTAAAAAGATATATAACAAAATATTTTATGTTTAGTCTTAGGAAATATAACTCAATAAAATAACAATAATATTAAATAAACAAAATTACTTATTTTTTTAGTGAGATTGATGCGCTTGCTTATGCTTCATAATATGTTCAAATCGTGGCTCAAGTTTTAAGACTTACGCGACCAATTAAAGCTATATTTAGTGAATGATTGTTGTAGAGTGTAGACTGTAGACAATTCATCGTTTCCCAAACGGTGTGCCTCAATGATAATAATAAACGTTTTTCGTAAAAATATTTTTTTAATTAAAAATAATTTATATTAAAAATATTTTAAAATATTTATTGGTTTTCAATTATATGACGCGGCTCCCTTCGACAACTCCCGCGACGCCCCTGGGAGCCGCGACGCACAGTTTGAATACCTCTGCTATATAGGTTAGTAACAGTTATTCAAATGTCAACTTTCTTTTATACTTTATTCGATCAATCAATTTTTCTACTGATTTTTCGTTTTATCCATGTATTATTGTCTTTTTTCTATTACCTATTATTATTATTATTATTTTCTTCTTTTTTTTTCTCTTTTACCACCAAATTATTTGTTTATTAATATTAATCCTATATTTAGCCCGTTTTGTTTAGAAAAAAAAAAAATAATAATAATAAATAAATATCATATCGTAATCGTCGTACGCGCCGCCGCGGTTCCTCGGGGTTCCACCTACAGTTCGCGGTAAGTTATCGCGAGCGCTCGCTCACTTGCACACACACGCGGAGCGCCCGAGACCAAAGTGCTGAACCAGCGTCGGTCTACTCGCTGTCCGCGTCGTCCGCAATTAGTTCGGCAGTCCACACCGCGCTCAGTCAGTCGACGGCACGCCACTAGTGCGATCGTCCGAATTTTCATATTTATTTTTTTTTCGCAACGACACGTATCTCACACCCGCGTCGTTGCGTTACCGCGCCAGTAGTATATATTGGTACTATTACACCCGTTAGAATTAAAATATTTATTTTATTTAAATCGCGTCGCTGACAACATATTATAATATCGTCGCGTTTGCCTATATATACGCCTATAACAATATTATACGCACTATATACATACAGTGTTCGTCGTATGGTCGCGGGTTTGTACTTATATATAGTCGTACGTCTCCGCCGCGATTCGTGTGCCCACAGATGAGTTTCCGGTGACGTTCGTGCCCACGCGTTCGCGGTGCAGATAATAATTTACTCGGGCGGCCACCACTCGAGTCCACCGCGATGGCCGTGCTGGCCGGAGGCCGCGACAACGTGGTGTCCATATCGGCGGCCGAGTCGCTGAAAATGTTTTCGCTGTCCGTGGTCTGGGGCTCGTGGGTCGTCGTCAAGAACGCGGTCGCTCTGGCCGTCCGCCCGCTGTGGTCCACCGGCGGCGGCGGCCACGGAAACCGCAAACGCGCGGCCGCCGACGGCGGCGTTGTCAGAGACCGGCCGCCACCTTGTCTGTTCAACGCGGTTTACGGTACTCACTCGTACGTCAAAGTCAAGGTTACATACAATAAAATGCAATACTGTAATATCATACAATATACAATATATCATATATGCATAGCCTTTGCTCGTCGGTGGAATTAGTGGGGGGGGGGGTTAGGTTAACCATAATTATTATTAGGAATCAATTAAACTCGAATTAGGAAATAGTTTATGGTTTAATCTTACGTTTTTAATAATATTAAATGTGTTTTAAACACACGCACTAAACTAACATTATATTATGTGTATAATTAAATTTTAATATCGGTATCGGTATTTGTGAGAAAATCGTCGTATTACATATTAAGTATATTAATATACAACAGAGCACACTGTTATTATAGTGTTATTAAG
Source organism: Rhopalosiphum padi (assembly GCF_020882245.1). Taxonomy (NCBI): domain Eukaryota; kingdom Metazoa; phylum Arthropoda; class Insecta; order Hemiptera; family Aphididae; genus Rhopalosiphum; species Rhopalosiphum padi. The sequence continues at coordinate 48,344,731 of NC_083600.1, read as the reverse complement.
TAATAAGTGTCATCCTGGCCGATTCTTTTTGGGCCTGTGTAGTGTGTATACAATACCATACAATAGCATGCTGCTAAAACATTTATGTAGTCATAGCTAGTATAAGTATTCAAAATTGTCTAAAAATATAAATACTATTTGGGTTTGGGATCTTGGTTATCCGATTCTATGATACTCTTAAGTGGGCAAGACTCTGTTCGCTGTCAAAAATGACATTTCGCTTTTCGCCCAAATATTTCAAAACTACTTAACCTTTTCGCCCAAGAATATTATATCACTTTTTCACCACATTTTCATATTTTTTTGTACAAAAATTTTTTTTTAAATATATTGTAATATTTTTAACACAAATCTATATATTCTATATTCTTGATACTATGTATTAAAATAAACTTATACAAATAGTTACATATGTATAAATACACAATATATTTTTGAAGAGTGATAAATGCCGTCTCCTCGTGGTACACTTTGGATAATGTTTAATGGCTTTATAAAACTAATGTACACAAATAAATAATAAAGGGATTCCTAAAATGTGTATTTCAAAAATGTGGTCGAAAAGTACTATAATATTTTTGGGCGAAAAGGTAAAGTAGTTTTAAAATATTTGAGCTAAAGCGAAAGGTCATTTTTGGGCGAAAAAGTCGCTCCTCTCAAGTAACATCCTTGTTGCCCAACTATTTAAATCAGTGCAGGATAATGAGTTACGTGATTTTTCTTTTTTAGACCCAACAAGACGATTGTGTTGTATCTCTTTTGAGTCCTATCCGAATTCGATTGCTTATAATATAGTACTTGCTTGGCTATGTGCTACAACTATCTATGTGTAATAGTTTATACACGTCTATAGTCTTTGTCTGTGAAAAAAATAACAAATATAAAATACTGCGTTGTACAGGTTAGATACCTTAATTCACGGGTAAATCGGCGTCAGTGTACTTCACTTTGTGAATTAATTCCACTGAAATAGCACTTTTTGTTTATAAAAAATTTCGATTTTAAACATCAATATCTTGTCTCTTATTTTTATTAAAGTTTTGTCATGTGTGCAAATTCAATAATTTTACACTACATTTTGTCTCCATTAAACACATTATTTTAATGCATGTTAAATACTCAAATAAGTCAAATGCTCATGAGGTATTTTTAAATCTGCAATTTTAATAATTCAAACTTAAGTTTAAGTATTATTGGTACGGTTAATGACTATTATTTTTTATTCAGGGTGTCAAATTGCATTATGTTGAATGTGGTGACCCTAAAGGCACAATTGTCCTTTTGCTGCACGGATTCCCATCTTGTTGGATCAGTTGGCATCATCAAATACCTACTTTGTCAAAACATTTTCGGTAAGTATAACTAATTTGTTTTAATTATAATCCATGGTTATATAATAATCATTACTACTACTTTATACTCGAGCTGTAAGTTTAATAATCTAAAAAAAATTGTATAAATATTAAAAATTAAATAACTTAAATATGCATTACAATTTAGCCAAATATGCGAAAAAGGTGAATGTTATGACTCTCAAAAAATATAATAAATTATTTTATTTTAATAAACCATTGTCGAGATTAAATTTTTCTAGTTCTTTTTTTACAATATTGTACTATTTATGTAACCTTTTGTTCTGTTGTTCAAGAATAAGAATAAAAATCAAATGTAGTAGATTCCAACTTAAGTAGTATTTTTTATTAATTTATAGGGAATAATTATTTTCAGCATATTTATATACAAAAAGAATATTTTTTAAATACTTATTTGTTACAATATGTTAGCCTGATTATTATAATATAATAGGTCTAGTAAAATCATACAATCATACTAAATGCACTGAATTTTCTATTAGTATATAACTATAGGTAATAATATGTCATACAACTTTTACGAATTACCTATGTCAAATTGGTAGTATAGAATATGATAATATATCAAGATTTTTTCTTAGCTTAATTTGACTTTCGGACATGTGATAATTATAATGTGGAAACATGTAAAATATGTACTTAGATATGTATGACATTTCTATTTACACAATTGGAATTACGTATTATGTGTTTATAAATTACATTTGTTTTGAGTCTAATAATTTAAACAATAACAATGTTGAACAATGGACATATTATATAATACTATTATCCTCAGATAAATGTTTATTTTTATTTTAAAATCACATTTTGCACGTTTCATGGTAGTTGGTACAATCATCTTATAATAATAATTAAATATTAAAACAAAATATGACCTCTATGGCTCATACATAATATTATGTTACAGTTCATGGTTCATGAACCTCTTATTGAAATGTACATGGTGCACGGTGCATCTAGTCTTTTGACTTAATTTATATTTCAGATTATATAAAATTATAATGATAAATGAACGTTCTAGTTAAAAAAAAAAAATAATTTCAGAAATTATATTAGAAATTGTGATTTATTAATATCTTTTATTTTTATATATTTAATACGTATATACGATACCTATTAGCTAGTAGGTACTACGTTTATTTGCTTGTATACATATTGATAAATTGTGTACCTATACCTATAATGCAGTTATGTTTAATACGGCTATAATAAACAGTTAACATCATAATACTGTAACACGGTTGATATTATGTTCAAAATAATTGGAAACATTCAATACCACAGCGAGGATGAGACAGGAGTTGCTCGGTCTTAGCAATGATTTTTTTTTATTAATGGATATTATGAAAATCATTTATTTATTTGTGCTATTCGTTTTTATTATTAAATTTTTAGACATGCGCATGCACAACTTCTTTTATTTTTAAAGAAAAAACATTTAGTTTTACATTATTAATTTTTCCTTTTTTTTTTTTTAATTTTAGCGGCTGAATTTCCTTAGGTAAAAATTATTGAGTGATAATATTTAGAATGATTAGTATTTTAGTAATTGATCGTGAAAATGGATGATTGTAAGAAAGAAAGAAATAAGTTCTACTGCGCATGTACGTTTAAGTATAATAATAAAATAAAATCATTATGCATATATTTATGAATAAAAAAAATCGTGGTTAAAATCAATATGGTTAGAATTCTGATGTTGGGTACCTAAATAATAGGGATAGTATACAGAAATTAACCAATTTTAGAATTGCATATAGCGCTGTACGATTAGGTAGTACACAATTATTATTAATATTATTATCAGATGGCATTTTTTAATCAAGACTTATATATATATGACTTGTTTATATCGACAACAATATTTATTAAATATCTATAATTTTATTTTTTTGTTTCTTATAGAGTATAGACTATAGATAATTTATGTTATTAGATGTATGTTTTATTAGTTGGAAACCACAAATACATTATTTAATAGCCTTAATTAATTTATAAATGCACAGTACAGATGTTTGTTTTATATTTAGTAGTACCTATACAAACTTTGTATTTAACAAGGTCATTTATTAACTAAAACATCTAACACGCTTCCAATTAATATGAAAATAAATTATGTGTAATACCTTTTTAGCTATTATAATTAATATATAAATGTACTCTTGATAAGCACTCGTTTATTAAAAATAGTGTATTTATTAATAGACACGTACTATATATGTTCTATACATGCAGTACCTATATGTACCTATATGTGTAATGCCTTCAATTTACCGTAATTAATATTCATATATAAAATATTAAAATTATTTTTCGAAATCTGCATGAATATGAATAATAGAAATTAAGTTTATGATTTAATACTAATCGATATTTGGCCTTTACTTGATTATAACGGCAATCAGTATATTATTATATTATGATAAATCAATAATATGACAGTTGATTTCAATAAATTTAAGCATAATAGGTAATTATTTACCAGTATATTATATTCTTCTAAAAATTACAATATATTACTATAATAAATTACTAAATTAAATTGCTTTAGTAAATAATTAATAATTATATTATTAAGAGAGCATAACAATAACGATTTTCTTTAAGGTTTTCTTCATAATTGATTCAAAAGGATTGCAAAAAAAAAAATGTAAAAAAATTGGTGCTTTACATTACATTTGTTATGCAAATTACAAATGGCACCACCATGTGCTATTATCCGCAGAATAGATTCTATTCTGCAGTAATTATACTAATAACAGCTAGGTAGGTACTATGTAAATGTAATAGTGTAATCACGGAATTCGCTGAAAAAGTTTTTTCAATGTTTTTATATTTTCCCTAATCTCTATTATGATGTATTATAATTAAATATTGCAATAATTATCTGATGTGTCATAATAATGGTAACATATCATAACCATAAATACAAAATTCAATGATTTAAAAAAATATTTATACTAAATAGGTAATATGGTCCAGATTATTCATGAAATATTTCATAAGAACGATTTATACAATTTTTTTTACATTGTATAATTATCATTATCAAGTTTACGAATAGGTTAATTGCGGATACCACCTTATTACAAGACTTCATTAAGTCATATGAAGTATGTGATATTAGGATATCATTTATCCTATGTTTTAAAAATTTTAAAGGAATAGAGAAGATATTTTAATTAAAATCTCCAATATGTGTACCTATGTGTTTACATCATTTAATATCAGTTATATAGCATGCTCGTATTTCTAATATGCTTAAATATTAAGTTGTAATAATTAGAGACTGGTGCAACTAAGATGGGAGGTTTTGGAACTCGAGTTCCCCCCTAGAAAAATACTTTTATGTTATTTTATTTATATTATTTTTTTTTTTAGATTCAGAGTGGAGGGATAAATCTATTGATTTTATTTTACCTAATATGTTTTTTTTTGTGGATGAATACACATACTGAGTTATCGATAAAATGCTGCGAATTTCACACACGGGGGTGGTTTAGATATAAAATTAGATCTTATTTGTATTTTAAAGAGGTCAAACTTAAAAATTGTCTGTGTTTATTTTTATAATCGAAAAAAAAATTAAAAATTAAAGTAAAACCGAAATTTTTAATCCAATTTTCGACAAAATTGATTTTATTTTTTTGATATAACTCAAAAATTATTAATCGTAGATAATTAAGGTACTTGAAATATTGCCAAATGTTTATGTTATCGTTTTTTATTTATGATAATATTTTAAAAATATTTCGACAATTTTTGAGCTATTTATTAGCTTAAGAAGTATTCAATTTTTTTTTTATAAATGTCGATTAAAAATAGCTACCCATATCAAAGAAACAAATCAGTTGGTTATATAGAATCTATTGGCTATCTATAGGCTGATATTTAAAAATAAATAAAATCCTTAATGCATTGTTGTAAGAACTTATACAAATAACTTATATGATATAAGTTCAAAATGAAAGCCATCATTCCATATAATAATTATGTACATTTCGTAATTCAGAGTGATTATATTTTAGTGTGATTGCTGTAGACCTAAAAGGTTTTGGCGACTCTGATAAACCGTCAGCACGTAAAAGTTATCGAGTGGAAAATCTGGTCAATGAGCTAGCAGTGTTTTTGTCAATGCTAGGAGTGGACGACAATAATAAATGCCACGTGATTGGTCACGACTTGGGCGCTCTACTGGGTTGGTATTTGGTGCATCTGTGGCCAAACTGTGTCTCAAAATTTGTAGCCATTTCATGTCCACATCCCAATGTCCACTGGGAGTACTTACCTCCGTCAAGTTTCTTTAATAAAAAGTAAGTTGATTTGATTCGATAATATACAACAAATATCACCAGGTGCGAACGCAGGAACAAATTTCTGTTTGAAAAAATGTTCATAAATATCATACTACTAATTAATATTCATACTGTATTTATTATTTGTTTCTGATTTCTGATTTCGGTGGGAGGGGGGGGGGGGGTTAAACACCCAAAACTTCCCTTTGGGTTCGCGCTGATTATCCCAAAAAGCATAAATATTTGAGGTCCTATATTATTTTAAATCTGAAAACAAATTATATTTTTACTTTTTTTTATCATTATTATTTATGATTTTTATGTTCAAAAAATTGTTTTAAAGACAATATTGTACATTTTAGATTCCGACTTTCAAAGCTAAATATTTTGTTGAGAATTAAAATATACATTGAAATTCTTTGAAAAATATTCTGCTTAGGAAAATCAAATAAAAAATAAAAGTAGTAACTTAAAAATAGTGATTGTTTACTGATATTTATCATGTAGTTTACAATACACCTAGGTATATAATTTTAGTTGTATACTTATAAAGTTGTTTAGATTCAAATATTGAAATAGATGAGTATCTCCTAGCAGTCCTAGCTTGGACAATCGTAATATAACTTTTAAAATTAAATAGATAGACAGTATAGTCCCAAAGGTTAGGGGTAAACCAAACCAAAACTGTAAATTATATTACAGACAAAGGGTTTTATAATTTATTTTTATTTTTTTAGTTGGATTTGCTTCAGTCAACTTCCTTATTTGCCAGAAATGGACGCTTTGCAAAATGATCTCAAAATAATAAATCAGTGTTATCAACACCTATCTAAAACTAAGCAAAGCGACGACTTATCCTACATTGATGCATATAAATATACATTTTCAAGAACAGGTGATCATAAATTAATACCAATAACGACGCTTATTAGTTTTACACTCCACTTAAACCATTATCTTAATATTTTGTAAATAAAATTACTTTTATCCTCTATGGGTTATTGAAATGTTTGTGTTTTTTTTAGAGGATTGGACTGGTGCAATAAACTATTTCAGAAACTTACCGTTCTACAGAATTGAGCCTCGGAATAGCAATGATTCTTTAAATAAAGAAGAAGACATGCTACAAGTTCCGTGTCTGCTCATCACTGGTAGTAAAGACGTAAGTGTACAAATACAGAGTTTTATCAAGTCCACAGAGTTTCTTAAAACATCTACTGTGAGAATAATTGACAACGCATCGCACTTTCCTCATCAAGAGCAACCTAAAGCAGTCAATGATTTATTGACATGGTATTTAGGTAAGTGTTTATGTCGTTGCCTATTATCTTAATCTTATAAAGTTAACATTTATTGATACACAAGGTGTATAACTGTAATAACACATACAGAAACCATAATTTAACTTTTTTTATTTATCCGTAAAGTTATCCAAAATAATGATTATATTATATCGTTTATAAATATATTGGGCGAATAACATATTTCACATTCCTATGCACTTACTAGTGAAATAATTTTTTTCTCGTATAACTAATAATAATTCTTGATCTAATATAGTAATAATATATAGGTACTACTGTAGTAGTAGTAGTGTAGTAGATTCTACATCAGTATTACCTAAACAGTTTTTACTTAGTGCCAATTTTGTTGTTCAAAAATCTTACACCACTCCCCTGATCAATTTTTAAAAATTATTTTTGTTGGTCTGCAATGTTTGCATGGCAAGTTATTTTAATCCAAGCGTGTCTTAAACATTCGTCAAAAAAGTACACAAATTCTGAGTATGAAGTGACAGATTAATTTATTCTACTGTCGTTGTACCTATGTGATATTAGTTTATAAGCTATAAATAAAATTGATATTATCCTAAGGAGATGATGAATGCGCCTTATTTATCTCCGAAAACCACATTTGATTACGATTTGTCGATGTGTGTCGATAGTAATTTGTGATAATAATATTAAAAAAATGTATACAAGATAACTACGTAAAATAATATAATGACAAGTAATGATGACACAATAAACTACATTAAAAATATAAATACGTGCAAAAAGATTATTATATTTTTCTTGACATGTTATGTATTTTTACCTCTCTTAATGCTAGTAACTTGCCTACCAGCATTAAAAATTATGGTTATACAACTTACTAGAAGTTTACTCTAAGCATTTTAAATTGTTAACGTTTTAATTATTATTTGATATTATATTATGCGTAGATCTGACATCTTATACAGTGTTTTTAAAATTTTATACAGAAAAACGTGTTGATAAATGATAATTCACGTATAAAATGACTAATCCTTATTTTTGTCGTATGAAATTTTGAAGAACTTGTAAAGTTGTACGATTTGTCATGTTTGTATGTTGTATTTATTATTTTAGCATATTTGTATTATCTTAAATTAATGTATTTCTGTCGCAGTTCAAAAAGTTCAAAAAGAGCTCCGACCACAGAACTCTGGTGGTTTAGTTGGACGAATGAAAGATATCGTTACGTCTACAGTTCAGTATGGAAATACGTTGAAAGATTCAATGCAAAGAAACATTTTACCAATCACGGCCAACACATCCTAGCAGAACTAATGTTATTCATTCTTAAAAACAATATATGAAAAATGTTATCATCTACAGACTGTAACAAGTTGTTAATAATAATATTGCTTAATTTTAAGATAATCTTAATAAATTTGCTAAATTAAAGGTGCAGTGAACACGTGTATCCATCTATGTATACGATCGTTCACATCACGTGTACCTAGGAAGTTAATTATATATAGTTTTATCTACGTTGTTATTATTGTGAATTATTATAATAAGGTAAATATAAATTAATAAAAGCTATAACATAATCGTATGTGACCCAATTGAGCTTTAAAAGTGTATAATCTCGATATCTTATACATAGTCCATAGTACGACGTGCGTATGAACAATTGTTTTAAAAGTTCACTTTGGAAAAAAACCGAACAAACTTCTTTGTTAATGAAGCTATTTATAAATAGATATGTTTTTAAATTGAAATGTAAAGTGTAGTCTACTCGTAAAATTATACTTCATAATTTAAAATTGATTTATTACTAGATCTCTGATAAATTTACCACATAATGTAGATATTATTATTGAGTATGAATTACTAACCACTCTTTTAAGATTTGTAACAACATTTTATAATTATTATTTATTAATTTAATTAATTAAAAATAGCAGATATTGTTATAGTTATTAATTATTACCTATCTTTAAATACATATTTTTCTATGCACCTATTGTGACTGTGTAACTTTTAAATAACTTGATAGTTTTGAATAAAAGTAATTTTAACAGATTTCTCGGGACTTGAGGGGGCTTATTATTTCAACCTCTATTAGTCGTATGGGGTTGCATGAATTTAGTTTTGTCGAATGAAAATTGCATATTTTTTTTTGTTTATTTAAATGGTTGTCACTGGTTACATATTACATGACTATTTTTGTAATAATTAGTAAAAATATGGCATATTTAAATGTCTACAAATATATTAAAAAAAAAACAAATCTTCAGATCAAATACTTATAAACAAAATTACAATGATTTTCTTTGTTTTTTGCAATCATTACTTGCATTCTCAATTTTGGACATATTTTTGATGTAAACAAATAAAGACGAATACCAATTTTACATAATTAAATCTTTTCAAATCTCGATAATCGTTCCTATTTTTGTATTTATTGAAAACTGATATATAGAAATGTGTGATTTAGTTTTTAAAATGTATATAGGTATAAATGGTATAATTAAGACTAAGATAAATGTGAAATACAAATTAAAGGGAATGGAAAAAATAGTTTATTCGTCATACTTTTTTCTATCGTCTTTTCTCTCCTTTAACAAACACATACTGTCCACTGTACTATAATAATACAATCATAACAATTTTATATGCTTATTATTTATGTGGGTTTTTAAATTTGATTTCTGTGCAAATGATTTTTTACATATAGCACAATTAAATGGTTTATGGAATTCGTGAATAATTTTGTGCGCATATAAAGTTGATAATCGAGCATAAGATTTATTACAAATTAAACATCGGTAAGGTTTTTCTCCCGTATGGACTTCCATGTGAATTTTCATATTTCCTTTCCACGAAAAAAACGTATTACAAATATAGCATTTGTATGGTTTTTCTGAATTTTCTTTTAAGGTTCTGAATTTTTTTTTAGTTGGAATAAAAGTTTTAGTTGAGTCTTTAATGTTAAGATGGCAATTATTGTTTCGATTGTTTTTGATACGTGAGTTAATGCCATAACATGTGGAGGACACAACTGATGGCACATAATTGTCATCACGCATAAAAAAACTTTCATACATTGTATCGTCAATTATATCTATTTCAGTTTTTATTTGAGTATTCTCTTCGTATGTAATCGTTTTGTGTTTAGTTGGTGTTAAAGTCTTAGTCGAAGCTTTAATGCTATGATTGAAATTTCTTGGATTTATTTCAACGTGTGACTTAATGCCACATGTCGTAGACTCAACTGATGGTCTATATTTGTCATTATGAATAACGTGATTTTCAACTACGGCATTGTCAATTACATTCACTTCATTTTTTATCTGGTTTTTTTGCTCAGACATCACTTTGTGTTTAGTTGTTGGCATATAAGTTTCAGTTGAGGATTCAATTTTAAGATCGAAATTCGTATGTTTGTTTTCAATGTGTGAGTTAATGTTATAACATGTTGAGGACGGAACCAATGGCACATAATTGTTATCACGCATAAAAAAACTTTCATACTCGGAATCGTTAAATACATCCACTTCAGTTTTTATTTGAAATTTAATATTTGCTCTAGTATTGTTAAAGTCTTTCGTGTAACTGAAACAATAAAGTAACAAATAAATTAATAACTCATTTTAATATATACACATATAGACATGCAAAGCACAAAGCTTTAAGAATTTAATTAAATTATAACAATTAAAAATTATAATAATTTACTTCAATCTCAAGAAGAAACTATAAAAAAAATGAAACTATCTGATTTAAATTTTTTTCAAAGATTATTTAATATTGATGATATATATAAAATGTTTTCAATGTAATACAATTTTTCATAAATCTGATTAATCTTATATTCTATACAAAATGTATACCTATACTTTTTATTGTATGTTATCAATTATTATATACCATTTTAAATATATTATTTTTTTTTAATAATTATGGTCAATTACAGTATTATTAGTTACTAATTATGCAATTTATTATTGACTTAAACTTATTGAGTTTTAACACTAAAAAGTTATACAAATTTGATTATCAAGTTGTTAGAAAACATTTAATTTTATCATATTATTGATTAAATTTTGAAATATATGATTATTAATTTTACAGAATCGGAGCCTGTTTAGTGACACCTTCGTTATTTGGCAAATATGCACAATTATGCAACCAACTTTTTAAATTCTGCCCATATCTATAAGAAAATATAATGTTTTTGTATCAACAAAAATAAACAATGAATAGATACATTTAAATGATATTAATGGACAATGTTCAAATAAAGTAGGTAGTGATTGGGATATTACTATTGTCTATTACTATTATTAATTATACTTTTAACTAAATTTAAAAAAAACTTAAAACTATTAATTTTTATATAATTAGTTTAAATTATTTCAAAATATTTCATTTTTATGAAACTCATTATTAAAATTGTGTTTTTTTTCGGATTAATGTTGCCTTTCAAATGTTCTAATGTCCAAACGGTTAAATGGAAACCGTATCATGATTAAATAACCACGTACATTTACATATTTTTGTAATTGAGTATCTACAGGTTGCGGTATGGCGAAATTATTTCATTTGAGCAATGAAACTGATTAAAGACTTACTTAAACACTGCTACGTGCTCTGATGTCCTATACCAATAATATAGTACACAATAAAGGATACTACGAAGTAGGCTTCAGTACTAGGATAACAATTACCCATAATATACTATAATGACATAACGCGTAATATAAGAATATTACGACGTAGAAATAAACATCTACATGTAATGGGGAGTATCTACACACCTGGACGGTAATATGTTAGGCCTAATCGATATGAATAATAATAATAATAGGATAATTAAAAACATCTATTACTTTAACCTTCGGAAATCGGAGACGAACGAACTCCGCGACACATATAATCAAAATATGATTTAAAATTAATCTCGAGTTCTGAGAATCTCGAGCGGGGCTGACCACAGGCGCGAGGGCAGGCGTCACCGGATGTCATACATATCATCGCACGTGGCACGTGCATCCTGAAATGCGTAATAGCGCGAGAACAAATGACGCACTTAGGAATAGGACAGAGGATACACGGGTAGTAGGTCGGGGGGACACTGACTATATAAGGGGGCCCCGGAGAGGACTCCTGCAGACGTGATTTACCAGAGTTAGCGCCAGCACCTTGCGCTATATATTATATAATATAATCTTGTGTATTTAAATGACTTTTTATTATAAAAAAACTTAATTATATAATATCAGCGAAAATAAACGAGGACATTTTGGTATTGGTATTGTAATGCATTACAATATTATAAGAAAGTTTATGGAGAAACGACATAAATGAAAACTAGCAATTTTCGACAACCATAATTCACAAGACAATCAGAATCAGCAAGGACTATTCATGAAGTTAAAACATTAAAATACTTACTGCCGATTATTAGATTGACTGTCATTTCTATTATAATAAAGCTCATATTCGGTAGATTCATCAACATGTTCTTGTTTAATGTTATGTTCATCTACAACATCGTGTTCTTGTTTGATGTATTCATTAAGTTTAGGTAGTATATTTTGTGGCTCACGTTTTATCGGTTGAATCCTGAAGCTATTAGGATCTTGAGCTACCTTTTTGAACATATCTAAACAAAACATTAAAAATCAAACAATTAAAAACTATTGCGAGTTAAGAACTTAGTATTGTGATATAAAACATAGATCCAGTGTCGTAATTCTTGGGGAGGGGGGCAAGGAGAGGCACTTGCCCCCTCTGACAATTTTTTGAGAGATAAAGGTATATTTTTTAACCGGTGGGGAGGGGTGTGAGGGTTTTGACAATAATAAATATATTACATTCATTATACATTTCCCCCCTAGATTTTTTCCCAGTTACGCCACTGCATAGATCCAGTGACCTTTTGTTCAATAACATTTGTTCAATGCCAGTTCGATGTAGCTATATTAATAGTGCATTAGTGCACGAGCATCAGTCAAAACCAGTTGGATATTAGTACCTACCTGTCTTATACCTTACTCATAATATTTTGTTACATTACTGCTATTTATAAAATAAAATTACACGTGTAAACACCTAAGTGAAATTAAGTAACTGAATTATTTGAGTCTTGTGAATCAAATAAAACTTTTTCTGGAACAAAAAAATCCTAAGATATACAGTCTAATGAAATAAAAAGTTTTCAAAAAGGTAACTAATATAACCTCACAGTACCAGTATTAGCCAATAATTTAATACTACAATATTGAATTATTAATATTTTGGTTTTTTTTTTGTTTGAAAAAATTATTATAGTATTTTATACCTCTACATATTATAGTACATTAATATACATTTTAAATACGATAATTGTTTTAATTCCATCTTTGATTATTGTACCAAGATAATAAACTAACTAAAACACGCGATGTGTCAAATTATAAGTAATATGAATAATATTTCATCAATACTGTGTCTAGACCGTCGATAAACAATAATTTTACCTGTTTCTATCCATACTAACCTTAATCATCACGGGTAACTGAAAATTAATCATTAATTTAAAAATAAAAATAAAATCATTACAATATTTTATTGTTGTTGTTTTTTACAATAAAATCAGTTATAGGAGCATTGGTAATATCCATAGGTATAAATGATAAATAATTTTTAAGAATATATTATAGTCAGTTTTATAATTTGTGTAATTTTGTTTAGGAAATTGGGTAATTCTGAAACTGTTATTGATATTTTATCTATATTTTTCGATTTGTTTTTTAAATTTTTAAATTATGTTATTATTTTGTAGGTTAATTATAACTTTTCATCTATTCTTAATAATATTGTTAATCAAATACTTTCCACTATCATGCATCTATGATTCATGTTTTATCATTATATTAATTTGTAATAACGAAAAAATAAATGATATAAATAGTTTTTGTGTAATGATTGGTGGTGTGCAATCTAACGTGTGCGTGTATAATAAATCTAAAGTGACAAATGCAAGGGACACAAGCCTTGAATAAATGTCGAATTTGTGGAACCTTTTTCCCTCACTTACAAGTAAATTAAAATTATTAAAATTTACATTATTACCTTCCTCCTGATCGTCGGAGGGCTCTCGAGATCGTGATTCGAGAATGTGATCAAATACACCGTAGTAATAAAACGTAAAAAAGCAGATTATACAAATTAACGCAAATAAAATGATGCTCATGCACCTTACCTTATTCTCAATTGAATTCGCTAAGCTGTAGTTGTCTTAATAAAAATAGAAGGTGTTAATCACACGGATCCAAATACAAAACCACACTGATATGTTTCGTTGAAACGAAAAAGGTCCAGTTATCGCTCGCAGTCTCCGGTGTGGAGGGCATGCACTCTTGAAGGAGATGTTATTAAAATGGTTGGTGCTCATGCGCGCTTGAAAGAGATGTTACCCAAAAGAGTGATGCGCCTGCACTGATGAGAGAAGACGACGTGGTCAAGCCTGCCAGTGTCGCAGGCGGCTTCATCAAAGGCCTCCGCGTCTTCAGAGAAATCGGCTTTCTCCCCGACGACGGAGATGCTCATTGGGCCATCCCTTTTCTCTGGCGGCACACGAAATAGATCACACGGTTTGCGCCTTATTGTCACAATTACGTGTGAGTTCCTACGTGACCAAACAATGTAAATCGTTTCCTTCATCAGTGATTAATGGGGATTATTGGTTTTTATTGACGGTTATTTGCGTGCGACAAAACGTGCGTCATTTGTTCTCACGCTATTACGCATTTCAGGATGCACGTGCGATCATATTTTGATTATAGGTGAATATGTGTCGCGGAGTTCGTTCATCTCCGATTTCCGAAGGTTAAAGTAATAGATGTTTTTAATTCTCCTATTATTATTATTATTCATATCGACTAGGCCTAACACATTACCGTCCAGGTGTGTAGATGCTCCCCATTACATGTAGATGTTTATTTCTACGTCGTAGTATCTATTATTGTGTACTATATTATTGGTATAGGACATCAGAGCACGTAGCACATTCATATAAATAATAATTGTCAAATATACACATTTTAATTCTGTCATAATTATTTTTCAAATATCTACAACTGTTGCCATCATACTATAGTTTCGTCCGGTTTAAATTATTTGTTTCTTATTAATTTCAGATATTTTTATTCTTTTTATCTCAGATCTCGGTGTGAAATGAAATGTTCTTTAAATTTAAAAATGTTTATTTTCAATCGGCAATTTTGTGTTGGAATTCTTAGGTGTGGTTTAAAGTAGTTTATTCGTAGGTTATTTTAAATATTAGTGTTAAACATACTGACTTAATCTCATTATCTTTTACTTTGACATTTCGAAAGTTTCAAGAAATTCTAATACGCATTTACTTGGGAGTATAATATATGGAAGTATAAGTTGGTATCATCTCAACATTAAAAATATTAGGCTAAAAATGATCAATTTTTAAAATAATTAATAAATTTTAAATTTATACTCTGTTCCAAAAAATTATAATTAGTTTTTTTTATTTGTATTCAGTTGATTGATCTTTGTAGGTACTGTACATCTCTCATCAGTTACCCCGTGACAAAGTAATCATATTATATTATGGTTCTCGACTTGCTAATATATGATTCACAATGCGTAAAAGGTTATTGTTTTCTTTTGGAACAGAGTATATACGTCTTGTTTTATTTGTATGTATGTTACATATATATTTGTTATGATTACAATATAATTAGTGGTTTATTGGTTGTTGAGGGGGTATACGGTGTATAATACTCACTGCTCTATGATTTTTTTTTACTCATTAAATTTATTACGATAAACAGATATATGGTCATATGGTAACGTATATTCATTAGTATTTTCAGTGACGTAAGCAAAACATTCCATAATTATTTTTAATTTTTAATTCTCAGATGGTTAAGACGGACCTACTTATAGATAGCAAACGGTTATCAAAAAATATTTTTAATACTTTTAAATGACTTATTTAAAATTATACAGCTGAAATAGATGTTCCATTTACGCCGTAATATTATGTTTGTATGCTATATAAATTTTTAATTCACAATTTTCTTGATAATACATATTTATCACTTAAACTGTTGTCAATTTATATGATACATCCTTTATGCTTCAACTTCTTAAAAAAAAAAAAAAAAAATAATAATAAAATGTCCAAGTTCCTAGTCGTTGTACTTTGCAATTATATTTTCTAAATTTATTAAATAGTACAAAAAAATAAACGAAATATAATTCACCATAAAATAAATAAACAAGTTTACCTACTTGCGATTTAAAAGTTGTTGAAATTACTTATAATTATATAAAAAAAAATATCAATCTAGAATCATTACAATGGCCACAAACTCGTATTTTTCTTCTATACATAAAAAATCTATAACATTATGGTAAAACGATTTAAAAAATATTTAACATAAAGAGATATAAACCAAACAAAAACTTTCATTATTGATTACTTTAACTTATAAGACGTTTCCAAACCTTATAGACGCCTCCATGATTCATGCAACGCGATCCAAGTATTTTTAATTGCGCGGTATTATAGTAGTGTTATCCAAGAGAGAATTGTTATTTCTTATGAAGTTTTGATGTTTGATGACTATTGTACGGTGTTTATGTTCAGATCTATTCAGACAGCGTTCTAGAATTCCCCGCACACGGTTACACGACCATCGTGTTTCTTTTATACGATTTAAATATCAAATAAATGTGCATATTATTATAAAATATAAACCTATAAGTACGTTATTATATCGTCTGTACAAGCTACACACTCGTACAACAATAATTGTCTAATTTATTGTTTATTAGGTGTGAACAATATTGTGTAGTACTGAAATGGTTTAATATAACTTCGAAAAAACCTATGGGCAGTTACATAACCATGTAAATGTACAGCTATAATAGTACGACAGTTATTTAAGTATTAAAAATGATTGCGTACCAACGTGTAGGCAGCAGGTACAGCCATTTTATATAGAAATGATCTAATCCGTACATTGTTTTAAGTATACGCAATATAAAATACTTAATAAAATATGTACAACGATAAGTCAATTTGCGCGTACAACACATCCGTGACGGTCGTGCTAATCAATTCTTTTAACATAGCGTTTATACAGTTAACAGAAATCAAAAGAAACCTTAAGGTACGTACGTGTTTAAGAATGATGTAGAGACGACGATAAGTGTACGGTTATGTGCTGTAGTGGGAGTGATATAGTAACTAAATAGAAATAAAAGTGCACATTCCTTTCTTTTTTTCACTTATTGTACAGCACGTTAATATCGTTTTTTTTTAATAATTTCGACCCCCATAAGTGCAGCGTTTACCGTACTTATGTTCTTATGCCGTGTTTATTTTACAGGTAGATATGGACTTTATAATACTTTAAAACCTTTTCTGGTAAAATTTATTTCTAGTTTTTTTTGTAACGATATAAGATACAATGGATGTCTGCAGCTAGGTACAATAAAAACCGCACACAATCAAATACTAATCCAGAAGTCCACCACTATGGGTGTGTTAAGTTTTAATTCAATGATTAATCGTTGTATACGAAAAACAATTCTGTGCGGAGACGGTCTGTTGCTAAGTATATTTTATGATATATTATTTACATTGCTATTTAAGTAATTTAATCGACTATTGGTAAATATCGTGGATTGAATTAATTTTTGTCGAAAACATAACAAGAGTTATATTGTACATTGCTATTATAATAGTCGTTCTATATTATTGTTGTTAACTTTAAGCCAATAAAGACTTTCCGAAGAACCATTATGTGACGTACGTGTGGTATAAATAGGAAATATATTAACATTAATCTTAATTATTATTATTATTATCATTTTATTTTAAATCGTATAATATCAAAATATCCTGATTTAAATTAACCCAACGCCTTCATGATATGACGAATGCATGTTCTTGTGCAAAATCATAGATGCCTAATTTGCTAACAAATTAAGAAAATATTAATTTATGATAATTTTAAACTTAAATAGGTAGTTACAAATTTGATAAAAAGTAAGCAAAATTTTCATTCAATATTTACTGAACCCAATATTTTATGCTCTAAAGTTTTGTATTTTATTATTATTATTATTATTAATAAATCATGGTAAATATTAAAATAAAATATAAATATTAGATAATATAAAACCTTTTGAGTTATATGGGTTGATATAATATGGTATAAATATATATATTATTATAATAGGCAATTAAATACTAAATACTAATAATATAATAAATGCAATATTTAAAAAATAATTATATCAATCTATCATCATACTAAAAGTAAAATAAATTACTAGTTATATTAAAAAAAACATATCACTTTTGGTGATATAGGCTGATAGACTCTTTCCGTTCAGAATCGTTTTTCGTATATTATAATGATATATCATAGAATTAAATTTAATAGACCTATAATAGTGATCTACTCGACACCTTAAGACCTTAAGTACGATTACAGCAAAGTGGTACCCACTTACCTACCTTTTTATCATTATTATTATTATATGATGTTAAATATGGAAGTTTACCAATTGCGTCTATAATTATTTTTTTATACACCAATTATTGTTATACTGACCCTAAACGAAAATGTTGTGTTAGTTGTAATTGGTCCATGTCCGTAAATATTTGAATAAAAATAAATAATAAATTATGTAAAAATATGGAATAAAAAATTGAGTCATATTGCCAACATTCGTCGAATTTAATATTGAGTATAATCAATTATAAGTAACAACTACCTATATTATGATGAATAACCAATTAATACATAATTGGAAATACCACATTACCTATATAATATTTAGTCTTATTACCATTTTTAGTAAATTATGGCAAGCTAATATTTCTGTTTTCTTCGGTTTGCCTACAAAATTATAAACGCGAAGACTCAAGAGTGGTTAAGTTATAGTTTCAATTTTAACGGAAATATTGTATGTTTTTATGGCATTAGTATATAATTAGTTATTGCGATTTAACCAAATATTAGATTTGTAAATTTAGAAAAAAAAATGTTAACAAGTGTGTTGATATTTCGTTATAATGTTCAAGTACAACAATATTTATATTTTGTTTTTTAAATTAGGTAGCAAGCAGAGAATTATCACAGAAGATGTATAGACGGAATAACATATAATTGATTGTTTTCGACAATGAATGAAGAATTCATAATTATTACGTTGATGTATTTTCTAATAATGTATCTTATAGTTACGTCTCTTCGACAAATTTGTAAAACAAGTATGAATAATTAATTGTATTTTCATTTCATATTACCTAATATTAATTACTTATGATGTTAACACCCATGTACACAGATTTATTCCATAACTACATAGCACAATTTTTATACAAAGAAAATTCTCATTTAGATCTCAAAATAGCCAAAATAGGTACCTATATTATACATTTTTTTCACAATTCTATAGTCATTGTGCTATTTATAGCGTACGAGTTAGTTTTAGGAAAAAAATATTATAATTTATTAATTTTTTTATTATTCTATAAATATTAAATATGTATGATTACTTCATTATTTGGTGCTTATAAAATGTAATTATTGTCCTAAACACTAAATGATTGAATCAGAAATTAATTGTGTCAGAAAAACTATAAAATATTATTATTTTTATAACTTATTTTTATATTATATCTGCAAATAATAAATATTGAAATATATAATTATGTGTTAAATAACAACTGATAATTAATTTTGTTTTAGGACCTCCAATATCAAATCCTTCAAATGAAATTCAAATGGATAATGGAAATATGTACATTCAAATTCCTACACCAACACAATTATCCAGAACTAATATAACCTCTTCACATATCTCATTAGTTCCGTTGAGTTCCGGTGTAAATTATTCGGAAGATGACCCACCGCCTTCATATGAGGAGTGCATGGTCAAAACCTTGAATCCCTAATTTACCAGAAAACTTGGAAAATATTAATTTATTTCTACTCATACCGACGACATGATAAGAAGTGAACAATATTTTTGTAAAACTTTATCTAAATCCGAAGTTGTGTATGCACCGAGGTTTTGTAATTTGTTGATTGTTCAATAAAATAACTATTCAAATCACATTATAATATTAAATTACTACACTCTATATTTCTTACATTCTGTTGTATGATTATTTAATCGTTATGAGATGGTGAATATGTAAACAAAAAGTAAATACCTACTACATAATAATATTATGAATGCCGTTCCATTCGTTTTAAATAAGAATAATCTTAGGTAGCGGACTTCTGCCCACGGTGGCTTTATTGGTTTGATCGACAAGCTCTAGGGATCGTTGCTTTATTATTCAAACAACAACTTAGTTTGGATTTTGTCGACATTAACACGGTAAACATTTTTTTGGTCATTGCCGACGGTTGTAAACGAAAAGCGACGACGAAAACCAATCTAATCGATGGGTGTTGCCTGACCGAAAATCGGTAGCTATCTAAAGTTACTCGTATTTTAGACAAAGTACAGGTATGAACATTTATTTGAAGTCATAAGTAATTTGATAAACTGATATGTATATTGTATATAATATGACAGTACAATATTAGGCGGCTGACCATTTTAAATATTAAACGCTCATCATCTTAAAAAGTATAAACGTTTTTCACTGTAATACATCATTAAAAGTATAAATAAATTATAGTTATTGTGTTAAATGTTTAAAGATTTTATCAGATAGACTATAAACTGCAGTGTAGTAATATTATAGTTCGTAGCTATATACATTATATGAGTAAATAAAAATTAATAATTAATAATTATGTATTTATTTTATCTGTTTAATATAATAACTAATAATTCATTTTATTTTAGAATCTGAAGTGTCAAATCGAATTCAAATGGATATTGGCCAGACCCTTAACCAGAGCATTAACCGTGGCCAACAAAGCTGTTCAGTGCGATTAAATAATGTTTTAAAAATGTAAACATTTGAAATCGTGTATATTCCGTAGCAAAATGGACCTCGTCATCAATCATATAATGCTGCACGACTTTTAGAATTTATATTTCCACTCAACTAGTCATAATTGTATCGTTTAATTTTGGTTTGTATTGTGAGGCGCTTAATACGTCTAACGTGAACTCATTTAAAAGATCTCCGCTAGACGATCTACTATGCATTCATACGACGAGTAGGTACTTGATGATTTCAGGTCCAAAACCTCGCTAATTTCACTAGTGAATCAGGAAAATACAAGTATCAATTAATATTATTAATTTATATCAATGATAATGCTGTGAAGTGAATATTTTTATACGGCGTTGTCTAAACCTAAAATTGTATGCACAGAGGTTCAGTAAATGGTTTTTATAGGCAATGACCTCTATTTTTTTACATTTTTACCTAATATTAAATTGTTATACTCTATCTTATTAATCAATTAGTCTAATTCTTGTTCTATTATAATAAGATTATCGATATTTATTTACAAATAATACTTGCTTGACACGATTGCTTAGAATAAACTATAAACCATTGAGTATATATGTCAACATTTTTTGAATTTAATATCAAGCAGTATAATTTTTTTTATTACAATATTCATCCCTAATTAGATTTTTTCAATATCTAATATTTTATAATATTACTAAGAATTATTATGTACTTGGCAGATATATAATTTTTTGCATCACTTTAGTCTTCAATGATATTAGCTCAATATTTTATATTGGACAGTTTTGATAACTGATAATAATTTTTGTAAAATATATGTTTAACTGTTAAGATTTATTAAATTTAATATTGAGATTGGTTGTAAGTAATGAATAATGAATACGTATGGTTTATGACTAATAAACATATAGGTAGGTAATTTGTAACGTCTCTGTATACGTTAAGTTTAAATACTCATACACTAGTATGTATACAATACACTTAATGTATAAAATAAATAGAAACGCTGATGTTTTATATGTATTGTAAGTTTCGTTTGAAAGAAAACGGTATTCACCACTATGATTTAACCTAGTGGAACACACGTCCTACCCTCTTTGATAAAACTTCGACTTTAAAATTGTTTATTTGATACTATGCCGGTGGGAACCATCTTTCATTTATAATGTCGTATTCTTTTGTTTGAAAAAAAAACATTTTTTTCTATAAAATTGAATTATTTATTAATTTCTTGATAAAGTCCGAGAATAATGTTTAATAGGTAATAAATAAAGGGTAATATTTCAAAATGTACTAATACTATTTTTTTTTATTAAAATTTACAACCGTGTTTGATATCATCAATTCTTACGTCAATTCTATGGTTAATACGAGTATGTTAGGGAATAAGAATTGACAATCGAATTTTCTGTATCGATGTATTTGTCTAGTATATCGATCATAAAGCTAGACAACTGGTAATGTTATTTCCTATAATATAACTATAAGATTTAAGCAGCTGCTATACGTCAAAATGTGCCATTGATATATATTATTCCATAAAGCACTAATCTTAAGGCAAGTCGTACTGTTTTCCATAGTAAATGCATTGGACATCGACCAAAAAATTAATATAGTTAAAATGTATCGTTTTATATGAAAATTATTAAAAAAATTCAATACCTATCGTCAAAACAGGACAGGATTCCAGTGCCATAGTTTCCAGCATTTAGTACGCATGTATTTAGGATAAGACGGTCAGCAGTTTAGCAGTTTAAACTTATCAACAGGACTCGAAATTTGTAGGAGTTGCATAATGTTCTATAATCTATATGCTCTCGATGTAAAGCAGTCTAAGAGGATAGAAATCTGAACTATACGAAGGTAGGTTAAAAAAATCGAAAATTTAAAATGCACGTTTTGTCAATTCTAAGGAAAATTGCTTATTTCATGGATTTTCAAACGCATATTAAGCATATTTGATATTTTTCTTAATCTATGTATTTTAAATAATATTTAGGTAATATGAAACACAATATAATTTCACGTAGGTATTCATTATCATCGTCGCAGTGGAATATCAATTCGACGATAACGACTGTCGCAGTGCTAGACTGGATATTAATCTTTTTTGTAAGAGTATTGCTCGTTGTGGAATTTGTCACAGCCACATTCGCCGCGAGTAACTTAGTGATTCCCAGTACTAGTAATTTTTACATAGCACTCATAGTGGTTAGCTATTTTCATTTGATTTATTGTCTTAACTTGTTAATACATTATTGTAACTTATTCATACTTCAAAATACAAGTTTTCTGTAACTACTCGCTTTCTCACAACCATATCAATCCAACTGGGAACTTGCTACGTCGTTAAATAATTAATGTGTTAACTGTCGCAATATCCTACACAGCGATCACTACAGATGTGCATTTAATATAGGTAAACATTCCGCTAATATGCCGACATTTTATCTTATCGTCGATAATAGTTGACTTATCGTAAATCTGTATTTTATTCTTTTTTCGTTAATAAATTTGTTGTACACGATTGACATTTTACAGTATGTTTTTTCAATTTAAAAATGTGTTAATTTTATATTCCAGCTCCATAGTTTTCCGGATTTGGTTTATATTTTGGACGGGGTGTACCTTAGTCTCGAATAATTCAAAATTAATCAAAACTTTGAAAGTAATTATTTTAATTACGTTCTAAACGATTATCAATTGACTAGTTATTTTATATCGTTTTTTAAGTTTTTATTATATATTTTTTTTTGATTAAAACAGTTATCATGGTATTTGTATGTAATAATTACTCTGATTATTTTTGGTTTTATTTATTCTAATTATTATATTACATTAACAATGTAGGTATTACTAGTAACAGTGTAAAACGAAACATCGCCAGGCAGTGAATTATAAGATTTAAAAACACCCATCACGAATATTAAAGAGTGCTTAATCAGAATTCAGTTTATACATTTTCAATAATCTAAACAACATTATTTTACTTTTTAAAATATTTTCGTATTTTATGATTTATAAAGACATCATTTATCTCTTAGGTGCACCATATTTTGCATATAAGTAAGAAAAATATATTTTTTTATGCAAGGTGACATTTTACTAAAAATTTAATTATTATTATGATTTAATATTTTTATGCATTCATACTCTTTTAATACCATTCTGTCTCGTATATTATATTGGTTTGAAATTTATAGAAATGCTAATAACAATATTGATATTTCGTTAAAATTTTTAAAACTATTATTTATGTTATGTATTTTAGAAATTGGATAATTACCTCAAGATGTATAGATAAAAATAACATATAATTTGACTACTTTTAATTTCCACAATGTTTGACAATAAGCTTATTACGGTGCTGTATATTCTAACAATTATTGTATTTTTGTGTTGGTTTTGTCTGCAAATAGGCAGTTTAGGTAAGTATGAATATTGAAAATATTATAATATTTTTGTTTTATGTAATAGATACCTAATTATAATTATTCTATAAATAATAAAAAATGACATATTATTGATTTTTCCGGTGTTCAATAATAATTATTGTTCTTGTTCTAACATTTAATAAATAAATAAAAAATGAATTTTATCATAAAAACTATAAAATTATATTCTTATAGTATAGTTCTTACCTAGAGCTACCTATTACATTAAAATATGTACAAATAATTATATATTTTAACCAATAGTTAATATTTTGCTATAGAACCTGATTTAAATCAAATTCAAACGGATAACAACATCGATAACAATGACCTACAAAGTGATTCAGTGCCATTAAATACTGTTCTAAACGATTTGGAATATGAAAACATCTATAATCTGTTGCATACACCACCTCGTCAGCCAAGTTATGTTGCACGAGCGTCTAGAACTAACGTTTCCACTTCACCAGCCACAATTGTCCCGTTGAGTTCTAGTTTAAATTACGCGGAGCTTAATACATTTAATTTCGCTTCATTTTCAAGATCTCCGCTCGACGATCCACCGCCTTCATACGACGAGACGACGAGGGCGTGGTGAATTTCACATCGAACACATCGTTAGTGGCCATTTATGCCGATGATATGGTAAGAAGCGAGCGCGATTTTTCATACCACTTATAATGTGAATTTAACGTTGTATATGTATTGCAATTTTTAATTCATCGCACACACACACACATACACACACACACACACACACACAAACTCAAATAATTATTATCTGTAACATATGTATTGTGATTATTTTTGATATAATATAATTTAAAAATAATAATCATAATCATATTATGATTCATTTTTATATATTTTATCATGTAACTCATTACGCCAACGCTTTTTGCAATAAATTGACAGAGTTCACCCAAAAACATTTATTCTCTCCAATTATAGTGCATGTAACATATACATATTTAACTTGCAATAAGTCATTTTTTTCTTTTTAATTATAATTACATATATAATTATTGCCAATACTGAACCGTCTCACTCTTCTTATTAACTTACTGTATCGTATAATATATTATATTTTATGTTTTCTTTGTTGTTCATTAAACATTTTTGCTGATTTTGTTATTAAGTACTGTCTATATTTTTAATTATATTAACTGTAATGTAACAATTAGACTACCAACCTGTACTTTCAAAAAATAAATAAATAATTGTACATGGACTCCGATAGCAATATTTGTCATTAATAGTTGAACTATATATATTATATGTATAATGTTAAGTTTATCACTCATTATTTTTGTAAATTATCTATATAATATGTAAGTACCTAGTGAGTAGTGAATTTTATACAGACATTGAAAGCGGCTGATGGCCTGTCTCCGTACTGTCGAGTACTTAATGTAGTGAGTACCTCATAATTAATATTTTGTGTATTAAATACGTCATGCTTTAAATAATTATTAAAATTATAATCTTGACCCAGAAATTTGATATTAATAATATATTATTATAATTTTAACCTATGTATATTTATAAAATTATAAATTATATTATATAATTAAACGAAGGTAGAATGTTTGCGTCGATATAAAAAATAAATGGAAATAACATTATATTATTTAATTCTCTACAACAGCTTATATTCTATAACAGCACACACACACACACAAACACACAAAATCTATAATTATGCGTAATATAATAATTTTATATTGAGAATTTTAAAAATTGTCATACTTGTTACTGATTACGTTCGCGAAATGTAATAATAATGTGGCCGCCCAAATATATCTGTTCTCTTGTCATATCATCTGTTATATAATTATATCGTAAAATATTTCACCTTATTTGTGAGATTTTTTATCATATAGAAATTGATAAATTATAGTACAATTTTACTTTTAATTATTATATTAGGTATACGCCATACGGACTCACGTAATAATTTTTATTAATATATATTAGTTCTAATAGCCAGATTGAATATCACGTGTATTAATTATGCTCTTAATACTGTTTTTTCCCCATTATTTATACACGTGTATATTGTATAATTGTTTAAGTATATGTGTGTAAGTAGCTTGTCTGTCTCCGTATAACTAATATAGTGAGTATTCAATAATTTATTATTTTAAGTATTTAAAAACAGTAATCATATAATTTATAATCCTTGTTGAATGAAAATGGCTATATTAATTTATAATTGTATTATATACAATGAGTCATTGCATGGTCACGAAATGTTATATTATTTATTTATAAACAGTGCTGTGATGTAGAGGGGGGCAAGGAAGCCTGTGCCCCGGTCGAAAATTGTAAGGGGGTGCTAAAAAGTCAGATGTTTATGGAAGAGTCGAATATTTTTAATTTAAGTTTATATAAAATATTGATTCAAAAGGGCTGAAAATATTAATTGTGTCAATATAACATTACAATTATAATTATATAATAATATATGAGGACATTTGGTTGAGGGCAACTGGTACATTTTTAAAATGTTAAAAACAACCGTTGGGGGGGGGGGCAACTGGTCAACGCCATAATGCTGATCGGTCATCACTCATCAATACTATTTTATACGTTAAGAGGCCGGCGATCGTGCAAGCATTACATGTTTTTAAGCTCAGAGTTTACATACAACCTTAATATTATGAATCGATTCACTTAAATAATTTAAATAAATTAATATTGGAGAAAATAATCAACAAGTTGCAATTTTTTAAGTAATTGTCGAGGTATTATTTATGGTGTAGGTATTAAACTTATTTCAACGGTTCATCTAACAAAATGTAAACGCCAAGATTTAGTTTAAGAGCGGTCTAGCTATAGTCTATATGTGCAACGTTTAATAAAGAAAAATTTATGATGTTTAATGTTCATATTTTATAGTTTTATAAACAACTTTAAATTTAATTATTGTAAATCATCTAATCTTTAAGTTTATAAATTATAGAAGAACTGTTGATATTTTGTTAACATTTCAAAAATATTTTTTGTATTTTGTTTTTTAAATTAGATAGCAAACAGAGAATTATCACGGAGGATGCATAGAAAAATAACATTTAATTGACTGCTTCTGACTTCAACAATGATACAAGAAAATAATACCATATTCCTCCTGTATTTACTAATTCTTTTTTCTTTTTATTTTTGCTGTTTTTGGCAAGCATGCCGTACTACAAGTATGAATTTATTATTAGATTTTCATTTTATAGTATTTACTTATAAGTTATTCGTTATTTAATGTTCAAATATATTATACCTGGTTATTCTTCTGAGAATTTAAAATTAAAATCAGAATCGAATGGTATCAGAAAAACTGATACAGCATCGTTTCTCAACCTTTTTAGTCTCGCGACCCCCAAAACAGTTTGCAATATGGTCAATCACTTCGCCCTCCCCCCACCTCTATAATAACTATTAACTATAACATTTTTAAAATAAAAGTGTCATTTCCACTGGGAAAGCCATTAGCGGTCGAGTGCCCTTATTTATTTATGAGATATCTCATATTTACAATTTACATTTAATCGACTGATTATTTTTGTGTGTTATAAAACGATTCAATTTACACATGACAGTCGCGCGTCGCTCGTGTTTTTTCACTCATGTGCTCTATTGCGTTCAATTATTTTTTTCTGTTCAATAATACATTTTGAATGAAAAGTATTGTTTTCTACCACCCCCCCCACAACGGTCGAGAAACGCTGCTATACCGTATAATACATTACCAATAATAAATCTATAATTTAGGTACCTATATTATACTATTTTCTCTATTTAATAATTAATAATACATGTTGTTATAGACGATACTTTAATATCAAACGACGAGTTAAATCAAATTCAAATGTCTAATGACAGACACGCGATCAACAGCGACCAACAACATTCCTCAGTCCTATTAAATGTCTTAAATGACTTGGAGTATGAAAACATCTATAATCCGTCGTATACTCAACCTCGCCGGCCAAATAATGTGGCACTAACATCATCTACAATTATCGTTTCCACTCCACAAGCCACAGTCGTACCGTCGAGTTCTAGTTTAAATTACGCGGAGCTCAATACATCTAATTTCGCTTCGTTTTCAAGAGCTCCGCTCGACGATCCACCGCCTTCATACGAAGAGTGCATGGCGAGTTCATGATGTGCACAATCCCGCTAAATCCATTCATACCGATGATATGATAAAAATAGATAGAGATTTATCGTACAATATATTATATTATCATCCGAATGCGAAATTGTACGCCAGACATGTGATATTAATGATATGTTATTATAATTTTAACCTATGTATATTTATAAAATTATAAACTATATTACATAATTAAACGAAGGTAGAATGTTTGCATCGATATAAAAAATAAATGTAAATAACATTATATTATTTAGTTCTCTACAACAGCTTATCTATAACAGCACACACACACACACACACAACATTTAATATTATCCGTAATATAATATTATATTGTGAATTTTAAAAATTGTCATACTTGTTATCTACATTGCCCCTTACCGATTGTGTTCGCGCAATGTAATATTAATGTGGCCGCCCAAATATATTTGTTCTCTTGTCATATCGTCTGTTTTATCGTCAAGTATTTCACCTTATTTGTGAGATTTTTTTTTTTTACCTGGAAATTTGATAAAATATAGTACAATTTTACTTTTAATTATCATTGTAGGTAAACGGACTCCCACAATAATTTTTATTATTATATTAGTTCTCATAGCCAGATTGAATGTCGCGTGTATTAATAGTATGCTCTTATTACTGTTTTTTCCCCATTATTTATACATGTGTATATTGTATAATTGTTTAAGTATATGTGTGTACGTAGCTTGTCTGTCTCCGTATCACTAATACAGTGAGTATTCAATAATTATTATTTTAAGTATTTAAAAACAGTAATTATATAATTTATAATCCTTATTGAATAAAAAGGACCGTATTAATTATTATTAATTGTATTATATATAACGGGTCATTGCATAGTCAGGAAAAGTTATATTATTTATATTTATATACAGAGCCGTGCTGTAGAGGGGAGAAAGGGGACCTGTGCCCCGTGCGCAAATTTTAAGGGGGAGCCAAAAAGTTAGGCTAGTTAATGGAAGAGCCGTATATTTTTAATTTTGCTCCGGGCGCTACGGCACGGCTCCGTTTATATAAAATATTGACTCAAAAGGGCAAAAAATATTAATTGTGTCAATATAGCATTACATTTTTTATAATATAATCATATACTATATCAATATACTTTTTGAGCCAAAATAATATTTTTCTGTATTATTGATATTATTCTTATAACTATTAAAAACCGGTGTAAACCTATACTCGCATTCATATATTTCTCAATTAATTATCCAAAATTATGTAATATTTTTTGTTTTGAACATTGTGACATATTGTTAGTAGAGCTTAAGAGCGGTCTAGCTATATAGTCTTTATGCACAACGTTTAATAGAGAAAAATGTATTATGTTTGATATTAATTTTTATAGTTTTATAAACAACTTTAAATTTAATTATTGTGAACCATGTAATCCTTAAGTTTGTAAATTATAGAAATGCTGTTGATATTTCGTTAACATTTTCAAAAATATTATTTGTATTTTGTTTTTTAAATAAGATAGCCAACAGAGAATTATCACGGAGGATGTATAGAAAAATAACCTTTAATTGACTGCTTCTGACTTCGACAATGAAAGAAGAAAATATTTTTGCATTGCTGTATATACTAACAATTTTTTTTTTTTTTTTTTTGGTGTTTTTGGCGAACATGCCATACTACAGGTATGAATTTATTATTAGATTTTCATTTTATAGTATTTACTTATAAATTATTCGTTATTTAAATAATATAATAATTAATTTTTTCAAATATGTTATGCCTAGTTATTCTTCTGAGAATTTAAAATTAAAAGCAGAATCGAATGGTATCAGAAAAACTATATAATATAGTATGATATAACTAGTAGTTCTTACCTGAAGCATTGTTTCTCAACCTTTTTTAGTCTCGCGACCACCAAAACAGATATGAAATATGATCAATCACTTCGCCCGGCGCAACTCATTTATCGTAGTCCATTTGCGCTCCAAATCATAGGCCATATGCGCCTGATTCAGATCAGGTGAAAATCGTGCAACGTTGCCATTTATTGAGTATATTGGCATGTCACTGTAAAATCTAAAATAAAATTTGATCGTTTTTCATGCTATTCGAAACCAATATCCCAATCGATAAAGATTATATTATATAAAAATGTATTTATCAGTTGTATTTTATGTCAGTTGCATCAGTACACGAATAATGAGTAGTACTATAATATAATGGAATTTTATATAAATATTTCAAGTAAACAAAAATTTTGTTTAGTTGTTCGTTATTTTAAATATCATGTGAGTAGAAACCTTGTTTCTGGAGATATCTAAGTTGGCGTTGTGTAAAAAAAAACCTGTAGTGCATATTATGTCAAAACCAATAATTAAAAAACGAAATTAACCGAAATTAAAGACAGTCATAGGTACTTATGATCCGGAAACTGAAGAAAGTTTAAACTACTAACTTAATTTATAATTTAATGCAATATAAATAATATTTATTTATGTATACTGTGTAGTATTTATCATTATTTTTAAAATGATTATTAATTTTGATTTTACGTACGATTTTACTTTTTCAAAAGATCTTAAACGATAACTGACAGCAACGTTGCATAAAAAATGGGCGCATTTGGGCTATAAATTAGGGTGTTAAGTTTTTTATTTTGGGCGCAAATGTCCATAACTCTTGGGGTGCAAATGGAATACTGCAACTTCGCCCCTCCCCTTTTCTATATTAAGTATAAATTTTAACAATAAAAGTTTTTAAAGTTAAAAAAATATTGTTTTGTAAATAAGTGTTTTATTATTTTTGACCTACGCACCCTCTCCCCCCCAGTTGAGAAACGCTGCTATACAGTATACATTACCAATAATAAATCTATAATTACCTTTATTGTTCTCTATTTAATAGTTAATAATACAATATGTTGTTATAGATGACACTTTAATATCAAACGACGAGTTAAATCAGATTCAAATGTTTAATGACAGACACTTGATCAACAGCGATCGACAACATTCCTCAATTCCATTAAATGTCTTAAATGATTTGGAGTATGAAAACATCTATAATCCGTCGTATACTCAACCTCGGCAGCCACATAATGCTGCACAATCATCTAGAATTAACGTTTCCACTTCACAAGCCACAATTGTACCGTTGAGTTCTAGTTTAAATTACGTGGAGCTCAATACATCTAATTTCGCTTCATTTTCAAGATTTCCGCTCGACGATGCACCGCCTTCATACGAAGAGTGCATGGCGAAGTCATGTCCAACATCTCGCTATATCCATTCATACTGATGATATGATACATAATAGAGATCGAGATTTTTCACACACAATATATCATCCGAATGCCAAACTGTATGCATTGAGATTTTATAATTCGTTATTTGGACTTTGATACCTATTATACCACAGTATTAAAAATAATAATACTGTATCGTACTGTAGAATGTCATGTATGTTATGCGTACCTCTATGCCCAAATGTATATATAATATTTATTTATTGAACTATACATAGGTTTAATAGATTAATTTAATATTTAACAAGAATATAATTCATGTATTAAACATACTTAGAATATTTGCATGATATGTATTATATTTATTTTTCACTGTAAATAATATTAATTTATGGTATTCCGATTTCGAGACTACGTAATTTACCCAGTAGGCCTTATGTCCCTATACGATTGTGTTAACGTAGTTAAAACACTCTAACGGATAAGGAGCGCTAGTAATTTGCATTTTATTTTATTGTTTACTCGTGAAGCTCTATTTCTATAAAATTACCGTCAAAAATAATACCGAGATTAATAAATAGAAATTTCAAACAAATTGGTATACGTATCTATTAATCTATTTTACTACAGTAGATATAACAGCGTCTATTAGGTAAAGAAAAATTACGTGAAAATAAGTCAGTTTGCGTGTTCAGCTTATCCGTAGCAGTCGTACTAAACAAAGATCAACTCTCTTGATAACATTTTTACATTCCGTAAAAATCAAAATACTTTTAAGGTACGCACATGCTTAAAAGTAATGTAGAAACGACGATAAGTGAATGCAATGGGAACGATTATATTATAGTAACTATGTAGAATTTCACTTATTGTACAACGAACAACAAGTACTACGTTGTATACTACACTGTCTATTTTTATGTCGAAGATATCACAAGTGAACAGGTGGGTATCTACAACATTTTTTACAATTAATTTTTTAGTTAATTATAATAAGCCGCCTGTGTATGAATAATGATAAAAACATATTAAAAAAGGGCAGACAAGTGGATGCGGTGTCCGGTGTCGAGTAGGTTACTGTTATGTGTGTGTGTGTGTGTGTGTGTGTGTGTGTGTGTGTGTGTGTGTGTGTGTGTGTGTGTTTGTATGTGTGATTATTTGAATTCAATGATTTATCGCTGTATGTGAAAAACAATTCTCAATGAAGATAAACTGTCAGTTTATATCAGCATTCAGCAAGTATATTTCATGATAATATGTTCTCTTAGCTATTAGTTATTTATTTTACTACAACGGTAGGTTGATATAATTGTTTTCAAAAATATTGCATTTATTACAATAAAATAGTATTTAATTATTATAAAAATAGAATATATTTATACCATATTAAATTAACTTATATAACTCAAAATTGTAATAACATCTTTCTGTAAATACCGTAAAAGAGTAAAAATAGATCCATAATACAAATTAACAAATAAAGTCATACATTGTTAACATTCATTGAATTTAATATTGAGTATAGATATTTTTAATTCTTTGATGAATGAATATTTTTTACTATATGGCTCGTCCTCAGAGTGAATCTATTTTAAGGAAATAAAATAATACATTTTAATTTACCAAAAGTAATAACGTATATTTATGTAATACACAAATCATAGAGGGGATGACATAATTTATAGATGGCAGCACATATTTCATTTTATTTTTATTTTTTGTATGCCTTTATCAAAGTACAATCACTAAATATAACCCACGAATATACGTAATTTTTCTATGGGATTTACAAACAAAATTAATTATGTAAGTATACATCAATATTAATCAAAGGGTTAAGTAATGAGTTTTAAAAATATAATTCAAATAATTTCTTAATACGCCGATAAAATATAATAGTTATAGTACCTATTAAAAAAACTAAAAATATTATGTCATCATTAAATGTAAAACAAATCGATACAATTTACATTTGAGATAATTAGTTATAACTATTTAAAATCAAAGAATAACTGGTCTGTTTGAATCTAAAAACTTAAATGGCCAGTTTGAAATAAAACATATTTGACAATTTGTAATCTATTATATCTATTATCTTAAATTTAAATGCCTTCAAATAATTAACTACTTGTTTTAATTCAAACTTAATGTATTGGAATAATATTCTGATATTATACCTTAAATGAAATAACCAATAATTTTTAATTTAAAAATCACTTGTATCCGCCATCTAGGAATTTTAACTGCCTAACGATAGTTATTTGAATATTCACAATTATTATAGTCAATAGCTTATAATAAGTATGAATTTCCAAAAATTTCGAGCTTTAAAAGTAGAATGTCTAATAAAATATTTAATTATTATTGTATTGATTCTTACTTGAGTTTTTCTTAATTAAATAATAAATATTTCTTTATCTCTCTGGTGTGTTGTATTAAATACACCAGAGACCTAATTCATCGTATAGGTACTCAATAAAATACGCCGGGACACAGCTCATTCTATTTATTGAATTTGGATACGAACGCCACACATCAAAATTCACAAATTTAAACACGAGTATTCATTTCTTGATATTGTGTATAAATTGTATTTTGAGTTAAATAATTATTGCTATTTTAGTCGGTAAATCTCGTATTTTGAGAAACCATATGGACATATGGTTGGATACCTAGGTACGATACACATTTTTAAAACAAGATTGATTGAAACAAAATAAAATTTTAAATTCATATTCAATTATCATTAACCTAAACCAACTAAAATTGTCAATTAGGTATAATATAGTTTCTATATTCTAAAACTACCAGTGCATGTGTATATTTTTGTGCGGAGTAGCAGAAGCACACACGGTGTGCAGTAGCAAATGGCGAAAAAAAGTTTATATTTAATAGTTAGATACAACCCTTAAAAGATGTTTGCTTAGATATGCTAAAAAAGAAAAATGGTAAAGTGTGAAGTGGCAAAATTTACAAAAAATAGAAACTACTGCAGTTAGGCAAATAAATATCAAAATAAATTTATAAAGTAAGCTGCAGCCTATGATCAATATCGGCTAAAAGAAAATTATTATTACTATCGATGTCCTAAAAGTCGAATTATATATTCATATGTACCTAAGTGGATAATTAGAAAAATGTATGAACTCATCCCCCTCCTACACAAACAATCACAGTACTTGCTAGTTCTACGCTATACACTAAATGTTATTAATATTTCAATATTATTATAAATTAATATAAATAAATTAAATTCAATATGGATATTTTATTTTCATCATCATAGTTCTATTTTATTCGTGGATAATATTTTAATTTTCAAAGCAATTAATTTAATATATTGTATCTAATGCAGGTATCTAATATTTAACTATAATAATAACTGTTTAAAAATGTATACATCAAATTGTTAAAAAATAACAATATATTTTTTATTATACTATGGTATTTGTATAACTGATTTGTGTAATAGATCATGTCTTATTGTCAAAAATCAATATTCATTAAATTTGATATTGAGTATAATGGTTTTATGTGATAGACGGTAGTGTATAGTCAACTCAAAGAAGGACTAAAATATAAATGTAATGATATTATATAATAAAAAAAAAAAAAAGGCTAAAAAGGGGCAATATTTATAATCCTACATTAAGGTTTGACAGGGTTGTAATTTTATAATAATAGCAATCTAGGTAATTAAATATAATATTTAGATTTACATAAAAACACTTACATATTTGTGTCATCGCTCCACTGTGAGTCAACCAAGATCGATGGCAGGCGCCAGAATTGTTTTCTAAGTAGAGGAATCAAACAATTTTAGGTTAGGCAGTGCAAAAGTAAGAACGGCATTATAGCCTTACATTGAATAAATAAATAAATAAATAAAAACAATTAAAATGAGCTAAGTACAATTTTTTTGGCTTAATGAATATATTGCTTATGTATTAATGTTATTGCTCTTTGATATATTTTTAATTTCTCAAACAACATAAAATAGTATACGAACATATTGTATTTATTTTAGACTTATAAAAATGTATTACACAATAAGGCAATATATAACAACATATCAACGATGCGTTAATGTATTACTGCACTAGTAAATGATATAATAACACGAGTATAATGAACTAATACTATAAATTATAAACTCAGTTTTTATAATATAAAACCGATGACAAGCATAATTTCAAATATACCTATATCACAATATTATAATGAATCTTTTAAAATGTCGAACTGTATACCTACTACTACACAAAAAAAGTAAACTCCATCGACAGAGAACAACTTACAAGGCAATTCCAAGAACCAATTTCAGACATCTCAACAAAAAATAAAAAACAAGACGTATAAAACAGCTAGCATTATTAATGTTATTTTTGACACACATTTTTAATTCATTTTTAAATTTTTACTTAATTAGTAATACGATAAAGAATGTTAAATTTTTTAAATTTAAAAAAAAAATCATAAAGAAGCCTCCTTTATATTTTACACGATGGCAATAAACCCTTTTGTAATAGTGTGAAATACCATTACAATATTAATTTTTATTTTATTATACAAATGTTGGTACATAGCTTATTACAAAATCTATTTATATATAATCAAACGTATTCTGACTGACTACTAATTGATCAACGTACGTCGTACAGTCAAAAATACCGTACCAATTAATTTGAAATGTTGAAGGAATGCACTTATTACTATTTATATAGCGTACTAAGAAAAGATTTTTCAAAAGATGAAAATATGTGTAATCCGTTGCACGAATGATCACATTGGCAATATAATGTTGCACAAACGTCTTAAATTTAACTTTGCTTGCCACTTAACGAGGCTTCAGTTTACTGTTTAGTTCTGGTTTAAATTATTTGGAGCTTAATCCATCTAATATACCCTTATTTTCAAGATGGATGAGTCACCGCCTTTTCATTATTATTATTATTATAAATTGATATAAATAAATTATATTGAATATAAATTGTAAAATAAAATTTTTTTTTTTTAATAATTTAATTTTTTTTCATGGATTACTTTAATCCTCAATTAAATGAATTTAATATTTTAAATAGTAAACCTTAATTATAACTATACATTGTTAAGCATATTTTCGTCAAATCATAGTAAATTTAATATAATATCAATATTATCTTATATTATTGTATAGTTGTCAAATTTAACGAACTGAGTTTTACTGACCATTTTCAAAAATCAATATTCATTTAATATGATATTTTTATTTTTTATTTGAAAAATGTATCCACTAGGTGTAATTGTGGAGAGAACTCAAGCTCTCTCTCTCCCAGATTTTTAGAAGTTCACTCAAATTTTTCTATGTAAACATAGTGTATTTCTACACAATATTGTTAACTTTATTTTGATTGTACTCATTTTAAAATACCTATAGTGTTTAATATACACTAATACAAAATTATATTTTAATAGTGTTGTGACTGTATGAGGTTGACCCCGTGTATTATTTTACCATTAAAACGTGTTAAGAATCCAGTATTTCAAAAAATTAAAAAATTAAAAAAGATGACGATGATACAAATATTAAAAATACATTTCAAAACTGTTTTTTATGACTTCAAATTACGAGTATTTAACAAAAATACACTTTCAAAAACGTTAACACTTGTTATGATTATGTGATTATTTAATATTAAAGGAATCTTTCGATCATATAGTACGCACAAAAATCCTTCTAAACACTAGATACTGTATAACATAAAAAAAATGATAACAAATAAAGGCGACTATACAAATTTTAAAGTATTAACGAAAATTTTTGTTCAATTGTATTCAAATATAGTAAAATAAATAAATTAAGTTAATTATTCGTTTAAACAAATAAAATTACTTAAAATATTAATGTTTTTAACGAATAGTGTTGCTATAATATATTTGAGTCCGTATTTGAGTTAAGTGTAAACGTGAATAATGAAGGAATGCATATAAATATTTATAATATACATTACTATACTTTTTTGTAAAGTATCGATAAAAAATGCAATAGAAGTGCCTATTTTTATGGTGTTTTTTTATGCGTTACTGGTACAATAGTATATAATATGTAATATACTATATGCTATGGTACACCTTTATTATATAGGTATACATTTTACTTCTCATTGTATACCTGTGCAATATTTATCAACATTTTTAAAACTATAAAAAAATGTAATTATTATTTAATAATGACGAATAGTTAATAATTCACTTTTTATTTATATTGAAAATATAAATCATTTGTAGTTGGGTGCTAGTTTTTTAAAAGCAATTTATGCAAAAACAAGGTCATGGTTTGTCAATGTAAAATATTGTTATTCGATAAATTGTGTACATATCGCTGCAATCCGTCTGAGCAGTGAACACACGTAATGCTCCAAGTATGCTTATGTTAAAAATTATTGATAAAAAACATACAATACAGCAAAAACATTTTCTCATTACAGCTGTATTTTCCTACTACAATTACCGACATTGTATTATCACAGACAGTTTGCTACTATGCGCTCAGTTTATTTCGACATCGAAAGGTTCCGAATATTACAATTGTTGTAACAATACTAATATGTTCATTTCAAAAATTCCGTATACAATTGACCACTTAATTGTGTACACATATTTTGTTTTATGAACATTTTACAACATTATAATCGCTGTAACGGACTATTATCCGTTATCTCTAACATGATCTTCTTTCACGTGAGTACTCAAATGCGTCTTTTGATAATTAATGTTATGACACATGTCGTATTGGTCAGAGATAAAGTTTTATGTTTTTCATTATGACCAATTTTAAATTTGACTAAAAACGATACGAATTTAAAATAGCAATGATAACAAAAATAATAATAAATGAAATATAAATACATGTTATGTAGGTATTTAAATTATTTTGAGATGACAGTTTTTGAAGTAAAAAGTGGACTATGGTAATTTAATAACGAATAAGTGAAAAAAATTAATAGGTAACATGAACTTTTTATTGAACGAGCAGAACAGGATTACTTTCGAATATAATATTATTTGTTATTTGATTAAAATTAAAAACACATTTGAAGTGCCAAAGTCCAAATCCCAATATCGATGTACCCGACTATTTTATTTTTGTTCCTAATTGGAATTGAATTGTTTGGTAGAGATTTCGATTATCTTAATTACACTCTTATAAACGTATCAAGTCATGTACCATGTTCGAATAGTATAGTAAAATGTTTTTAGATGTCATTGTGAAATGTTTATACTTATTTAAAATATTATTGATATATTAATAACACCGCAGGATAGTTAAACACGTATACATACATCTTATGCACCTATACCAGTGATCATTTCAAACGAATATGAGTATTTTTTTTATTTCATTGATACTTGTATGGAGTCAGATGTCAGGTAAACAATGTCACACTAATAAAATATACATTTTTTATTTGTATTTTTTATTTATTCTCCAGGTGTTTATGTCGTCACCTTCTTTGTAGATGGCAAAAACGAAAACAAGTCAACGGCGAATAACGTCTCGTGTAGATCTTGTTTTTGTGAACCCGTGACAAGCCATTGTAAAGAAGTATGTATAATAACAGCGGCAAATATGTTTACATTTTTTTAATTAGATTTATTTTAACAACAGTAAGTTCTTATTCTAAAATATTCGTATTATGGTACGTTTATCACAGCCTATCTGAATAATAACATTTTCAAACAGATTATGAATATTAATGAAATAAAACGAATTAATAAAAATAATATCAAAAATTCAACAAGATAAGAATTGGTTGAGATATAAATGTAATTTTATTTTTAATATACTATAACATGTATAACTAAAAAAAAAAAACGTGCTAATTATAACTGTGAGATATTATGATTTCAAGACATAATATTGTAATTTATTAGGAAATCATCACAAATTTGAATGTTACATTAAATATATATATTATTTTTTGCTATAATATAAATAATAAAAACCATTTATAAATAATATAATATTAAGTGTTCTTAGACTTTTCTTTAAGTTTTTTAATAACAATTCACGGTAGAACACCTAAATTGATTTAATTATAAACGATTTTATCTATAATAATATATGTATAATAATTATTATATAGATCCTATTATGTAAATCGTTGCATCTGTAAATAATATGACTGGAAATATAATTCCTTAAAAGTTATAAAATGCTTATGATTTTTTTTTTTCTTAAACAAGTTTTGAACCAAAATATATATTTTAATACATTTAAAAAAAGTTTTGCAAGACTTAATAATTTCTAATCTTTTATATAGATTTTTATTTAGAAAAACAATTATGTTAGATATGTTGTAAAACGAACATCTCGTAGCTGTGGTTAAATCTGGTTCATCGCGAATCCCATACTTAAAATCATGAAATATATTATAATTTACGTTTTTAACCTATTTGTTAATTTTTAATATTAATAATTTGTAAAAAAAATCCATAACTTTATAAAAAAGAATTAAACTATGTTCAGCAAATGCGCATTTAAACTTAACAGTAATCGTCGTACTCAAATCAAAAACAGTTGTCGAAATGCACATTTGCTTAAAATAATTAGTAATAATTTGTTTATTTCTATAAGCTTTAAAATTTCTACAAGTGTTCCCTAAATTTAAATCTAGGAAATATGTACAGATCAAAAAAATATTAATTTATGCAAAAATAAAACTGATCAAGCAAATACTGAAAATCAAGCACCGTCATCAACTTATAATCTGCAATATATTGGATTTATATTCAAAATGTGTATTTGTATGTGTGTAATGTATATGTTTATAATACACGCATCTGGAGATTGCTTTGATTCAAGTATGAATAGTATTTTTATTTTACATTACAAAATTATATTTTAATTTTAATTGTTTTATAAAAATCAAAAATTGTGCGATTAATATTTTATACATTATACCTATAATAAATAAACAATAGCATAGGTGTAGTATTTATAATCAATGACAATAGCAATTTATTTACAGAATGATTCACCAAACACGCTCACCCCGATTTTTTTACTTTAATATTCAATGAATTTATTCAAATTCTGAATTTAGAATTTTTAAATATTTACTAATATACAAATATATTTATTGATAATACAACTAATTGAAAACTATATCTTAACATTTTCGAGATATTTTGTACTATCGAAGAAGTGCTCTGTGGCGATACAAACATCTATTTTTAAAATGCGAACTCCCATCTATTTATTGTAAATTATTTATTAGATAATTATTTGAATATTTGTATATAATTAATCATAAATCAAATGAGTGGTTATTCAGTTATTAAAATATTTATTTGAAGGATAATAATTTAAAAAAAAATGGTTTTACAAATATAAACAATTTAAGCATTTTTGGATCTAATATTTCTATACTTGGACCATTTAAAAAAATGATAAATCTTGATTGATATTAATTACTAACGTTTTCAAATTCATTTTATCCTTAATACACAATGTAAAATAACTTAAAAACATTAATACAAATTTTAATTTTGATACATAACAATTTTCAGAAAAATTATCCACTAAATAGTTTATAGTAGTAAAAGAAGAGGGTTGTCATTCCAAAAACAGAAGTTTGTTTCTTTACAGAGCATTCCTTATGTGATACAATAAATCGAGAATTTGAAAATAAGGTCCTTAAGCATATTTTAAAATTTTAAATAACTGCGTTGTCGAAGAAAAACAATGTGAGCATATTTGGCGAATCACATTGTGTAATCCGTATAGTTTATTATGACATGATGTAACTATGCACAAATTACTTAATACATAAATATTAAGTATAAAAATAATAATTTTACGTGTGTATTTTTTCCACCATATAGTTTCTACGAGAAGAATACATCCGAGTTTAAATCAAATGCTATCAGATGACGGCGGTCTTCCCAACACTTATAGTGACGACCGAAGTTGTGTTGTGCCGTTGAACGTCTCTGAATACAATAACACCAATGATCCGCCTCCTTCGTACCACGATTTGCAAAACACTAGAACAGACTTTTCGAGTCTTCGTTACTCGACACGACCGCCGGTGCAGAGTTCCGATTTAAACCACGACGGTAGTTATAATAACTACAACGCAAGCTTGTTTTTAACGTCCCCGGTCGACGACGAGCCACCGCCGTCGTACGACGATTTCATGGCGATCTATCGTTCGAAACTCACAAAGGTTCCCGACGATTTACCGCCGAATTATGCGAACGATCATCTGTACACGGCTATGCCGGTCGACACGATGGAATCCGCGCGAGATTTGCGAACGACATTCATCGTATCCGAAACCGACATTTTATGCGCTCAAGTCTAACGCAGACTATCACACGACCATATTATATTGTCGACCGATCCGATCCTTTGCGTTCTTTTACTATACGGTGTATTACGTTAAAAGTTATAGACTATATATATATATATATATAAAGACTTAACAAATAGAGTTACCACTGTGGTTTAACTCGCATATACAGCTGTTATATTTGTGAAAATCTTTCTGACCCAGTGAGATGATCGCTCTCTGTTTTCATAAAACGCTTTGAAATCGAACAGGTCCGGAAGGTTTTGATAAATTATATATCATAAAACATGTTTTAATGTTTATGCTGTATATCATACCTATATAGGTAGTAATTTGTTGTTTCGTGATGTCGATTTAAAAATAACGTTTTGTATTTTCAATTATTCAATTTCTAAAAACCAATACAATATAGTATTGGTTTTTAAAATTCTTTTTCGAACACGTTTTTATGAGAATAATTCGAGTTGTGAGTTTGACACTAAATCTATAAGTAGTATTTAAAAAAATCAAAAATGATTGTTTTAAATTGTAAAAATAATAATATAATAGTATTTATATATTTTAATAATCATTACTATTATTACTTAGACATTGATGTACGACGAAGTGTGGTAGGCAACAACCAAGTCGTTATATATATATATATATCGTATATTTTTATGTTAATATTAGACCTTAAAATATAATACACAATAATATGATCCTCCGAAGAATAATTTGCATGATCACATATTTATAGAATTAGTTATAAGTTAAAATGATTTTACCAAATTATTGTGCAGATAATTATGAACAACCAATTTTTAAATAATAATATTTATTTTTATATAGCTATTCTTACGCCTTGTAGTTTTTGTAAAAATTGTACCCAATATTTTTATAAAATTGTATAAATGTCATCATGTTTACTCCTATTATATTTATGACTTAAAGTTTTTGATATGTGAATATCCGTGTACATAAAGTGTTAAAATATTTTATAACAATGTCACGATTTTCACGGATACGTGAAATAGTCTTATATCTGTTCTACATGGTTAGGTTAAAACATTTCATTCGAAAATAAAATAGAACGAACATTTATTTTGAACGATACTTAGGCTTAAAAATAGTTATTCAATACTGTCATTCAAATCAAAAAAAATGTGATAATGTATTAAAATAAAGTCTATAATATCGTTTATACGCATACGATACCAATTATACAATATTATCCAGATTATCTCTACAGTAAATATTAAGTAGACGGGTTTGAGAATAGGTCTCTCTGCTTAAAATAGACGAATAGATGGCCATAAACACGACTGGTAAGAGGGAAGAACTCGGACAATAACTTTTTGTCGTCGTCAACGTGAAAAACGTTTTAAATTTTTAACATTGATTACTATATGTATATGCAACACACATAAAATATTTTTATAAAAAAACTCACATGTATCATATCATATTATTACATAAGTACTTTAAAAGTACTTTATAAAATTTAACTCAGTCACTGACTACTGTAGGTACTAACTATCAAATATTTCAATTCTTATCAATAAATGAATTTTGGTGGAAATTTATTGTTATAACTGTAACCTTCAGAGGTCACGTATTACATTAGGCATGCTTATCGCTTGCAATAATTGTAAAAATCTCATTAATGATAACAATGAAACATGAATAAAAATCATACAGATTAATCTACATGAAATGCTGCTAATCGGTAAGGAAACGGTATGTGAACCATGTATTATATTTATTACACAGTAAAAATAATTTTCCTTTCATATTTTCATATTTATTTGTCTAAATCAATTATCAAATTACGCTTTTTTAGTGTTATCAAAATCGAGCCTATTCTATTTTTTTAATCATTGTCAAATCAGAAGGACGATTACGGCTTACGAGTTTAGAAAACTGATAGTTAAATCCTTTACTTTAATAATTCCTTACAATATTTTACAACCATTTTAAAGTAGTTCCTTACAATGAGTATAAGTTTGTATTAAAATATTTAAAATGTATATGGTGTAAATTTTGTTAATGTGTACACTATTGTGTTATGTGATCAATAGCTGATAAAGTGGCAACACCCGATGGCGTGATGTGGAAGTTATTTATTTATTCGTATGGCTTAACAAATCATTAACAGCAAAATTAACAATAAAATAATAAAATAAAATATAAAATAAAATAAATTAAAATATAAACATAAACATAAAGCATAATTTAACTAAATTTAGATTAGAATGGTTAAGGTTTTATAAATATATAATATAATATGACATAATATGACATGACAATGCGTTACAGTTTACAGGTTACAGGAGTACGTCCAGTTCCCTTATCCACTTTACTGCTTCCGGTGTTATCGCGTGGATTCCTTCGATGCCCTGATTGAATTTCCTTATCTGGCATTCCTTTATTATGTGATTTATGGTTTGTCTATCGTTTCCGCAATCGCATGCTGGGCTGTCTTGGAGTCGCCATTTAAACATCATATCAGAGCAACGGCCATGGCCTGTTCGAAGACGATTTAGTACAGACCATTCATGTCTAGGCAGTTCCATACCCATAACTCCTTGATTGGGGTCCATCACCAGATTTTTGTTTCTGATTGGTAAAGTAGAGTTAGTCCATTCATCGCACCAGCACTTTTTGGTTTCAAATCCTGATCTTATTAGGTCTTTAGCTGTCTTCCAAGGCGGTTTCCTTGACTTTAGTCTGAGT
The DNA here is from genome assembly GCF_020882245.1 of Rhopalosiphum padi. Lineage (NCBI taxonomy): Eukaryota > Metazoa > Arthropoda > Insecta > Hemiptera > Aphididae > Rhopalosiphum > Rhopalosiphum padi. The sequence continues at coordinate 48,299,952 of NC_083600.1, read as the reverse complement.
GCTGGTATATCTTCTAATCTTTCGGCTAGCAGTGAGTTCCTCCTATCTTCGGCTTTTCTGATAGTATTAATAAGTTTCTGCTTTCTTCGTAGGTCTGGTGGAGCTATATTGGTTAGAACTGGTAGCCATTGTAACTGAGTGGACTTAACCGTGCCGCTAATCACTCTCATTACGCTATGCAGTTGTGTGTCAACTTTTTTCACGTGTGCACTATTACACCACACTTGGGCACCGTATTCAGCTGCACTGTATGTTAGCGCCAGTGCTGCTGTCCGTAATGTTTTAGCGCTAGCACCCCATCCTGTACCGGCGAGTTTTTGAATTAAATTGACTCTGGATCGTACTTTCTTTCCAGTTTTGACAAGATGTTCTTTAAATGTGAGCGTACGATCCAGTGTTATTCCCAAGTATTTCGGTGTGAAGTTGTGCTTTAATTGAACTCCTTGGAATGTCACTTTCAGCTCTTCTCTAGCCTAGGGGAGGAAGGTGGTAGCTTGCTCGTAGCCCTCCCTGCATACGTTAATTCGCTAAAATCCACGAGATTAAGCAAATAATTAACGTATCAATACCACCACCAGGCGCTGATGCCCAGCATTTCAAATCATTATCAGCAATGTGGAAGTGAAGCTTGTACTTTGGGTCTACATTTTTACTATTTTAGGGTACAGCATCCAAAAATGTGGATGTTTATTACCATTTTGAGAAACATTCAACTAGGTTATACATTTTATTAATAACTATAAGATGGAAATAGTTTTCAAAATAATAAAATTAAGTTAACAATTTCGATTTCGATAAAACATCAACTACAACTTTTGGCGTAAATATATATTTATACATTACTGTAGATAGATCCACGTTAGATTGTAATAGGGAAAGGATATAATAAATAATTTCAATACTTATACAAATAATTTTAATACTACTTTTATATTAATATACTATTATTTTTCTTCTTATTATTGCCTTTCACAAAAACTGAGTGCAGGTTCTAAAAAAAAAAAAATACAATAGAATTATTTATGTTTGATTAATTACAATTTTAATATTGATTTAATATTACATATTGTATAGACTTTTTCTTGATAATACTTTAAAACTATGAATGGTAACTGATTTAGTAATTACCCCGTGATCCTTCTATAACAAAATTCTTTACATATGTTAGTAATGGTTCTGAAAGATTTTGAAGTTTGTTAAATGAATAATTTGATATTACTTTAACGATACATTTTATATTTAAGTAATTATTATTATACAATTAGTTATACGAAGTCATTTAAAAACATGAATTATAAAATGTTTACAATAAAATTATTATGTTGATCAAATAACTACCAATATATTATAAACTGAAATGATTATAAAACATTCAAAATAACAACTTACCGTCGAGTTCCGAATTGACTAAATTAACAAATTAATATAACATGAATAAAATATTATTATATATCGAATACTCATTAACACGTTTTATATGGATTAAACAGGTAATTCGTATTTTAATTTTGGGGTTCATAAGAATATGTCATTTTAATATATTTTTTTTCTATTTAATAACTAATTTTGAAATACAATTTTGACTAATTGATGAATAACATTTTGTTTTGCAGATAAAATTAATAAAGTAATTTATTTTACAATAACTATTAGTAATAGAGTAGTGTACCTAATGATGTATATAATATATCATTAATAATTAATTTATTTAATTTAATTTATTTCAACATTTAACAATTTAAGTGTACCAATTATATATAATTAAATTTAACATTTTCTAATATTAATCTTAACATTTAGTATTAAGAAGATAAATAATATATTATCAAATGTCTTATACATAAATGCTTTGTAAGATGATGCAATCTGTGCCCCTGTTTAATAGCATAGGCAGCATCCCACAATTTCTCATTTAAAAGCACAAAACATACTAAATAATGCACTCAGTCGCACACCCGATCTATATCCTGTCACTGTTCATATAATCATATACTATAATATTTAGTTTGTTAAATTAAAATATTGTTTACAATTCACTTTTGTATTTCATTAATTCCTAATTCCTTCAAAACTCGAGAGGATCAGTTTAAAAAACAAGATTTGCAAGAGTTTAGGTAATATATCTATATTCAATATAATATACTCTACGCATAGTCATGTATACACATATTTTTTACATAAAAGAAAACGCTCTAATTCACACCTTTTAGTAATACGCTAAGAATATCAAATCTAAATACCATATATTAGTTTTTATATACGAGTACTTATATTATATTAGAACAATATACCTTATTTTTAACTCATTACAGTAGGTTGAATTATATTTTGCCAAAAATATTGGTTTTGAAAATATCATTGTGTATATAAAATATAATTATATACATAATAGTGAACCTACGAATAATATTGTTGAACATTAACAATAATTAATGAAAATCTTTATTCATAGTTTAAAAATTATGTAATTTTTTCCAAATCTGAATCTAAAATATTTATGAAAATAATATTGTACCGATATATTTTTTTTGATTGTTTGGTTTTGGTACGTACTATACTTATTAGATTTATTTATATTAAATTGGAATTTTCGATTTTATTACTTTTTTTTCTGACATTTCAATAAAAGATTTTACATATATTTTATATAAATATAAATTTGATTAAGTAATTATGGACATAAGAACAATTTATTTTTAATAGCATTTGAAGTTCGAATGGTGTCAATATTATTTAGGATCTTGAAAATATAAAGTTTGGTCTGTAGTTGAACATTTATAAAAATATACAATTTCCATTACTAAGGCTCAAAAATGTCATATAAAGCTCCTTATAAGTAGTTTATATTATAACCAAGAAATCTTTGAATATAATATAAGTATATAAATTTTTTTTTTATTGACATTTTAAGTTGAAATGTAATACTAATATCGAAAAACATGACATGGAAATATACTTAACGACGTAGGCACATAGATAGCCGTCACTTTCAATTATTTGTTGTATTTAACGATAAACCATTTGATTTAAAATTTCACACACCCACCAGAGTATCTCGCTCGTACCGTACAGAAGAACTACAGTTCCCCATCAGGTTTATCATTTTTAATGTACTAGATAGACCGCGTAGTGCCGTATTCATTTTATGTTTGTTTTTTTTTTACATACTATAACGGCAATGCAATTGTTTTTAGCTGATTGAACTTTGCAATATCTTTTCAGTTATTATACATCGATTTTCTTTCAACTCTGGATGCAGCTGTGATTAGTTGGTATGACGCACATACTAATCCATATAATTATAGATATAGATAGATATGATTGCTTTTAAGTTTGAAATAATCGTGTCATAAGTATCAATTTACGTTGTAAAAATCTTACTAAAATCAGTTGTCATAAATGAATACATTTTTGATAACTTATATAACTGTGATATTTCGATTTGTTTAACGCTCCTATTGGACATTAATATTATATCCTAAAATGACATTTTCACAAAATGTGCTAGAAAATATATTTTGATAAAATGCTTTGATTAACAATTAATGTATATTTGTACTTACCAAAATCTTTTAGTTTAGGTATCAATTTTGTATCTTCCAATTGATAGTACGCTATAAAAACGTGTTCGTTTTATATTGCTTTAGTGTCTGTTTGATATTTAAGGGAACAAATCCAGTTTAGCACCCCTTCGAAATGTTGCTGTTTTTTTTTTTGGAAACCTATGTATTTTAACGTTTTGAAAATTATGGGACCAAAAGTTTTTTCCAGAAATCATTAGTTTTTGAGTAATCCAGAATAATATATGCTTATACTTATTGTATTTTTAAAAAACATCAATATTTAGTATTTTTTTTTTGTAAGCATGTACGATGTACTCTCGATTATGTAATATACCGATGTGTATAATATATTATATAAATTAGCTATATAAAAATCATCACATTAAAATATTAAATATTTTAAATACAATATAATTAAGTACTAATTATATTGAAAAATAAAGGAAATATGGATATACCAATTTATTTTACTGTTAAATTGTGTGTAGTTTTCTCAATGAACCTTTCGAAAACCAAGAACATTCTCGTAGTTTATTTTTGAACAAATTGAAATATTTTGTTACTATTTTTAAATTATCAAAATACAAATTAATGTTTGTTTTTGACTTTGGTACAAAATTAATGATTAATACAGTCAACACTCAACAGCCATCGGCTAATGGTGGAATAAAGAATTTATGTATATTTAATTATATAATTGTATACTGTCCTGTGTTTTATATTTTATTTATTTAAAAAAAATGTCTGGAGATAAACTATTTATAATCAATGCTATAAATTTAAAACTAATAAATTACAAAAAAAACTTTTACCACCATAAGTTTTTAAAACGTTGAATAACATAGGTTTTCGAAAAAAAAAACAAAATTTCGAGGGGGTGCTAAACTAGATTTATACCAAATTATTGATATAAAAAATTTTAGATAACCATACTTGTAATCATCTTTTCAGAAAAAAATTCATTTTTCTCTACAAATAAAATATCGTAATGAAGCATTAAATCTGCAAAAGAAGAACGCTTAAGTCTTAATAGTGAATATTAATATTATTTGTAAAAGTATATTGTGTGAAAATGGCTAAAAACTACACTTTAATACAAATTATATAACACAACTTACAGATTGGGGATAATAATATTTTCATAACACTATATTATTATAAAGATGTAGTGGACATAGCGATACGATTATCTTTGGTGAATCGATCTGACTTTGCAGTGTAAGTGTAATCTTATTATTACAATCTATACTTAGTTGAATCATATACAGGGTGATTCTTTTATCATAAAACACTCGTTATTTCAAAAAATATTCATGTTTTTGAAAAAAAATTATTTTTATCCTTATATTTTTTTAAGCTTTTACTTTTTTGAATGACAACATAGAGTTTTAATTTCATATTCCAAAGCAGAATAATTTTCTGAGTTTTTTGATACATAAAAATCGAATTTAGGGCAAGCAGTTTATGACTTATAAGTATTTAAAGTTTTGATGCGCAGAGTGGAGAGGTATGGGGTTACCCGTTACCCCACAAAATGTTTGTTCACTACTCGGTTTGTTTAAACTTTAAGAGGACGCCATACCCGCATGCGTTGTCTCTGTCTTACTAACGTACATCATAACAAATTTTCGTTCAGCAGAACACATTTTGTGATGTTAGTTTTAATATTAGAGTAAATTTACCTATTATTAAATTTAAAGGTAAGAATATTATCTAGACAATGACATATTATGCTTTTAATGATATTATTATTTTAAAGTTAGTTACAGCTATGTAAAATATAACAACTTTAAAATGTTCATAACTCACTTTAAAGTGATAATATCAATAAGATCATAATAATATGCCATTGTCTAGTTAATATTCTTACCTTTAAATTTTATAATAGGTAAATTTACTCCAATATTAAAGCTAACATCACAAAATGTGTTCTGCTGAACGAAAATTTGTTATGTTATGATATACGTTAGTAAGACAGACACATCACATGCGGGTATGGCGTACTCTTAAATACGTATAACTCATAAACTACTCGCCCTAAATTCGAATTTTATGTATCAAAATACTCAGAAAATTATTCTACTTTGGAATATGAAATTAAAACTCTATGTTGTCGTTCAAAAAAGTAAAAAACTTAAAAAAATATAAGGGTAAAAAATATTTAAAAATATAAATTTTTAATAAAAAAGTTGTTTTTTAACAACTTGAAACTATGTAAAAAAATGTTTTCAAAATTATGAATACTTTTTGAAATAATGAGTGTTTTATGATAAAAGAATCATCCTGTATGCTACAATATAATAAACAATTAATATACAACGTACATGACAAATGGATCCAAGACGTCATCAACACTGGAATAACGGACTTTCCGTTGAAGTTTATTATTCTAATGCAATATCATTGTGTTGACTCGGAAACACTGGGTAGGTATTGTCGTATATTGGTTTAATTATTTTATCTCAAAGGACATTATTTTTATATTATATATTACACTGCCTAAATAATAAATGCAATACGTAAACATTATAATACATTGTACGTATTATTGAGAGTAAAAATGTACCACCATCAATAGAAATTATTAAGTACCACCTCATCAAGAACATTAATAACAATTAATCGTTCATGCGAGCTTACAATAATAATAACAAATTAATTTTATACAAATATAGTAATATAATGATACAGTATAAAAGTGATCATCTAAATCGGAACCCGATATATTCAAACAAGTAATGTGTGTATTGTAAAATAATAGTGAGATAGGTTATAACTTACTAATGCAATTTTGAACAACTTAAAAAAAAGGAAAAATATGTTATTGTAGATGCCAATGATAAATCATTTTATAAAATAAAAATATATATGTATTATTATAATTATTTCATTTAAAGTAAAACTGAGTTAAAAAATTTTAATTTGAAACAGTATAAGGTCTTTCGTTTATCGTGGAATAGTGACTTCTTATTTGTAATGGTATCACGTCTTATTATATTATTTTACATATGAAATCAATAATTGTTATAAATATCAAATGTGGGATACATGAACCATCCAGCTGTTGATTTTATGGTCCTGAGATGGACCGTTTTATATGGTGACGGTTGTTCCATTACAAATTTACATATATTTTCTACCCAAGATTATACACAAGTTTTAATCTAATAATATTAATATTATTAAGCTTGTAAAATAAAAATATTATACTTACCCTCTGAATAATCAGTATGTACGTTATCTACTCGTATAAAATAATAAAACACAATAAAAATCCCTAACATTTTACTAGGGTTGACCATGTTTGTAGGTAAGTACTACAAATTAATAACTTTAACTGCATTAAATAAGATAAAGTAAAAAATATGTAAAGTTGTGTTTGACAACGGTATTTAAAGGATTAATAAATCAATAGTAAAAAAAAAACCATACATTCAAAAGCAACTGAGTAACCATTTTAACAAATAAAAGTAAATACCGTTTAGGTTAACTTTGTTTAGGTGTATTCAGTAGACTAATGTCATAGTTCCAACGATTGTATGTTGCTAACTAAACCTTATCTAATACAAAATATTTAGCAAAGTATACGGGTATATCTGAAATACCAGTGACAAATTTTTTTTTAGCAGTAAACCTTTTTTTGCATGTCGAATCGGTGACTAGGGGGTGGAATTTAAGCGTTAGCTATTTCACACCTCAGCTCCATCGTTTACTGAAGAACTGAGGTCAAGGCTGATTCAGAGTCTTTGCGATGTGATGCACAGGCTAGCTAGCTTCAGTATCTATCACCTACAGCTGGTTAAGGCCAGGGTTAGCTATTACGCCGCCATCGGCATCTGGCGAAGGAGAAACGGACGGAGTTTTTTTTATTGGCCCAATTTGCACGCACATGTTGGGCCAAAAATGTTTTATCCGCCACGGCAAGATGTGTCCTCTGAGGGGGAAGCTGTAATCCTGCCATCCAATCAAACACGGTTAAGGCTAATTTTTATAACGAAATTAAGTAGACAATATTTTATGAAAACTTATTAATCTAATCCATCAATTATTTACTAAACCTCATCAACAAGCCACAGTATTAATGTACAAAATTATCTCAATAGTATTTTTCCAAGTATGGCATTTAAAGGGGACAAATAGCCAATAGGCCATGACCCCTAGATTCTAGACATCATAAACCCCCTCCCTAAAAGAAAATCACATCCGCTATTACCTTTGTCCGTGAAATATAATAAGTTTTGTCATGATTATCAATTGATAAATATAGTTGGCATCCAGATCACTTGTATGACAAACGAAAATGTATAAACATAAATATGTGTATATCCACTTTTATTCATTTAAATTCTGTTCAGTTTTTATTCAAGCGTTTATATTATATTATTTTGATTTTTAAAAAAGTTCTAATAATCAATTATTTATCAAATAAATTAAATCACTCGATTATATTTTGTATGCCTACATGCATTTTTCTATATTATTTATTAAATATGATAATATTTACTGAATATAAAATATGTCACTTGTATTTTACGCAATACAGTTCTACCTACAAAAGTATAAACACATTTCAGCTGTCGCTGAAAAAACATGCACTCAATTCGACCTAGATAATGATTTTTACCCACGATTTAGAAATTTTACGCTTACGGTGTGTTACACCTCGATTAGGAAATCGACTTCCTTTCTTTGTAAATCATCATCGGTCACTAAGAGCACATAATACGGATTTTCACAATATAATAACATGATGAAACATCACGTAATACACGTACGTAATACGGATATGGTGTAATTTATGAACTCTACAAGTTGGATATAGGAATTTCAGAATTAAAATTTAAACTAGTTATAAAGGTTATCAAACGACATGAAGTAGAAAAGGATATTCAGAGAAAAACAACACTTTATTTAATATAGTTACTTGGCTTTATTTGATATTCTTATACTTTGTTTCATTTCCATGGTTTCAGGAAAAAAAACGAATGAAGCTAAAAAGCAACTATAAATTCAGTATTTCAGTCACTTCTATATTAGGTGAACATGTAAATATAAAAGGTTGTTTTTTTCAATATGTACAATATATACACACTAAAAATAATTTTTCCTTCATATTTTCATATATAATTGTCTAAATCAATTATCAAATTACGCTATTTTAGTGTTATAAGAATATAATATAATCTAATATTTTAGCCAGTGTCAAATGAGAAGGACGATTTTACCTTACGAATTTAGAAAAATAATAGTTAAGACCTTTACCTTTATAATTCCTTACCTATGATATTTTACAACCGTTTTAAAGCAACTCTTTACAATGAAATTACCTAAAATATTTTCAATATTGGTAAAATTTATATGGTGTAAATTTTATTGATGTGTACACTATTGTGTTATGTGATCAAAAGCCGATAGCGTGATCATTATTTAGGTCAAATTGAGTGTGTGTTTTTTCAGTGACAGCTCAAATGTGTTTACACTTTTAGCGGTAGAACTATATTGCGTAAAATGCAAATAATATATATTTTATATTCAGTAAGTATTATCATATTTGATAAATAAAAATACATAATATAGAAAAATGCACGTGAGCATACAACTAATCGAATGTTTTAATTTATTTGATAAAGAATTATGTACCCGTAAATAATTAAAATAAATACCACTTAGTAGCACAAGTACAGATAGATCATTTTAGACTTGAAATTTGTGAAATCTACTTTTCGAAGATGCATGTCTCAAGAGAAACTCGAAAATGTACATAAAATCAGTTATCATCGTGGTAGCACTAAACGAAGTACGTATTATTTTATCTGAAAGAAATAAAACTTTACTCGTGGCAAAACGCAAAAGATTTTAAACATCCCTTAATTAATATAAAAAAAGATAATTTTATGAAATGTAAATGTACCAAAAAAGTGTGTTCAGCTATACTATTATGCTAACGAAATCGAATTATACAGTTCCGTCAATAAACGGAAATCACGAACATCCATAGTAGAAGCAAAATTACAATCATAATTACAAATCATGGTGCAATTAATGGCGCAGAAAAAAGTGGATTTTCGACTTTGTGGTGCCAATGAATGAAACTTACCTCGGCACTCGGGAAGTTTTCGGTTTCCGACAGCCGGACAGCGGCGGACGAACTACACGGCGGCGGCGTTGCGTTAAACCGCGAATTACCTATATATATATATGTATATGTAATATAGTACATTATAACGATGTGGACTCATCTGCCCCCTCTCCGTATCACCGGAGCAGTGACGAATTCGCCATGTCGTGTCCGATGATCAATAATAATAATAATAATATATTAGTGTAATGACGATGACTCGAGCGCGACGCTCATAATCCGCGTATACGCGACACGGCGATCGGATAACGCGGTCCGGTCGTCGTGTCCGTCGATGCGCGCGGTGCGTGTACGTTAAAAATATATGGGTAATATTATACATAATATCGTCGTCAATGAATTATACGTCACGTGTTTCCTAAAGAGGATTTGTCTGGATGGTCATTATCCGCCACCGCGCGACGAACCCGTAAAAGTCACCAAATAACACGGTGACGTGTGTCCAACCGTTATAATGATAATATTATATACGCGGGACGAAAGCGGTTAAATCGATAGCCTCGCGAGTACATACGCGATATTAAAAAAATATAACCATAAAATTAATAATGACATAATATCATTATATCGTTATACATATACGCTACACAACAACTTGGCGCGCGTATATACACATCGTGGTATAAACCATCTCGGCGTGACGCGGGTCGATTGACTGGCTTTGGTATAATTAATATGGTATACGGACAGCAGAGCAGCGGAAACTGGAAATGAACAATTATACGTATCGTTATTGTTAATAAAAACGTTTAATAGTCAAAATCGGAAGAGAAAAAAATTCGATGTTATGTTTGGCACAATCGCTATTATAACTCATATATATTAATAGTAGCAATATCGTATATTCGTATTCGTACCTATATACCTACACGCTTTGAAATCTGAATATTATTCGAATGATTTGGTCTTTTTTTGTATTAATTTTTGCAGACGTCGCGTTTTATTATTTCACATATTATTACTTTATGGACACTCGATGTTTGTTCCGCGATTTTGTGCCGGATAAAACCCTAAACCTTACAATACATAGTGTGGTATTTATAATTTTATAAATGACGCGTGTAAATGTGTAATAACCGTAAAAATAAAAATGACGGCAATAATCAATATTTACAATATACTTGGGTGATAACTGCAGGGTTAGGATGTTTATGACTTTTGCATATTTTTTCGTTTAGTCGTACACATTGCAAACCCAGTAATAAATTCGTTTCGTATGACATAGAATCAGATACATTCAATTTTATTTTGCATATTTTTGCATATTTAGGGATTTTTACGAATAAATGCATAATTTGAAAAAAATTGTAATGCATTTATCGTCAAAAAAATAACTTAAATATAATATTATAAATCCATAGGTATTGTTGGTTTCACAACTAACGAAAACGAGAAAAACGTGTAGTTTATATTATTAACTTATCTTTATTACTTATTTATCTTTACTATAACTCTACGTTTATTAATCAATCTGATCATGTTTACGAACAATGATTGCGATAGTGTGGTGATGCCGAAAGGACATAATATAATGACTTACATTATAAAATATTTAGTTAAGTGTATGGTGTGCCACGGGTAGTGTTATTGAATTGTTTTAGTATACGCGTTTTATTTTCACTAAAAATGGCAAAAGTTAAATGTTCAAATACTGCTCGACTACACAAATTTATTTAAGTTAAAACAAAATTATATTTAAGGGCATATTTTGATATATTTTATTGTACATATTTGCATCCATTTTTTAGTGTTTTTAAGGTCATAAACATCCTTACCCTAGTGATAAGATATAAATTGTGAATCTGATTATCATTTAACTTCAACAGAACGTCTCGTGCTCGTTCGTCAATTCACCACAAAAAGCATCACAATATATGCAACATCAATTACTCAAGATACCTAACCTATACATGAAAAAATTTGTACCATAAAACAACATAACAATCTTTTTAAACCGTCATTGTTATAGTTAAACTTTTTATTATTATTTTTTTAACTATTATTGTTTAAAGAAACGGAGTTATGTTTTAAGTATTTGTGTTCTAAAAAAAAAAGTCGCCTTGAAACACTAGAGCTTTGTGTATAATATGACTTTTAAGAGGGTTACCATTTACCTCGCTAAACGAATGTTATAACTAGGTACACATTATAAATTGATATCGGAATAAAACGCATACAATAGTTACTACCGACTATATAGTACAATAGTACATAATATTATATTGAATATTGTTGTTTCGATAATAACTATATTAATACATCTTATTATAATGTGCATGTTAACGCCTTTTCAACTGCAGAAGAAATTTTTATTTGTCTGTCCAATAATTATTAAACCGTTTCTGCACGTTATTATTATTATTATTGATAATGTGCCTACATCTTCGACTACACGGGACACATAATTTGAATAATACATACACACACTAATAGTAATATTAGTAGCAATATAATGTTATTAATAGTTATTACTATTATACATTTTATACACAATAACGAGTAACGACTGGAGTTACACATGTAGCATAAGCTAATGAAAGATTGCCTACACAATACTCCTTAAACCGCGTGCGACGACAAGGAAATACGTAGCATAAATTATAATAATATTATGTTTCGTGCAGGAATTATATTATGTTATGAGAAATAGTGTTGTAAAAGCTAAAAATACTTAAAAGTATAATATAATTTGATTTAAAAACTCGTTTGACATTGGCGTTAATACGGTAAATGGTTTTTGAAACATTTTACGAAAAACATTGCCTGCTTATTGAGTTGCAATAAAACAGTCGTTTGATACTCAATATCGTTAAAACAAATTAATTTTAATAACACATAAATCATAATAACAATAATAGATTAACTGTTAAACTATATAAGTCCAGCAGGTACAAAATTTGTAAATATTGAAACAAATTCTCTACCTATTTGGTAATTGTTGGTAACCTCCAAAAATGGACAACATTAATGTGTATAAAAATGTATTTAAATTATAATAATAAGATGTATAAATAGTATATAGTAATACATAAATTATTTTATTACATAGCCGCTATCTATAGTACTTATAGATATGTTTTCGCGATTTAATATACATTAGTAATAAATATCAGTTATAATTCTAAAAGCAAATTTTATAATTATTTTCTTCCGATTGTAATTCGATTATGCAATTTTAACTAATATTACCGCTTACATAATACAAAAGATATTACTGTATTGAAAATTAATATTAATTTTAAGGATGAACTCACGCGATCTGTGAATGAGTAGATGACGAATCGCTATGCGAAGATAACGACATGTATATTGTGGTAATATAGTAAGTACTTGTACGAATATTTGGTGTGCACTACCTAGTATCTACCCGTGGATTATCTGTAAATTAAATTGACGATATTCGATTATTCGTAGATCAAATACACGAGTTGTTTGAAAACCCATTTATATATAGTATAAAAATTATAATAAACACTAATATTTAACTATTTACACTGTAAAGAAAAAAATTGTTTTATTAAAATACATAACGACATAACCAGAAGTAAAATTGAATGAATCGAAAATCATATACAAAAATTACAAATATTATTAAAAAAAAACTGAATAATATTATTAAAATCATTTATTACGTCTTATTGATTAAATACTCAATAATTTGTGTTTTTTTTCACATACGTAGGTTAAAATTAGTTTTTTTAATACTAAAGCAAGACAAACGATAAATACATAAATTTAAATGTGTGTGTTTTATTTTAGTGATACAGCAAATCAGTTTTTACAACAAAGTGTCTATTTTTTATTTGGTTAGAATATTTTGTGCGCAATATGTAATATTTGACAAATTACACGCTACGTCAACACACTTTAAATTGGTAAATTATCTTTAAAATTAAATGTTTAGTTATCAGATTATATATGTTAGGACTAAACATTTTACGGAAACATCTGTTTTTATAATAAAATCTTGAAAATTGTTACGTTTACTTCATTCAGAATTCTTTGCTTTTTAAACTCATTTGTTTTATAGTGTCGAAAAAAAACATATGTTCACCACTAGTCAGCGCCAAGATAACGAATACGCGATAGGTAACGATAAAGTGTCCAACACCCGATCTCTGCTATATTACCTGTCCGACTTTTCAATATTTTAAGTGGCGTAGATATAAACCGAATTATATATTTTTAAAGCTACTTATTTAACACAAATCGTACCAATATTATACTTGTACAGGTTTATAAGTGTTTAATGTATTATTATTGTGTTAATAAATGTCTATATATACCTACGTTGATTGTTTTTTTTTTATGTTTTAAGTATTAGTAAACGATTTTCAGAGTACTATAACGTAAGAAATCATACGGATGAACGATTATATTATATTATAATATATACATTATACACATACACATTTATGTTATTTTATTTATAAACGATAATGATACAAGATTTTTATGTAGAGGATTAAATAACAATTTTGACGTTTATCCGAGGTGTACACCTACAGTTCTGAGATTTCGAATAATGTACAAGGCTATCAGATAAAGTTTGAACAACTATATAGTAATCGGTCAGTTTATAATTTTGATATTTGTATAATAATATTCTATTGGAATATCATATTTTGATGAATATATTTTGTGGTTCGAAAAATCGTTTCTAAATAGCCTGACGGGATACAAAGATCAAATGTTGTGCGCTCGTCTCGATATGAACACCTATAATTCGACTATAACACTGGTGTTCTATTAGTCTAAAACACACATATAAATTATGTATATATATATATATCTTAAAAGAAAGAAATTTCATTAGGTTTTCCGTACTTTGTGAAATAATCTTCAATAACGTTACCGTAGCTCTGTGCTTATATGTTAACGCGTAAACTATTTTAAAGATCGACAACTATCTCATCTAAGTGGTATTTACTATTTGGATAAATTGTCTTTTCTGTCTATAGGTTCTGTATAAATCGTTTAGTGATTAAATTCAAAAAAATCTTTTTTGCTGAACCAATAATTTTCTCACAATCCAAATAAAACTATTAAAGTTAACATTAGGAAATACAAGTATAAATGTAAAACTAAAATGTAAACATCAAAATACACCTTTTTACACTATTGTTTATTATGTCAAGGACGAAAATTTCTGACAAGAGACAATTATTAACATTTTTATTTCAATTTTTATTATTATCTATAGTCATAACTCATAAGCCACAGATTTAGTAAATTTATTTTATAGTAACATAATTTACAATATTTTAAAGTTTAAAGTTTAATAGATAAAATATGTACATCTTATGTACTCGAAGAAGTCATGATCGACTTTCAAAACAACAATCATGTTTTTATAATTTATTATTACTTCGAACCCAAAACGTTTTCATGCCAAATGTACTAATTGTATACATATAGGTACCTCAAGTGTAGGAGTTATATTCGTTTTTAAAACGAATGTCGTGAACTAAATGGGTTTCTCAGAAAAGTATAAATTATTATTTATTACTACAGGGAGCGCGTTTGAGTTAAACATTTCACATGTCACTGCAACCGCACACAATAACTATTTAAGCTGTCGTTAAAAAAATTGAATTCTCCCTAAACCGCCGAGCACAGGTAACAGCTACAATAACCTTTTAGACAGAATTCAGAGGGAAATGATAAATTATTAAAATTACTCAATGAAACCGGCGGCGCAGATTATTCAATTAATTACTGAACGACAATAATGCATAATATATGACGAGTTGTATAGGAGTACCATAAATAATATATAACGTCTACATTTATTATATTAAGTTAAATTTTATAAATTACTTATGGTACATGAATTTTGACGTAAATGTATAATAACAAAGACAAATCGTATAATAAAAAAATCTAACGACTTTGTCAAATTAATCAAATATTTTTATGAAGGTATATCACATTTATAAATTGTGAAGTCGGCTACCATGTCCGTTATAGGCAACATGTAAAATAGGTAATATATTTTAATATTTTCCATGATTAAACGACGTATTAACGGATAGATATATTTTTAATTGCTTTGCGTTAAATTTTAATTTCACTGTACAATATTATCAAATAATACATTATTATTGTTATACAGCACTTATACCTGTGATGATCGGTAAGTGATTGGAATGACAACTCGACTCACAGCACAGCACACGGGTGCTCCACGTGTCCTCGGCAGGCGTATGGATCGCACTATTATAGTACGATACCTATTATATACTTCGTATAGTATTAAAAAATTACTTAAAAATAATCAGTATTAATAATGATTCAGCGCAAAATCTATGCGTTATGACGAACGATACATAATGATTGTACTCGCATTCAATAACGAAGATCATGTTTTAAACTCATTAAAATCAAATTAACTATTTGTAATACATTGATTAAAAAATAATAAATATGATTATTTGCCACAGATGATGCAAAATTGCATACTCGAGGAGTAAAGAAATATTAGACCATCATCATCATTTTTTTGTTTTTTTAATATGTGATTAATATTAGGTACCTACTTTATTTATTTTACTATGCATACAATAGGTATATTTATTTTTTGAATTTTATAAAAAAAAAATCTAATACGATTAAAAATTAAAAAATAATTTTCTATTTTGTAGAATGTTTAAAATATGTAGGTATTTTATATTATTCTCATAAATTAAATGTCTATAAAATATGTGAAACTATGTATAAAGTGCGATTGCTTATGATATTTTAGGTTGATTTTTTGTAGACAAATGGTTAAGGATTAAAGTCTGCGATTATGCTAATTGAAGAATTTTATGTTGATATTAGTTACAGAATAGAACAGAAACAGAAACCAATTAACAATTTGGCCAATGGGATATAAGAATTTGGAAACCAATTCGGTGCCAGGCAGGAAAAATTCCATTTCTTAAGATAAAGGTCGTATAATATGAAAGGAATTATCATGGTTTAATTTAATTCATTATTTTGCGTTATGCAATAATAAAATAAAATTAATTTCACATTTTGCGCGCAATGAGTATAAATATACACCGTGCGTGGTGGACATATTATTATGTATTAAAATTGCAGTATCCTTACACCGAACGAATAATCGCAAGTACATAGACGAAGACGATAAATTTTATCATAAGACACTGATTATTTCATAAATTTAAAATATTTATTTTACGTAATATTTTTAGTCATATTGTAAAACAATATTTACGAAAAACGTGTTATTCTTTACAGTTTATATTTGATATTTCGAAGTGTTTAAAAAAATATTTTACTTTTAAATAAGAAATTCAAAGTGCAGGTTGTTGTTGAAAAAATTAAACAATTTGAAAAAATAACGAAACCGTAAAAACATATTGCAGTTTTCTAAATTCCAACGACTTCAAATCGCGTAATCAATGAGACGTGTTCTATATATAGTACCTACGTCAAATGGATCGCCCGGTATTATAATGATATACAAATTATACGCATAATAGTATATTACTATTTATACGCGCGTACACCGACGACGTACCTATTATGTATTGTATAACAATAATAATGGGCCGAAAGTGCGCGTCGCGGACACGCACAATGATATAATGTATGTATATATTATTATATTATAGCACCGGCGGAGGACTTGTCACAAATTGAATTCGATTGAACCGCGGGGCTTTTGTGCCGTAGCCGTTCTCCCGTCGTTATATATAATACGCGCACACACACACACACACGGTATATATATTATATGTGTGTATGTATGTGTGTGTGTGTGTGTGTATACGTGTACTGTATATAATATTTAGTTTCGGCGGTCGTCCCCCTCGTTGACATTACAGTTAATATTCCCTACAGACGGCCGTCATTTTGGGTTTATTAACTCGACTGTATTATTATTATTATTATTAATGCTATGCCGCTCGACTTTGGCGCGTACGCACACACACACAGTACAAATCACAATAATAATAATACATCATACAGGTATATAATATGTACATACCTATAACATTTTGCCGTATAATATGTATATATACATATACGCACCGCGTCTGATGGTATAATATTATAATTATTTTATTCGTCGGCATAGACGTAATATTATATTATTTCGTGCGACGTCCGCGTCTGGTCGTTTGTTGATACCCGAATAATAATAACAACATAATGTTGTGCGAACGAGAAGCTGCGGCTGCGGCTCTTATTGGTCGGATTTAACGACTTGCCGTTTTATTACCTCAACTCCGCCTCGTCCACACCGTCGATCGCCGCACGACCGCTGTTTAATATTAAAATAATAGCACTACATAGCACCTACGTCCTATATATTTATAATGAAACTCTAGTGATCCGGTAAATATAGATATATAGCAATGTAGGTTACCGTAATACCACATCGACATCGTCTACGTGTCAGAAATGTCGATAACTCGAACGCGTCTTTAGTGGCGGTGATCGGGCGGAGGAGGGCAAAGAGGAAGATGAATTATAAATACAATATTATAATATCGAACGTTAATTTAAAAAAAAAAATAAGTAAAATTTATAAATATTTTTTATCCTACGGAAAGTGACTGCGTAAATGCGATTATAGTGAACTGTCAGTTTATATAATATTAAAATAATACTAGGTTAGGGATTAAGGTATATTATAAGAGTTTACAATAATTAATATATTATATTCTAAAGATACAAGTATGTGATTATTTTATACGTATTGTGTAGAAAGACCAGATTTTAATGACATATAAAAACCAGATGCGAATTGCATGATTCTAGTATTTGTCCAATGGCCAGACTCGCCTCAATAAAAGATAATGATTATTAATCGAGAATCGGGATATATATTTACATGCACTGTTCAATTTGCTATAAATTATAGTGTCGTATAGACTATAATCTATTACATAGGTGTATTATAAGACTATTTTAAAATAAAAAAAATATACGTTAAATTACTAAACTAATTTTTATGCAACTTTTACAATTCTCCTTTTACAAGAAAAGTGATAATGGATTACAAAAATATAAATGTATGAAACTCTAGGTATCAACAAATTATTCTATTTTAATTGCTTTTAATTAGATATGAAAAAAAAACACAGAATTTAATTTTATTATCCATTATTCAGAAAGGCAATTTAAGAATCACTGCCTTTTAAATTTGAATTAATTTTCTCTCAAATATGACTCAGTTTTTCCGTCTTTTGATTATTAAAACGATCCAGTAACATTTAATATTTATGTAGGTATATAAATATATTACAAACAATATAATATGAATAGATACTATTTTTTTTTTATCTGTTGAGGTTTCAACAACGATAGTGTTATTAGTTTATTTTTAGATTAAATAACCTGCAGTAATTTATATATATATAAGTAAAACAAAATAACTTCATTTAACATTTTTGACTTAAGTTTATGTTATGAAAAAATAAATGTATTTCCCCAATATTTTCTTCGTGAAGTGCATGCTGGAGTGAGGATGCGTTAATAATGATCTCTCGTACCTTATAGTGTATTTTGAGCATTATATTTGGTTGGTTAATTTTTTTTTTTTTTTTTTATGGCACGTGTGCGTCCTATTCAGAGTTGGCAATTATTATTTCATCTCTTCTTCCGCACTATTATATGCATTAATTTGCTCAGTAAATGTAACTGTACATATGAAACTTAGGCGCGTATACGCGCAAGTGCACAACGTTTAAAATTGCATATGAATATATAAGAACTTGCGGAAAATCGTGATAATATTATATATATACCTACCCACCTATAACAGCGCAGTGTATAAAGTCGTATAATGTATCGATCTGTACAGCGTATATATCAAGCATAATATAATATTATAAACAGAGGGGTGCGGCCCTATATAAATGGAAAAGCTCTTTTTAGCGGCGGTGGCTGCTGCTGAGGGGGACACTATCAGAGGTGCGTCCCGTGCGATACACAATACGCGTATATTCCGTATATATATATATATATATCGGCGGCGGGTCGCGCGTTATTATTCAAAGCGAGTTAACGACCGTCAACGAACATCCGATCGAGATTATCATGCAAATGAAATGGGCGGGGGCTTGAAAAGGGTCGCCGTTTTTGGACGTCCCTGCGACTTCCACAGCGCTCACCGCCGAGTATATAATATACACGTACTCACACACGTACATACATATATATTATATATAGGGTGGAGATTATTAATGTATTATGTGCAATACCATTTTCGCAATGCTTTCCTATAGCTCGTACACGTACTACCCCCCCACACACACACATATATTATATGTATAGGGTGGAAACTATTAATATATTATTATGTGCAATACCATTTTCGCAATGCTTTCATCGCTCGTACACATACTACCGTCTACCACACACACACACAATGACATATATTATATTATTACGTGCTCGCCTAAAAGCACGTACAAACACACACACACACACACACACATACACACACACACACACAAATACACGAGTCCGCGAGTCATTCGTGAGGTAGAATAACCCGGATATAGGATGCATAAGGGGTGTCGCAAAAGTATTTATACTAACATGATATGCGCGCACA
Source organism: Rhopalosiphum padi (assembly GCF_020882245.1). Lineage (NCBI taxonomy): Eukaryota > Metazoa > Arthropoda > Insecta > Hemiptera > Aphididae > Rhopalosiphum > Rhopalosiphum padi. Next base: position 48,279,674 of record NC_083600.1, on the reverse strand, counting down.
TGTGCTCAAATTAGGAGGCGGGGAGTGCGCAAAGAGATGGATCTCGTCTATTTTTTCTTATATATTTTTTGAATGTCCTAAACATATATTATTTTACTCTGACTACGGGAACAAACGGTAAAACTAATACCCTTATTTATAACATTAGACTAGTTTGTTTACATGGCCGTACTGGCTATATTTTCTAGCTTATCTATAATGTGGGTAATATAAACAACATAAACCGCCAACAGCTGGTGACCGTGGGCCCTATATTGAGACAAATAAAATTGGCTTTTGTAACGTTTTTGTGTGCGTTTATAGATTTAGCAACACACCTTATCATTCTTGTGAAGTTTCAAAGTTTAAAACTATTACTCCTTCACCCAGATAATGCATGAAATTTAGTTTTTGTGAAAATCAGTTTTTTAAGGCTTTTAGTAGTAAATGTTTAGATAATCGCAATTATTATTGTTTTAAAAAGAAGAGTGACGTTCCGTATAACGCTCTAGCCTATTCGTATAACTTTCCCGCAAATACCCTTTATACGTTTAAAAAGACATAAAATTAGTTGGTTTTTTTTTTTAAAAAAAATCATTCATAGATGGCCGTGGCCCATATGGCCCATATGAGAAAAATACAATTGACTTTTTTAATGTTTTTTATGTGTGAATGTTGATAATATACATAATCATTGATGTAAAGTTTCAAGGTTGAAAACTTACTCCTTCACCCAGATAATGCATATATATAATGTATAGTTTTTTTTAATTGTATATTTATATTTTTATTGCCTGCTATAGTTATACGTTACTTAATACTTTGACTCTTAATTGATAATAATATACTATCATTATCTATAAATACAATTCAAACACTTATTTATCACTATAATTTATAATGATGACTAATACTATAAATTAAAACACAATTTTTAACTATATACCTTAATATAGCAGTATAAGCAATAAATTATAAAAAAAAGTTAATGTATGCTGTTAGCATGCAGTTATTTGAAAATCAATACATATATTATTTGCAGGAGTTTGTAAGTAGACGTTTTTAAATAATTAACAAAATAAAACGTGAGATTGATCTTTACCTAAACTCATCTATACTTAAATTGTTCCCATTTGTGCACTGGTGCACTACAATACTACGTATTATAAATGTATACCTATATAATATAAATAGTGTTATGCGTTATCTATATTATATATGTGTTTTTACATAATTTTCAAGTTTATTTTTATATTATATATGTGTTTTTACATAATTTTCAAGTTTATTTTTATATGTGATATATATGTGTTGTGTATAGTGAAGGTGCTTATTTTTCCACGATTTTGTCTATAGCCTTTTATTTATTAGATTTTATTTTGATGTTCTTTTAGTTTTTTCGACTTTTATACGTACTCACGTGTATTTTACTGCAGTATAGTTATTTTCTAGCACATTCATTCTCGCTGCAATAAACACCGATGGGTAATATTGTACTTAAAGTCTTAAAACACACGTATTTACGAGTGGAAATTATAATATATTTGTATTATATTATATATAGGAAAAATACTGTTTTACAAAATCTTAAATAGTATCGGTCTTAACACAGAAAAATTTGTTCATCTTTTATCTATGCGAACAAAAAAAAAAAAAATCTCTCTTATTATCTATATATATAGAGATAATTTTTCGACATAATATCTTTGTACAACGCAGTTGTGCCATATATATATATATACACACGTAATGCCTATTATAAGTGTTATATATATAAATGTGTGGGTGTGCGCGCGTATATACATATAATATGTATATGTATATAGATTTATGTGGCGGCGGAGGCTGGTGCAACACGATGATTAAAACGCACAATACCCGCGGTGTCGTGTATATATACGGATTTTTGTGTCGCGCACGCATTATTATTATTATTATTGCTGCCGCGCGGGTGGCGGCGAGGGGTTCGCAGACGACGGGGGTGACGCCATTTTATGGGTCCGCTTTTGTTCGACGGTCCCCGGGGGACGCGCCGCTCCGCCGTATATACTCCGCTACGGCCGCCGCCGCCGCCGCCGCCGGCTCATTCGGTATTCTCGGCGGCAAACGCGCGCGTCCCGGCCACTCCATTACGGCAATGGGTTTTTCCGTCTCTTTTCAATCCGAACCCGCCGCCGCGGCACCGACACGCGCTATCACCGCGCCGTATCACCGCCGCCGCCAACTCACCGGCGGCAGTTTTTCTCGCGCGCGCATTACTATACAATAATAATATATACGTGTTCGGCCGGCTCGTTTTATTTATCGCGCGCCGCGCCAATGCCGTTACCCCGGCGGAGAAGCACCCGCCGCGCCCTCGTCTGCTCGCTCGCGCACACCGCCACCGCGATTTCCACCCCGCTCCTCGCCACCACCGGATATAGCGTGTCGGTATATATATTATTATTTTGCTCTCCGCGGCGTATTCCGCGCACTTATTCTTATAATATATTATAATAGTTCGAATGGGAAACACTCTCTGTTCGCATACCTATATATATATAGGTATATACAATAATACATATACAACAGCTATACGTGACGGTTTTTTTTTCTCCCCGACGGACTATACACGCGTTTTATTTCCTTTCTTGTATATATATAAAAGTACCTACCTCCGGTTTGCGCCGCGTCGTGTACGGAAATTAGAATCCAAAAAAAAAAAAAAAACGCTCTCGATATATTATTATAATAATAAGTACACCGGCCCATTATGATGTATTATATTATAATAATGTGCGCAGTATTTGAATAATATCATTATGTACTATATAATATGCTTTTACGCGAAGTCCCACAAACGCCCATCGATCGTGTGGGAAGGGGAGACGGGGGTTGGTCGAAATATTTTCACGAATGATATATATACCGTGATTACGACGCCGGCCAATCAGAATATACGAGACAAAAAACACGATATGTACGAGAGCTGCGAACCCGACTTAAATTAACAACACGTTGTGTTTATTAAAGTATATATAGAATATAATTGTAATAGTTTTTCTATAAACCTGTAAACAGACGAAAAAAATGTTTATATTTTTTTTTACTTATATAACTCCCCCCTAGGTATATATACGTACATTGCATTATGGATTTAAGGATACATCAATTCACAGAATTAACTCAGAACTTTAGGTTTCAAAAAGCTTACAAACCGTCACCATTCATCATCAGCTACGTTTTCGGGTAGATAGTTACGTGCGGTTTAACACTGTAATACACATTATTCTGATAAGACTAATAATTAAAATAAATTGGAAACAATTTAGACTCAATTTATCTTAGAACAGTTATTGTTCACCAGAACAAAGAAGAAAATCATCTTGTATTTTGTATATAGTTACATAAACTTCAAGTAATAATACAATTAACTATATCGTCTATATCCTGAAACTTAATCTAATTTTTTTAACGTTCCTCGGTTTTCTTTACGTTTCTTTCTTTTGTTTTATATTTCAAAATTTTCGAAACCATCACAATTATTATGAATAACTATTAATATAATAGTTATCTAAGATTTCTGTATTGCAATTAATGATTTTGAATATTTTTGTTTAAAAGATTTAAATATATATTTTTTACTTATACTTTATACATAGACAATACTTGAATAAGTTCGTAAATTAAATATGTATATACTTATACATAGATTGTATTTACATAATTTTATGAATATTATCTATATGTAATTATTATATAATTTACTCGCCGTCATTAAGTTTAAAATTGAAGTATTCTTTTACTATAAATACGTGTAAACAAAGTACATACATAGGAAAAATTTTTAAAAAACATACTTTATAGTTTATTCTAATATTAATTCATTCGTTGCATCAGCTTCGCCAAGAAAAAAAAAAATTGAAAAAGAAAAATATATTTATAGCTTTTAAAAATATATATGATATTTTGTTTTCACTTATCAGACATTAAATTATAATTATGTTGTTTTGGGATTTTGATTTAAAATAAAACTTATCAGATTATTTACTATAAAATAAAATAAAATAAAATTTATATGTTTTATATACCTACACAAAATTTATTGTAAGCCACTGTAATATCCAAATCAAGTATATAATTTCACTAATTCTACCGTCCATAGACGATCTATTATAGGTATAAGCATATATATATACCTCATTGTAATTGTTTTCTGACTATGTGTGACTATGTTTGACTATATAACGCCGAAATTGTTCATGAAATCGAAAGAAAAATTGACGCGATATCATGAAATTTACAACGCTATTACTGAATACACGAAATCGGCAATTTGACTATCAAATTCACGAATCAGAAAAATTTTAATCTTCCATGAATATTAAGCAGAATTTTTTTCTGCCAATTGCTTGAATACGTTAACACATTATTTAGTTATAATTATAAATAGTAGCGTGTAAATAAACAATAATTGTACCTACGTGTGCTGATTGGTATTACCACATCACCGTTATCTTTATTACCTATGGTTATAGACGTTTAATGATACGTACGAATATTTTATATTGGTTACTTAGGTTTTTTTATTGCTCTGATAAAATAATGTAAAATTTGGTACCGTGACTAAAGAAGAGATTCTGTGCACATTGCTGGAGCGGAACAATGTGGCAGCTACAAAGTACTGTTCCTGACCATTGCAGACATTCATATACTGGAAATGAATATTCGTTACGGGAACTCGTTTGATTATGGTCAGTTATTATGATCGAATAAGAATATTGACGTTATACTTATCGTACGACTTGCATATCAAAAAAAAAAAGGCATACCTAATAGAAAAATGACATGATGTGTAATTTAGCGTGCCACCCCGGCCATATAGATATTTTATGAAAACATAGTTTGCTTGGTAAACGATTTTTCAATAACCAATTAGTAATGATTGCAACTGATTTAAATATGTGCATAACATGTTGTATAATATATTATACTGTCACGTTATTGCAGTTGTGGTATAAAGTCCAAGTTTTTTTTTTTAAATTTCCGTCACCTGCGTTCGTCGAAAAAATTCGAAATCTAAAGCACGTTTATTATGTGTGAAAAAAATTCGTTGCACTATAAGTAGGTAAAACGACGTATAGGCTGTATTACATATACAAGTATATTATATATATAATATATGTTTTACCCTTTTTTACTTATTGGAGTATATATATATAGAGAATCGATATAGTATATATATATAATACGAATCTACTGCAGTATAAGATTATATATATATATATATATGTAGAAAGAGAAGATAAATCCTGCGCTATATCTACTGGCGGCAATAAGTCGTGCGAGATGTGTGTTCGGTCGGATTAGGGGGCGAGTGAGGGTGTGATCCGTAAGTGGCGTCGACGATGAGGACGGTCCCGCCGGATTTAGTACATCGACGTGGTGGAGAAGAGCTCGACGGGCGATCAAGAGGCTCTTGAGAAAACGGAGGTAGGTACGGGAGACGCTTTTGACGTTGACGCCACAACCACCACCACCATCACCACCATCACCCCGACTGTATTTCCGCCGCCGTATTTATATATGTGCGTGTGTTTGTGTGTATACTGTATACATATATATATATATATATAGTATTCTCTTATATATAATATTATATAGTATATAGTCGAACAAGAACACGACGTGTTACATTATTATTATTATTATTATTATTACTATTACTGTATATAAAACGGAGCCAACAGATTTTTAACAGCTCCCGAGGGTGGATTCGAGACGGCGACGCGTTCTCCCGGTGCTTCGCTAATGAGCGTTTGCAACACGAGGGGTTTAAAAGCCCGACCACTCGTGAGTGTGTGCGCGTGCGCGTGGGCAAAATGGCCGAGATTTTACGCGATACGATTATTGTTATTATTATGGGAGGGCTTTTTTATATTTTTTTTTTTATATCTCTACGCGTTTTTCTTCCCAAATCTCTGGGGCATTACGCTCGTATTCGTAACTATATTTCGAATCGTCACTTAAAAAATTGACACTTTTCAACGTTCCAATATAATATATTCTCTGGTCGCGACGACAACGATTTAACATGCGCGTGAGACAAGTTATTTTTTAATTAAATTGTCACCCTCGCGCGAATACATGGAGGGTTGTTGTATAATATAGTATATATTATTTTGCAGTCTGCAGCATTATATAGTGCGCTACACATCTCGATAATCGCGTTAATTGCTTACGCATATTATTATGCGAATGCACCGGAAGACGTCATTGCGCGAATTATTGCAACGACGAAACACAAAACAGAATAAAAAATATTATTAATCATATGGTTTAGTTTTCAAGGTTGTTAGTTATTAATTTTGTTATTTTACGGTGTTTTCCGTCGAATTTAAAGAACGCTATTATTCGTAAGTTTTATACTCACGCCTCACGTCAATAGGTGTGTTATACATTTATAATAATTAATAACAGTGCATATACGTATATATATGTATATAGATAATAATTACATAATATTTAAGACCTTCAGATTTAAATTTTAAGTGATAACCTAGAAAAACGTATAATAAAATGTTATGTAAACATTGATACGTCCTGTATAGAAATGTGTTACATGTCAATATATGTCATTAATATTTAAAAACCTAAATAAACCGTTCTTAAATTGATTAATTGAAAATTCTCAATAACACAAAAAAATAAAATAAAAGTTTCACTAGTTGATAAATTAATTGGATATAGACAAAAAAATATTATAGGTTATTCATAACTATCCGTATACGTTTTAATTACTTATATAGTGATAACTAATAAGTTGTTTTAAATTTTAATACTTAGTAAATGTATAATTATAATTATAATTAAAAGTAAGTAGTGGTTGTGCGAGACAAAAAATTTAAATACTATTGTGTATTTGTGTCTGCTAATAAAATCTACATTATAAATTATATAGTTTAATACCTGCTCATATTATGTAGATGAAACAAAAGTTGAAAAGCATAACAATTGATAGTACCTATAATTTCCATGACTGAATCCATGCGTATAGTGTATAGACTTGTAAATCAATAATAAACAATAATTAACGCTGCAATACAAAATTGTAGCAATGTCCATAATAACTTCGTTTAGCTGTTTTATTCATAAAATCAAATTTCTTCTATTACCTACTAAAATATTAGTATGTCTAAGCCCAAAGAAGTAGAAATGATACAGTTTACCATCGCCTGTCTCATAATACAAATTAAATTTAACTATAATGTAATGATCATATTCATTTATAAGCAATATTTATTATGATTAAACCCTGATGTAATAAGATCAATATTTTTGTCAATTATCTGTATCTGATGAAGTATAATATATTATAAACGTCAATAACTGCAATTCCTGAAAATCATTTTTTAATGAAGACAATTAACCTTTGAGATTTCTTAAGTATAGATTAATATCTAAACACGCATAATTAAGAAATTATAAATTGCATCAAATATCGATGACTTGATAAAGTATTAAAGAAATATCTGTATACTATAGTATTATAGTGATATATAATAATATAACAACCTAATTTTCATAACATAAGGTAAGTATATGATCTTAAACTATAATATTCCTGACAATCAATTCTGCGTTAAATCTAAAGTTTAGATTCTAAACTATAATACTGTGTAGGTTTGTAATTTATATTTATAACATATACATTAGTTGTTGTTATTACCTACGTTATTCGTTTTTAAATAAAACTACAGAGTTTAACATTTTCAACGGGCCGGTCTATATAATAGCAGCTACATTGTCGATCCTATAATGAAATAAAATAGGTATTGTACACTTATGTATTTATTCGACAGCCTGCAACCCCGTCGTTTGTATACATATAGTGTTTTGTACAATATATTTTAGTAGTTATATTTTCGTCCTCGCCGAGTAAAAAAAAAAAGGAAAAATCAAATCTCGACTGTATGATCTAAAGTATTGTTCCGTGTATGATAATCACAACACTTTGGAGGCTTAACCCTAACACCGCAGCTGCTCCGGTTGCAGTACATACGTGCTCGCACAATACCTATATAACATACAACACTCACACACGCGTAGGATGGTATAGGATCACACGCGAAGCGATATTTCTCCTGTCCTGCATCACGGCATTATCGGTGGTCGTATCTATCTCGAGTGTAATTTTTCGACATATTAGTGTGTATATATCTGACCGAGAGTGAGATAAGAAGAAGAATAAGAAAAAAAACGCCATTCAGCATTACCTCGGATTCCGGGCACGACGACGTCTCGAAATAACAACCGCACCTGACCGTATACAACAATAATATAACACGACACGAACACTTATGGCGTATACGTATATACTTACTTCTATATTATACAGGGCGATTAAAATATAATATAACATCTTTGAAGTCCTGCATTTATTAATAGAAACATAACGGCACTTTGAGTGGGTTATTAATCGGTGTTAAGAGTACATATAGCAAAGTGTTGTGCAGATATCCAAAGTAACCCATATGAGGCGCACTCGGGAGTGATGACATCAACCCCATAGTCGAATTTGTTCAACACTCTCTGTAGCATTTCGGTGGTGCAACCGTCTGAATATAGCCATCATAATAGTTATTAGTTATTCGTGCTATTAGTTGCTCGACGTTAGCTGGTAAAGATGATCGAAAATCTGTACGCTTAACGTGATAATCGCAAGGTTAAGTCAGGATTTTTTGGAAGCCAGTGAAAAAACTCTGTCACTAGCTGACTGACAGACGATCCATCGTTGGGGTACTCCAATGCCTATAATATGGAGTGAACATATCTCAGCTATTATGAAATCAAATTTCAGAAATTCACCTGAACGATGATATATATAGCCATGAGCTCTTCGTTTCTTCTTTGCAGAGATCTCGATTTTCAAGGATGTGATATATTATTTTTGAACCACTCTGTACAGTATATATATATATTATATAAATAAACTAATACTCTCGTACCCTGTAGGTATAACGTATTATAATATACATTATTATTGTGTGGTTTTCGGCGGCAAACTACTTAATTCGAAAACGTTATCATCTCTAATTTCTACCGATTCTGTATATATATATTTAGGCAGCTTAGCATCCATACTGCAGGTACGCGCGTTATCCGCGTGTTTCGGACATGTCGGTGTGGGTCGCCGAGTGAGATTATGTATCCTAATAACACGAGAATGGAACGCGTTCAATGGACGAGAATCGAGCGCGCGGACGACGGACGACACAATGCACGCGGACGAGACGTGTATTATTCATCTGCGCGCGCGTGTGTGTGTGTGTGTGTGTGTGCATGTGCATGTGCACAGGCAGCGGCGGTGTCATCTCCGCGAGATATATACGAATGATTGAAATGCGGTTTCCCTACCCGTCGCCGCTGCGGGATGGCTGGGCGAGGAGAAATCAAATTTTGTGTGCAGCAAAAAAAAAAAAAGTACCATAACTATACGTAGGTACGTACCTATATAACGATATTATAATACGTTTAGGCGTAGTAGGTACGACTGCGCGTCGCTCTCGAGGTGACAATGTAACAAACGCCGATTACGATCGCGGGTATAAGTATAACAATATAATAATATAATAATACACATTATATATATATATCGTGATGTGTGCGTATCAACCGCGCACGTATATCGCCCTACACACCCGGGAATGGGATAATGGAAGTTTATTTAAAGACCGCGTATATTATATATACCTATATAACCTGCGTTTCACGTGTAGCACAATATTGTACGCCACAACCGCTGTAACCGGATCTCGTCGTGTCCTACCCCCTACCGCACGGTCGCGACCCCGCCAATCGGCAACAGCTATATAATATTATAATATGCCACCAGACATGTGACAACATCGTGTTCGAGGGATCGGGATAATGAGATTTAGGATTTTTCCTTACAATATTATTCACTCGGTCCGTTTCATTGTCGTCGCGGGTTTTACACTATATTCTATTATTGTTAATAATTTAATTTTTTTTTTTTTTTAGCATTATCCTCTATATACTCGCGTGTAACGCGAAACTTTGGTATTTCGCGAAATGTAACGCCCATTATAATATATTTACAGTATAACATTATAACAGTCATATATTGTATTTATAAAAATAATATAATAATATGTTATGTACAAAAATATAATCCATTCACGTTTTACACACACATTTTATAAGTCCACAGATTTTGGCAAAACAGCGACCTATCACATCTCATATTATGCGCACACCGTCTGCAGATCGTCATCGTTGTGTGTACCTACTCCATAATACGCAGTATTATATAAGTGCATATTATTTTATTTATGAATACCATTTTGCTTCAAAATCTGAGGACTGAGGTTATTATTTTAGCTGCACCGTACATAGTTTTGGTTTTGGTTGAAAAAATTTTATTACAATATTGATATTGATAATTAGAATTTAGATACACACAAATTATAAGTTAAAAGTGCATTCAAAAGTTATTCACGTTATTTATTTTAGTATGGAATCTAGGTTTTTTGTTTTGATGTTCTCATTGAGAGATTCTTCAATTCTTCTAGGTTGTTTGATATCGATGATGAGGTATTTTACCATTAAATGTGTCTTGAACATTTGAACATTATTAAATAATATTTTGAGTGGTTAAGGCATCTATATAAGCATTCAATTCACATATGTGTATTGGATCTATGATAATTACTAATTATTTAAATAATACGCGCAATTTATCGTTATTCTGGCATTCTAATAAATTTATAATTAATGTGTTTTCATTTCAAATCATGTACCAAACTACTCTACTTATAATCTACAGATTACTTTGAAAATTTGATAAAAGCTTGCACCACACAACGTTTTGATTAAAGCAGCTGACAGCTTACAGCATTATTACATTTATTTGACAAAAACACCTATTATTACCTATTTAACGAATATATAATAATCAATGAATGTTGTCGGAAAAGTTTTGAGCCCTAATAATTATAGGGTCTTCGTTATTAAAAAAAAAAAAACTATAATTTTAAACAGAAAAAAATGAATATTAAATCACATAACTATATATACATACTCCGATACTCGGTTGTAAAGTTCATCATAATCTAGGAAAGTATTGTAGATATATCAAAATAAATTTCCAATTATTAAATACGTAGAACGCATCAATCATATTATCAATGGTATACACAAAAATAAAAATGTTGTATTAATAATAATATATTCATTTATATTCATTTTTATATTTATTAATCAAATGTGTCCATTGCCGCGTATTAGCTTAATTCACTCAAAGCCTGGATAACAATTTTCTGCATGCAGTCTTGCTTAACGTTAAATTTGCCATTGGGTCAATAGTGAGTAAACTCATAGCCGAGAGTCTTTAGAACAATTTCACAAGTTAGGTAAAGAATGTTTTTTTGATAAGTTCCTTGTACAAAAATAATTCAACGAAAAACAATTTTTAAATAAGTTTTAATCAACAGTGTTTAATTGATTTAAATTTCCAGTTTTGACCATTACTTGCAGAGTGATCAGACAGGTGGGCATAAGTTACGTGCACTGGTCACTATAGACTATAATGAAGTACCTGCAAAAATTGTACGAACAAAAAATTACTGTAAATGTATTATACAGTGTACTATTAATATTTCATTATGTTATTTTTAGAACATTAAGAATATGACATTTAAATATTATATGTAGAATCATAGCTTCAATTATAAAATTTAAAACTCAAAATCTGAAATAGATATTATATATATATTGATTAACAATAGAAAAACATAGTTAAATTAAAACATCAAGTTACGTTATAATATTATTAAATATGTAATAATTTATTGTGTATTTGTGTAGTAACCATATCTGGTATACCATGTTGTAGTCATATAAGAGCTTTAGGATTACGTTACATATAAATAAATATGTTATGTAATAATACTACTAAAACCACGGGAGATATAAATACGGTAGCCGAATAACTTAACATAATATATTTTTATAATATTACTCTATCCTATAGACACTATAGTCATGTTCTTCGTTTTATTAATATTTAATACTTTAATAGTAACCCCGAGGTTATTTGAATTATTCATTAAGGCATTATAATGTATATGAATAGGCACCTATGTATGTATAAAATATTATATATTATTACTACCTACATTGAACATTTGAACACGGATTGAATAGTTTTAAATGTATACCAACATGAATTAATTATACTAGATTTAAGTAATAATGATAATAATATAATATTTTATCTGTTAAGTGTTTTGTTATACTCAAAGAATTATTAAATATATCATTTCTTTTTAATAAAATATACGTTTGTTATACTATAATATTTTATATACATTATTAATACGTATATAACTGTGCATTACGATGTAGTACTACTACAGTATAATACAATGAGTTATGAGTATTAATAATGTTTATTATGCATAGTAATTGTGAATAAAAATAATTTTACAATATTATCAGGTGTATTTATCGTAGGCATATAGTCAAATCAGGCATTTTACTACATGTCTAAGCAGATAGGCAGGTAGACAAAGAATTTAATTTCTATACAATCTCACTCTTCGCCTAGACATTTAACTAAATGCCTATTTCAAGTCAGACAAATAATAAAAATGAAACGCTTTGTATTATTTTAAAAATTTAACTATATTTTCTATTAATTATTTATTGCTATTTTATATGCACAAAAAAACTATATATTATTTATTAATATGTAAAACACGTAGGTATAATATTCAATATATTTAATTTCGTGCTCATCGGTACTATTGTTTTAAAACTTAAGTCATAAATATATATAAGTAATTATACTGATTAGATGTGATAATATTTACCGATATGGTCATCCTATAAATTCTATACCATAAACTATATGGTATTAAATTAGCCCCATGGTTATAATCTGGATACATAACGCTATTTCATAACATAATTATCTACTTAATATTGTCACCTTGTAGAAATTATATGATACAAATATAGTAGATTGTAATAATAATGTTGTTGTTTTTTTTTTTTACTTTTAGGAATGTATAATTTTATACGGCTATCGTGTAATGTCATTAGTTTTGTAACGCTTTTAAAATAATGTACTTTATTGGCGGTCTAACGTCTATTTGAATATATCTAAAAAGGTGAAATTACAAGTCGTCTGGAGTGTCGAACGTGAAATATATACATAGTATTCTACGATGATTGAATAAATTGGGATCCATATTATTTACGACATTGCGAGAGCGCGTTTTAATATACTGTACGCACCATATTTACTCGTGTTACTAAATTTTAACTCAAACAAAGTTGGTTACACTGTTATATATAGAGTGTATTTATTAAAATAACTTCTGTAACACGACGACAAATGAAATATTCATGCGAAATCTACAGCAAACACCGGAGTGAAATATTTACCGCAAAAATGATCCATCACGCGCTATCGGCTATCGTTATAACTTATAAACATAAGTCATAACGTATGTTTACAACTATTAGACGTTTTACAGACGTGTCGGGTACAAAGTTTAATGTAATTTGATTGTGTTTCAAGTGCTGGTGTTACTGTGTATACTTATTACTCATGTCACCGAATTTTAACTTGAATTACGCGGGGTTTGATAAACGTTATACTATTATTGTGTATATTTGTTGAAGGACTGCGACACGGCAAATCAAATATTCATGTAAAATCGACAACGAAAACCGGGACGAAACGTTTACCGCGAAAACGACTCATCGGCCATCACGTGCTACCGCTATACACATATTATATAAGTACGTTACACTGTGTATATATATATATATTATATTTTTTTTAAACCATTTTTAAGGACTTTTATCTTTAATACCAATATTTTAGTAACCTATTGGAAAACTACTCGTTAGAATGTTGAATTAGGTGCATAAAAATAAAATTAACAAACTATCCAATAAATAATTTATAGTATAGAAAAAAGGACCTACCCTAGCTACACCCATTTGAAAAACAAAATGATAAATACAATTGTTCAAAAATAATTTGAAATGATTAATTTCGCATAAATAATAATAAAAATATATGGTTACATTCATGGTTAGGTATTTACAATATAAGGATATAGTTATTATCCTCCCACAGTCCCACCTACAATATATAATATCAATTAAATAAGACTTTTTCTGCAGTATATAATACCTATAATGTAACGAGTAAAATATAAAATATTATAATAACGATATAGATTTACTGCGTTAGGTCATTAACAAACGCAATAAAATATTAAAATCACACGATAAAAGTCACTACGCGTGGCTTTACACAAACGAGATTGGTCACTATTGGTATAAGTAAGTTTGTCCGCGGGAAAAAGCTGAAATATGACATTTTTCCCGTGTATCGCGGCAGTTTGCGTTTTTCCCGGACATTTTCCTGAGGCTTGTCCGATTTTGACTTTTGACTGTATCGTAGTATAATGTATACAATATTATACGTTTTATAGACATCGTGTACAAAGCTTTATGTAATTGAATTGTGTTTCGAGTGTACTGGTCTAACACGCAGCAGTGTATATTATAATATCTATTATAAACATAACATCATTATACTTTCTGTTTTCGACGTATAATACCATAATATAGTCCAATGCGATCGTATACTATAATCAAATGAGACGACCGAATCGACCGATAATTAATGAAAACAACTCGAAGTCATCGGCACGAGTGCGAGAGCACTGATAGATATTATACGTAATTATAATACACACGCGCGCGCACAAATTATATAATTCGTATATACCCGCGTATATATACGACGCGCGCAGTGTAATACACTATATCGTGTTTTACGCCGATTACATTTTTTCCCCTCGCCGAACACACACAATTTATTGTAATAACATTAATGGATCCTGTTTGTTTTTTTCCTCCTCGGCCGTCCACTCCCCCGCCCGGTTTGTGCGTGTGTTAATATTATGCACGGTGAGCACATACAATGGCAGCCGTAGATATATATTATATTATACAAACACACGAAAATTATATATATAAACTCGGGCGAACCATTCATTCCGCGGCTTGTGCAAACAACTTTGTCTGGTTAAATTACATGGTAAGAATGTGTAATTTGTCCGATGATGGGAAACGCGTAAAACCCGAGGCTATGCGCGTTATATTATATAAATTAAAAAAAAAAAAAAAAAAAAATTAAAAAATATAGAGAAAACTGGGGTGGAGACGCCCTACGAAAATTAATTATACGTTTTCCCCCTGCAGCAGCTCCCATTTTTTTTTCGCGTCTATACTCATCTGACAATTGACGTCGATGGGGTCAACGGTTATATAATAACCGTTTCTGGGTGGGGGGTAGGAAAAAATCGAGGGACGGCGTTTTTCCGCCCTTTTGTATTATGTCACGAACACTGAATTGGCCGCCATTAAAGGGGGGAGTCACGCGGAGAAATTAACCGTTATGACGTGCGCTGCAGCAGTGTTATAATAACGAAAGACCTCTCGACTATATACGCTGCTGTATAGCTGCCGCGAGTTGTTAACCCCGAGGCATTACAATATAATATTATATTTATATAGCTACCGGGCGATCGTGATTCCGTATACACATTATAATAAACTGTATATACATAATATAATATTGGTATACGCAATTATTGTACATCATTGTGTATGTATTATAAATATTATATTGTGTAGGTATATATTTGTGCACATTCTCGCTTAATTAACAACAGTGCACTATGTATACGGTGCAGACTGTGCAGAGTGATCATGATTCATCGAACACATCATGTGGTCTCACTTATTTTTCCCTTTAACATTGGATTTATTCGAATTCTAACTTTTAGAACTTTTGGACATTTTTCGAATACCGTATTTTTAAATTCTCGAGATTCTTTTGAATCCTTATTTTTTTACTGTAAATCTTTTAGTATACATGACTTTAAAAATTATGATGATATCAGTACCTAATTTAAAATTCAAATGAGTATTGTTTTTCAGCTATTATTAAAATTTTTATATGATTATTAATTATAATATAATAACTATATGTCTATATAATAATTGCCCTCAAAAATGATTTGAAAAAAATATAAAATATATGTAATATTGGATATATTACATGGATATACTCGTAGTTTAGTACATTTAGGCCATTTTTACAGTATTTATGAATGTTAATACTTAATAGATTAATAATAATTACTTATCACCTTATAGCCTTCATGTTTTCTAAACCCATTATTCTTAAAACACAAAGTTGAACAACTCAAAACTTACTTATTCGAACTTTGATTTTGATGCGTCAACGTTTTCAGAAATATTATTCGCTAAATAATGTACAGCTTAAAAGAGCGATATTCACTTGAAAACAGAACCTCTACAAGCACCCCTTAAGCGATAAAAAATTCTCGAGAATTTGAAAACATGGTCTTAAAACATATTTAAAAATTCCACAAAAATCCGATTTTGAATAAACTGCATTATTGAAGAAAAATATGTATTAATCATACTGGGTTAACCACCCTGTATGTATAGTATACTATTAAACTGTATGTACGAAAACCTATTTAATATGCGCTGCGAGTCGAACGATCGATAGAGAGAGATTTAGCACGTATTATGGGCACTTGTAAATTTTGCTTCGCCCGTTTCGAATATACAAATGGGGTGAAATGTATTGTTTATTAACACGATTACAACAGGCTGTATACTATTTTATACACATATAATACATTTATAAAAGTCTTGAGTAGTTGAGTGCATCGTAGGGCCCTTTACTTCTCGTCCATCGATGGCACCGATTGTTCATGTACGCAGGGCCGTGTATAGTGATTGCACTGTAGTCTATTGCAGTAGTGTTGGCCAATATGCAATAAGTAGGTACTCAAATGGTTTAGCAATAGAAAATATATACCGTATGGACAGGAACGTATTTAACTACATATTGGCTCTCGGGCAAAATACATGTTATATTTTAAGGGCGCCGAAAAAATATATTTTTGAATTATTGAATAATAATTCTACCGTTTTTAAATTTATAATGTTCGTTAAATAATAATAACTGTGTTATAGTCTCTGCTATAACATTGTGTACGTCTAACTTTGTTAGGTGTAAGTATTCACTCGCTGTTGTACTTAGTCCAAGTATGATAACAATGATGATGGTATACAGATTAAATATATTTAGTTATAGTTGGTCGGATCAGAGTGCACGAATCGAAGCGATGAATTGAACGCGATTGCGAATCGAGTACACGAAATTCAGGAGACGCGCACGCAAAAACTATCAAATTAATATTATATATTATATATATATATATAGCTGCTTTATTATTTTGTTATATTATATACACGGCAGACATCGGCAAATAAACAGTCGTCTCGATAAAAAAAAACCAAAAATGATATGGTAAAACAGCTGGTTTTTGACTACCTATACACAGCTCCACGATATGTTCTCTCGTAAAGTCCTATAAACACCTTATTATATTTTACGACCAATCGCGGTGGTGTACGAGTGCTTCGTGTCAAGTTGTTTGAAATCGGCCCGTAGATCGCAGTCCCTTACTCATTATATTATGTTATAATCGTGCGAATATATAAATGTGTATCGTCGACGACCGCGTGCGGATGATATATGATGGGTTTGATCGATTCGATCTTCTATTGTGACTATCGTTTGTAGTGTATAATTAATATACCTGCTGATCGTATAAAATATTTAATTGGTGCCAGATATGCGGTAACCGCGATACGTAACGGACGATAACGTGTTAGTGGCAGTAAGTATTTGCAGTGTGATAATAATATGACTATATCACTGAGTATAACATATCATTATACGTGACAGTATATGTACCTATTATCATACATATATAGGTACGCACGTGACTATACGTTGTATCATACATATTATAGTATTTTAATCTGAACGCAAAGTTGTATTGTTTTGAAAGTGAAAAAATTCTGTAGTAATAATTAACACATTTTCACATTTCCGCATAAGAATGAAACTCGTCAAAAAAAAACGGTATAACCACGTACAAAATAATTTTGACAAATGTCGAATATTCTTATTAATATAATTATTTAAAAAATACTTAGACCAAATATGAAATATCATATTTTATTGTATTATACATATTTTGTAGATAAGTATTCACTTTTGGAGAAAAATAATGTCCGACAAGATTATACATGATGATATTGCTGACACTTTGTTGGACAAATACCAAAGTGTCAATACCTTAAATATTTTTCCACGAATCGATTTAATATTATACCGTTTTTGGAATTTTTTGCCAATCCATTCAATAGTAAATTATGGATTACAGATTAAAACCTGAATGCCAATGAAAGAATAATAAACAACTTTAAAATAAAAATAAATTATATTGTATAAATTAAAATTGTGCAATTCGATGTTGCTCAATACTCAAACTTCAAACCTTTTCTAATAGGAATTGAAATATTTTTATTATAATAATTAATAACAATAGTAGAAAACAATTTATTTAGGAATGGAACACAACACTTTGCTAAAAAAACTAACTTTAAAAATATATTAAGATAATAAAAAAAATGATATACATATATAATATATATTATATGGAACATAATGATCGACTGTTTAGACTCTTGAGTGTTTGTTGAGATAATTTGTTTTCACTTTTAATACTACCTATTGATTTATTATAAAACACAGTACATCCACCCTTAGTATTAATATGAAATTAAAATATTTTTATAAATGTTGAACATTTTTGATCAACTATGTTTTTATAAAACTTTAGTAGTATAACCTTCAAAATATGTATTTGAGTAGCCGGACTAAGTTTTTTTTCAAAGTCTCTATACCGCACCAGCATAACTAATATACTTACAGATATTTCAAAAATAAACAAAATAATTCTAATATAATTTATATTTTATTTTATTTTAAACATTAAAACTGCGTTTTATAATATTATTATTATTAAAATATTAAAGTGAGAATATGAGGTTATATACAAAAAAATTATTTACAATTCATTATTCGATACTTTTTTATATTTATCGAACCTACTAAAGATATATTTATATTATATTCGAGTGGTCTATTTTTAATGGCAGATATAAAAATTAATTTAAAAAATATTTATTTAGGAATAATATAAAGAACTTATACTAGATAATATAGTTAGTACAATTTACTGAAATAATAATTGGTTATTTATATAAAACAAAAGTTCCTGTTTCTATCCTATGTATATATATAAATAAAATACTATATATGTAAGTCATCTCAAAAATGTTTTTTTTTTTTTATAAAATGTCACAATATACAATATTTTTGTGGATTTAAATCGCCTCAATTTTAACCACGAAAAAATAAATAAATATAAAAGAACTGTCAAATGGAAAACGTTTTAGCGGATTTAGAAAATAATGACGTTAAGCCGACAAAGAAGTATTAGATGCAGTGAAAGTGACTTTTTACTGAATTTGGAAATAATATTATTTGATGCACTGATATTTAAGTTAATATAAATTAAAAAAATAATATTTAAATTCGATTCATAAAGATGATTGTATATATAACGAGCACTGCATATCGCATATTGTGGTTTACTCAATTTTATTGTACTGGTATAATAATATAAATTATACGTATTTTATTAAATTTATTATACACATTTCATTATATTTGAGTTATTTTGTTAAGTTTATAGTAAAATAATAATAATATAATACCCGATATGGTATATTACTTTATTAGTATTAGCTCTAATGAATTCGAATTTTTGTGACGATGAAATTATTCAAAATTATTTTGTTTTTGAATTGACTTATTTAATGTTTAAAAACATACAAAAAAATTGTTTAAAATAATAAATAAAATATGTTAACAACTATTCAGTTTTAAGAAAATGTTTAGCTTTTTAGTAAATCAAGTTCCGTATAAAATTATAATTTATGTCGATACTTAATAGGATATAAGTATAATATTATGGTTTATCATTATTATAGATATAAATACTATTAAGTATTAAATACACATTTAGTCGGAAAATATGGCATAATATTCACTCTATATATTATTTGAATTGTTTGAAACATATGAAATATGATTTAGTGTTATAAAACATTTTCACGCGCTCATTAAAATTGTAGTTTGAAACTTAAAAATAAAATGATGCTTCAAAAATGTTATCCTCTTTTGACACTTATGCGCAGGGGAAGTTTTTATCTACGCTCTCCACTCACCTTTAATCCGGATTTTACCAAAATCTGCTGAGCTAGGTAGGATATTTTTTTGGCCATGTCAAACGCCATCGAAAAAGGCATACTTTGTTAAGCTGTTATAGTACATGATGGGTACTCCTAGTCTCTATAGGCTATAGGAGATGGTTTTTAAGTTTAACATTTCTCAACCGGAGACATTTCGCCTAACTGTGGAACGACAAACATTGAAGGTGTGAACTGAAAACGTTTAATACCTTTACTGAATTTTCTTCTAGTATAATACTACCATAACGGTTGATCTTTGAAGTAGGTATCTATTGATGAGGATAATAACTTCGCTGTCGTGAAGTTATTTATTAAACAATATCTAAGTATTTATTAATATGACTCATAATTACAATTTTTATTTATTATCAATTTATTTTATAGTTGCTGCAGTAGCTAATTAATTTATTTCTAGAAAATATGTGAAATTTTATTGATGATACTGTATACTTCGTAATATATAGCACTATATATAATAATATGCTATAGGTAGTAAAGGTAATAATTTACCTATTTAAAAAAATATACATAGGTACCTTATATATATATGTGTGTGTAAAATCTTTATAAACGCTAATAATACTCAATGTTGAAGAGAAATAATATATATACCTATATAATACCTATTACAATATTATTATTATATTATAAGCTTACACGAAGTACATAACATATTATTATATATACCTATAGCGACTGTCGGATGTCGTGCGCGTAACATTATCTTCTCGTCTATAACTACGACGTTCTATTCTCTCGCCCTTCATCACCGAAGTCAGGTATCGTCCCAGAATTTAATATAAATGACGAGATGATAATTATTTATTATATTATATTATAATATACACGCGGCCGTATAATACCGACTATACGATGACCGGCAACGGGAGCGCATTATAACATAATATGATATAGGTTCGTATATATATATATATATATATGTTATATTATTATTATTCGAACCAACGGACGCGTACACACACACACTCGCGCACGGGAATATACCTACGATAAATACATCATATACATATATATATACAAGCACAATACATAGTGCGTAACATTATATACACACGAATGATATCGAAACCCGCGCGGCAATACAATTCATATTATATACAGTATATAATAATATAAACCTACGTCTTTATCGCCGAAGACCATCTCCCGATGACAGCCGAACGCGCGTAATTACCGATAGCAGACGGACTATATATAATGTATATATACATAATAATATCCGTAACCGCTGCTGGTACGTCTATAACCCACACACACACACACACACACACATGCGAGTGAAGGTAGACAGGACGTATATTAAAGGAATAGGCACGGATAGTCGTACACATATATACATCATATGTATTATATACACGTGAGTACGGACCACGGTAGCCGGGTAAAAACCGGCGTATACCTTGTGTGTTATGACAGCCCAAGTTTTGGTGCGCAGTCATCGTGGCTAATGACTCCCGGTGGCGTCTTATTCATCTCTCCGGCGTCGTCTTCGTCGTCGTCGTGACCGCCTCTCGCCGCAGACCCCAATCATCCGCGCCCGAGTCATATAGGTTAGGTATATATATATATATATGTATAATATTATACCCGTTGTTTATCCTCTTTATATATATATATATATATTATTATATACACGCGTATATATGATATAATACACATCGCCACCGCACACACATAGTATTATAATACTATACAGAGATATACGTATACATTATACGCTCGCATTGTACCTATATATATATGTGTGTGTGTGTGAGTATATCATATATAATATATTATTATATATTCATAACAATATAATATACATACGTTGTGCAGAGTGCGCACGTATAATACATGTGTTTCGAGACCTATACTGCGGGTGGGTGATGGGAGGTCACGGGGGATGAGGAAAGAAAAATCAAAAAAAAATCTCGTATCACGAAAAGATCTCTCGGCGACTGAATGGACGCCGCCGACGAATGCTACCATTATTATTATTATTATCGTGTTAACCCGAGAGAAGTGGGTTTTTAATACCGTGTGTTCCGCCGAATCTCGTGTGACTATTGATGTACGAGAAATAAAAAGCTACACGACCGATCGATATGATAAAGGACAGAAATCAAAGTGTATTATAATATTATATAATAACATCAGATCGGATTCTGTGTATATATAATAAGTGTATCGTGTATGTTACCTACTATATATATTGAAAACATTATGTAATGCCTTCTAAAAACACTTTTACATTTTCTTGCTGTTACGACCCGCGAGATTAAATTGTTTTAACAATGTGCAGTGATATCCGAAATATACTATAATAATAGATTGTATAATAACACAAAGATGTTTATTGTTTATACCTATTATTGAGATATTATTACGAATTTCAGGCTAAAATAGTGTTGTTAATTCCTGCTGAAATCGACTCTATAACGAGTCTGATGCACCATAAAATAGAGTTTATCATTATTTCGTTATGTGCGTATTACAATTTATAAGCATACGTGAATTCGGAGTGAAGATCTAAGAGGATCCAGTCACTTATATATAAACCGTGACAGTAAAGGTTTTTTGGCATATTTTAGATTTTAAGTGTCATCACGATTATTTTCGAACAGTTTTTGATACTAAAATAAAAATGTAACGTGTACGACGTACGTTTTGTTTCAGTTTACTATTTTATAGTATGATGCATGGTGTACCAATAATTAAGTATATAATATTATAAACCTATATGTTTCGGTTACATTTACATGAATTGAATGTTGAGGGATTCAAGTATTGGAAAAAAAAAATTGCTATTGTTATATAGTAGACTAGTAAAGTTGTACTGGCAGTATTAAATAAATTCTTAATAGTGTAGCAGATAACGTGCAGAAAATTTAAGGTATTATCTTAAGAAATAATTAAAAAATTCTTTAAAAACCAATTTACGATCGTATAAATGTATAATAATATAAAATTAAAATACTTTTTATAACGATAGAAAATATATTTTATTGTGTTTATAATTATTTTGATTAGTTATTTTAAAAATTAGATTTACGTTTTATTTACTTGGATTGTTCAAATTTTTTAAACTCTAAACGTGTTTAATCTATTATTATTGATACACTATTGAATTATTGAATATTAGTAGATTTTCATTATGTCAACTCTCAAAGGGGAACAGAAAAAAGTTTGAGATATCAAACATTTCGAGATATCGAGTTTTATTAAAATTCTTAAAAACATTGAAAAATCGGTAAATAATTTGAATGCTTAAAATGCATAATTTGAATACTAATACTAAATAAATATCAATAAAATACAATAATGAATAAATATTTTTTATTTATTTTTTTAAATCTGTCACTGTTAATTTCATTTCGAGTTATCGAGAGCAAAACACTACTGAGTGTAATGATAGTTTTAAAGGGATTTCAACGTAGTTCGAGATAACGACGTTCGATATAATACGAATCTACTGTATACCTATATCAGTTTTTCCACAAAAATTTGTAAGTGTATTGTTCACCCACTACACGAACCATTCAGGTTGCAGATATGTGAAATTATATATACGCACAATACAAATATTATGTAGATGATGATGTACGAAAGTGTCGTACACACGTGCCATATAGCTATTATTGTTTCGAATGTCTGCAGTGTGTCCTATAAAGTCCTTATATGCGCATGTATAATATAATATATTAAGTAATCTGCTCACGATTTACGCGATTTCGTATAAATTATATTAGGTAGGTACATTGATGACATAAATTATAATATTATGCACGACGTGTCAGTACACGCATTTATAATTTCAAAGCGGACGGAAAGTGTAAAAAAATAATACGACATCTTCAACGAAGGATGGTAAAATGTACCTGTATTATATAAGCACATTACTGTTTTCTATGTATATATATATGGGTGAAATGATTTAGAGAGAAAACTTTTTTACAGCTCCAATTACGTATACCCTACATATTATCTATATATGTACGCTGCAGTACTTTAAATAAATGCCGTAGAAAATATTTATATATTCATTCGTTAGTCCATAGTCATTAAAAAAAATATATATCGCTATCCTTATAAATGACGGTAAAAAAAAAAATCACAAAAGGCGTCCTTATTATTGAAATCACGCAGGATTTTGTCCGTTTAAAAGTTTTGCGCGCATAATTGATTCAATTATCCGTGGCGAGATTTCGTCCTCGCTTTAAAATGTTTCATTAAAATAATAATAATATTATCGTGCATAGTTTGGACACCCGTCGTACATATGTGTGTGAAATGTTACAATGTAGATCGTTTGTAAACGTTACTGCAGGGAACTTATTGATTTTCCTATGTTTTTTTTTTTTTATTAAAAACAAAGGTTTTCGAATTTTAGATTACATTATAACGGAATATTGGGTATAAACACTTATATATAGGTATATATTATAAATATTACAATGGTAGTAATATCATAATATATATGTTATTGGTATCAATATATCAATGGTTTTATGAAATGCGTGTATGAAGAGGGTGTTTTGTTTGCCGAGTGCTTATTCCATTGTGGATTTGTAGATGGGTTGTTTGAGATGTGCCTTGACGTGAAGAATTTTGAGTAATGTAGAACAATGTGTTCGGCCGTGAGAAGTTCTTCGCCGTATAATATGCAGGCTATACATAGTTACGGGTTTTTATTCGTGCTCGATAAGATACACGAGTACGGTGTTGTAGATGAGGTTGATGCGTGTCCGATCTATGCTTTGGCGATAATAATAATATATATATATATATATATTATCGGGAGCTAGTGTATTTTATGACATTTATTTATATATTTTTTCATTATTTATTTGAGGTTAGGTATATATATATATGAGATTTCATAGGAGTTCTAAAAAAATGTATTCCTCTTCCTTTCTTTGAAGAAGTATTAGCTCGATAGCTCGATTTTCCTAAATAGTTTCTATACGCGTAAAGAAAACTACTGACGACCTCATACACAATTACAATTCGTGCAATTGTCGTACAATTTGAATAAATATCGTTACCAATTTTTTCCGATTCAACGATTATTATCTTTTGAAATTCATACACAACACTTGTTCCACCAGCGCCTTGAAATATACCGACAATCTAACATTAAACTACTGTTACTATAAGGTACTAATACTAAATTATATTATTTTATATTTTCATTATATTTTAATTTTTTGTCATTTTAACGGTCGATCTTTGATTATAATTTACAATATCGTATTACTGTTATATATTAAATCTTATATAATATACATATATGTATACCATCTATACATAGATGAGAGAGATGGAGAGGGAGAGAGAAAGAAAGAGACATGTTATACTTATACTAGTTGTACTAATATAACTATTGGTATATAGTGTTATGGTGTACTGTTCTTTATGATACAATTCGTTCTAAAAACGTTGAAATACGCTACCTGTCTTTTTATCCTTTTAACGGACGCGTTCAGTGTCAACAACGTTGTATATAAAAATATTATAATATACGTACTTCGGAGCACATATAATATTATAAGTAGCAATATTATACCGACGATTGTTGTTTTTCTAGTTTTGTTATCAAATTCAAAAACATTATCGTCGGCCGGACGATGTGCCGCGGCCGGTCGGAGTTATTAAGAGGCCGTCGTGGTAAAAGTGTTACGTATACAACGCTCAAGAGATGGCGTTGAATTCCATCTCGCCGCCGTCGCGGTAGGCCGTAACCACGCCCATCGTGTACGCGACGGGGTCCGCGTGTTGTAATCGCGGGAGAGGTACATTATTATTTCACGGACGGTCGTGCTGAACGTTTCGCATCAAACGTCATTACAGGCCGTTACGTAAATTGTCGCCCGTGAATTCTATACGGTGCGCTGGCTCGCTACTAGCTCGCAAGTCGCAAACCTATTTTTTAATTAAAGCTCCTGTTTGCTTAAAAACATTAACCAATAAATTAAGCCTACAAATTATTATACACCAGAACTCGATTTATATTTCTAACCCAATTACTTTTTAAAATACATGTGAAATAATAATTTCATTACGATTAAATAGATTTTTTAGCAATAGTGTTGCGTATTTTACGTTGTAACTTATAAGTGACATGAAACAATTTTTGTACGATAATATTTTAATCTCCTAAATAAATATTAGCAACATTTTAAATAGTTTTGATTAATAAATATTGGTGTATTTACTTATTTTAATTTTAAACATATAATACCTACATAAAATAAGTATAAAAAATGTTATAATCAGGGCTGTGAATTTATTGTTTTAAAAATCATAAAAAAATTAATTTCAAAAATGTTATTGACATTTATAGAAAATAACCTAAAAAGTTGGTAACTGAGTATATCAGTACACAACTCAAAACAAATCAAAAATTTTTGAAATTTTTTTCACGTATAGAAAAGGCTAGTATAAACATAAACATTTAGTGAAAATTTCATATGTTTACGATCATTTGTTTTAGACTTACACCAAAAACCAAAATCGATTTTGTCAAAAACCGATTTTGCGTAAAAATTCTCGTTTTTTCTTAATTTTTATTTTGTTTTTTGGGCGCTTTTAAGAACTATATTGGAAAATTAAAATTTTGACCTCCCAAAAAAAAAAAAATATAGGTATATAAAAAAAACACATCATTGTAAAACCAATACATTAAATTCTTGCTCCGCTCAGAATCTAAAATTTTAAAATTTTAAATGTTCGTAATCAACTAGAAACAAGTCAAAATGTTTTGGAAATTTTATCAAGTAATTGATAAATATACATATGGTTTACATTCCAAGTGTCTAAGGTTATTCGTTTTTCAAATCAAGTGAATATATCTAATGTAAAAATTTCAACTTCAAACGCTCATAAAAATGTAATTTGACTTTCCGGTAGAGATTTTTGTTTTTGATAAAACTAAACAAACTTATGAGGAATCTTTTATTAAATTTTCATGAATTTCTAATTCGAAATAATTTTCACATTTTCGTTATTTTTACGTCTTTTGTAAAAAATCGAACTCTAAATGCTAATAAAAAAATAGACACTGTATTTTTAATATTTTTTAACTAATATTCTAACAATATATATAAGGAGCCTTGTATTACATTTGCAAGATTTTTGACCCAACGAATACAATTTTATTGACATTTATAAACAAAAAAACTAAAAAAATTGAAATTTGAAATTGTCCGTAAATAACTCAAAACGAGTCAAAATATTTTAAGAATATTATTATGTATAGAAAATGAGAATATAAACATTTAGTTAAATTTTCAAGTATTTTCAGTTATTCGTTTTTGAATTTCAATAAAATAAGAAAATCGTTACATGAGAAATGATGGAGTGAATATCCAATGTCATAAAAATTTGATTTGAATTTCGAATAGAGATTTTTTTTATAAAAAATTAGACGAACTTACGAGGAATCTTGATTAAATTTTCAAATCATAGATTTAAAAAGAAAAATTTTTAAGAATTTCTAACATAAAATAATTTGCTCATTTTTTTCAATTTTATGTATTTTATATTTTGTAAATTAGAATTTAAATGCTTATAAAAAAAATGTAGCTATGTATTATTAATATTTTTCAACTACTGTTAGAAGCCTTTTATTAAATTTTCAAGCTTTTTTACACAACAAATCAACAAATAACATTTTATTGACATTTATAGAAAAAAAACCTAAAAAGTTGGAAACTGCAGAGTACCTATATATCCGTAAACAGTTCAAAACAAATTAAAATATTTTGAAAATTTTATGGTGTATAGAAAATGATAATACAATATTACAGTGTACTCTCGGTAACTCAAAGTTCACAGGGAAAAAAATAATTGGACTAACTACAAATATATCGAGTTATCAAAATTTTAATGTAGAGGCGTAGCCAGGGGTTTTTTATGGTGGTGGGGCTAAATAATTTTAACTTGAGTTATTGAAATTCAAAAACAACAACAAAACAAAAATATTGAAAATATATTAACGTTGATTTGCCGTTAACATATTTACTATTTTAAATAATTAAAATTTGTAAGACAATTTCCGTATTTAAATTTAAAAAGGGTGGAAAAGCAAGTATCGCTCTGCTGTATAGTAGTGATGGAGAGTAGGTCACTATAATGGATGTGTTAAATTTGAATACAATGACAGGTATCATTATTGTATACGAAATCGATTCTGAATGATGATGGAGATAATTTGTCAGTCTAGGATTATATTATATTATTAGCTATATTTAAATTGTAATATATTGACATATCGTTATTATTTTACGCAATTTCGTAAAATATTTAATTTCATACGCTCGTACATTTTTTTCTACATTGTCGCTGGAGTTTTTTTTTTACAGTGATTTGAAGAAAATAATGTTATAGAGAACCTTGTATTGGGTTTTAGATATAAATCACTTAAACATTATGAATTTTCAACTTAAAAATATCTTGCAAATTTTCGCGATTTTGACATATTTAGTAAACATTTGAACTTTACATGCTTAGCTTATAAACAACAATTATGACTAACAATTTTTGAATTTTTTTTTACTACGCTAAGTGCAACTTATTACAAACCTTGTATTATATCTATTTAAAAAATTTTTTGAAATGCCAAATTTTTTTTATTGGCATTTCAAACAAAAAAACTTAGACATAGGTACATCGAAAATTTCAATTGTCAATAAATAGCTTAAAAAAGTCAAAATATTTAGACTTGGTGAAAATTTCAAGTATTTAAAATGATTTTTTGTGTTATACAGCAAAATAAAAAAATCGATATTTTCGAAAATTGATTATGCTTAAAAATTCCCGTTTTTCCGTTCCTTTTTTAGGTTTTTATTTGACGTTTTTGAAACTACTAGAAATTTTAACTCACCAAAGTATCATTTAGATTCATTTTCCATTTCAAAGAAGGGCTGAAGTTAAAAATTAAAGCATTATTTCTACTCCTTTAAAACGTGATGACATACACGAAAACAAGTTGGTGCATTTGGGAAGGTATAAATTAAAAATTCCTAGTAATTTTCTAAAGAGCAGGGAAAAATAGACATTTTCACGCAAAATCGATTTTTGACAAAATCACAAAATCAATTTTGGTTTATGGTGTAACTCTAAAACAAATGACCGTAGATACAAGGAATTTTAACTGTTTGTTTGTTTTATATTATAGAATTTTCTAAGCACGATAACATTTTTAAAATACTTAAATTATTTTTTAACTATTTACTTTTTAAGTTTCCAATTTTTTTAGTTTTTTTTCTATGAATGTCAATCAAATATTATTTGTTGGGTAATAAAAACTTAAAAATTAAGGACGAGGCGCCTTATATAAATTATAATAATTGAAAAATATTAATAATACATTTTATACATAGTCAGTAATCACATTTTTTTTATAAGCATTTAAAGTTCGAATTTTGACAAAATATAAAATACAAAAAAATGAAGAAAATGTGCAAATTATTTTGTTAAAAATTCATAAAAATTTTTCTTTTTAAATCTAAAATTTAAAAATTTAATACAAGATTCCTCGTAAGTTTGTCTAATTTAAAAAAAAAATTACCTCTACCAGAAACTAAATTAGAATTTTTATGAGTTTTTGAAAAGTTCAAATTTTTACAACATTGGTATATTCACTCGGTTTATTATGTACCTAGCGATTTTCTTATTTTGTTGTAATTAAAAAAACAAATAACTGTATCTAGATATTTTAAATAATTTACATTTTACACTATATGTCTATTTTATCAATTGCTATACTTGATAAATTTTCAAAACATTTTCACTCTTTCTGAGCTCTTTACGGACATTTTCAATTTTTTCAATTTTTTATTCAATAATTATTAATTAATTAGTTATTATTTGTTGGGTCAAGAAGCGTGAAAATTTAATTCAAGGCTCATGTAGATAAATCGTTACAATAGCATTTGAAAAATATTAAAAATAAATGGGTACAATTTTTTTTATAAGCATTTTAAGTTTGAATTTTGAAAAAATTTGTTAAATTTTAAATTATTTTGTAGTTAAAAATATATATTATAATATATCAAGGCTGACTCTCCGTCTTCGAGTTTTTCTTATACAATGATATTATATCATTGAATTCAAATTTAACACAATAATCCAGTAAGTATATAGTGACTCACTTGTAACCTACTGTAAAGCAGATCGACACCCACTTGCCTACCTTTTTTTACTTATACAGTTATACTAATTTAAATTTAAAAAATTTCGTCTTGAATGTCAATACGCTAATTTTATAGAACAATTGTCTATAATTGAAAAAAAAATTGTTTAAATCGTACGTTTTCTAGCTGATTTGTGACAATTTTACGATATAGTATTATGTCGTAGTTCCATTTTGCGTAAAATACGATAGTAAATAAAATTACGAATTATAACATCGAAAAATAAAATAATATTATTTATTGACAAAATTATTATTTTCGTATTGACGTACTTGGCTATTTATAACCAGTGCGCGGCTACGATAAATAACCAGTTTTGACCTATGGCTGCATATGCAAGCGGGGTGGTGGAAGAAGTACTATTTCAGAACGCTGCCGCTGTAATCGCTTTAGCAGCACATGACGACGGCAAATTCGTAATTTTTTTGCCAAAAACATGCTTTCGTACTTCCAATAGTACTCAGGCCTCGTTGATCGTAGAAACATGATTTTGGTATCAAAATAATCACGAGAAGTTGTACTAAATATTCTTGGAACAGATTTTCGATATCTAAATTTGCCGATTTTATATGATTTTTTAAAAAAAAGAAAAATTTTACAAATTTCAAACACATATAAAATTGGAACGAAAAAAAATTTTAAAATTCTGTTCCAAGAATATTTAGTACAACTTCTCGTGATTATTTTGATACCAAAATCATGTTTCTACGATCAACGAGGCCTGAGTACTATTGGAAGTACGAAAGCATGTTTTTCGGTCGATTTTTTTCTACTGGGACGGCCTCTTAAATGTGACGCCGCACACGCATAGGTTTTATCGGTTGTACTTATTATGGGTAACATTCGACTCGGACGGACGAATTTAATGTATATTAACATACATATGTGCATTGAAGGCGTACAGCGACACATTTACACGTGCACATCCATTATTGTGTACCTACAACACGACCCAGTGTATCCATGTGGAACGTTACAGACTCACGAACCGAATTCAGCTCTTAGACTCTTAAAAGGACTCTCGATAACGCACTATTTTTATACCGTTACTACTTATACTATATGTATATATATATATTTAGATAAATTATAAGTATTATAATAATATGCATGTTACCGATACGTTCCAAGGTCATACGTCAACGTCATAGCCCGAAGGTTAGGTCATCGTAAACGTATAAAATATACGTGTGTGTGTGTGTGTGTAAATATATTATTAAACATACTTCGTGTACCTAATACCTGTGTCCCGAACAATATAATACTATTATATGTATATGTATATCGAGTGTAGTGAACCAACAATAATACAGAGTATTACTTGATTTTATTATTTGTTTTGTGTGTAAGTCTTATAAGATTGAAATATTATTACCTATATTTAAGTAATAAGACGTGGTATAATAATATCGTGTAGCGGAGGGACGCAGTCACGCGCATAATGTAAATATTGTAAACAAGGCGACGTTCACAAATGTACATTACGTTACCGACACAAAAACGATCGTCTTAATACACGGTGTACCTATACTCAGGTTTCGGGTGGTCTTTATTTATATTGAGTAGGTTCGTTTTTTATTTAATTTTTTAATTTTCGATTCTTATTATTATATGTAGATGGCAATCTTTTACCAATAATCAATATAATATTTCATAAATGAAAATTTTCCGTAAAATTGAAAATCGGTCATATAAACAGTAAACCGATTATAGAAAATCGCAAGTCCAAACTCGATTACATTTTTAAATAACAATAAATAATAAATATTAATGTTTTAATGTTTTTGAGATATACTTAGCAAACTACGAAATTACACCATTTCACGTAATACTGTGATTTTTGAGAATGTAATTGTTACTTGATGAATATTACTCAGTCTATAATAGATACACTTTAACTGGACCAACACGTTTAGTTGGCGCCCTACGCTATAACACCAATATATAACCAACTCAAACTATCAGAATAGATAGTACCTATTGTACTTCCTATTATAGTAATAAGAAACTATAGTAACACGAACAACGAAAACGATTTCGCACAATTTATTTTAAGTGTATTTAGGTATAGCACAAAAAGTATTTTATGACCAATAAATATATTTGGATATAATCCATATAGTAATAACAGCTATTAGTGCGACAAAATATTGCGACAGTAAATATTACCAATACAGTCATTACGATAAGCGAACAGATATTTTTTTCCACTGACATTAAAATAATAAGACACCCTTTTACATGGATTTTAAATATAATTAATTGGTTCAGTGTACAAGTATTTTGATTAACCGACTTTTCATAACAAGCACCGAGATTCGAGACACTGTGATTGTCACTAGAACGCGAAACAGTAATGGAGATTAGGATAAGATGAAAGTCGTGAGGTAAGATGGAATAGTAAGTTGTAACTGTTGTAAGATTGTTTTTGTGCACAGATATGTTATAAAATTGGTCTCCTCGTATTAACAATAATTATTCTTTAATATTAATGATAACACAAAAGTACGTCATTACTAATCACACGATTTTGATGTAAAAATTTACGAAAAATACTTGTTGAGTAAGCTATGAAATTATTGTTGTTTAATAATATTACATCTAGTTTATTTTTCACTTATTATTGACCATATAACCATATAGGTACAAGTGGATAGCATTAAAATAACTAATGTCTAATACCATTTAAGTTAAAATAAGAAACTCACTTTGTCATAATATCGTATTGATCCATATTAGGTACTTATGTATACCTATGCGTGTTATATTACTTTTATCTAAGTAATAAGTTACTACTTGTAAAGCAATAATATCACATAAAAAATAATACATTTATAGTAATTACCTAGTTGTTTTTTACACTATGATCTTCATCTTACCACGGCTATGGAAATAACATGACGATTTTGGGAATCCAAAATAACTTTTTAAAAAGTTACATATTTCAATTTAAAATTGTTTATACAAACTTAGAAAATATATTAGTATAGTCCAACATTAGTTAATATTTAAAATAAATACTAATACATAATATATTTACGGTGGTTTATTTTACAAGTTATTAAGTATCCCTGCAGTTTCCCCTATATATTGATATATAATATTATATTTATATTTTATTCTTACTATAAATATATATTATTATTTCGATAAAAAAATAACCTATACGTTCCGGTCCGACATATACACGTATAGGGGAAAGTGTATGGAAAGAAGATTTTCATATTGTGTCGTCAATACACATATTATATATATATATATATATATAAATAGAGATAGAAAGACTCGAAGGTCGACTATACGCACACACACACATATTATTATATAATATAATGTCTACGGCCGCCATTATGTTGCGTTGACTGCAGCGAACTGCGAAGCCCTCGACACGCGCGTTATTATCGGGGTTCGCCGACATATTATATATATATTATCATATACAAAGGGCCAGGGTGACGAGAGGGCGCAATGTGTGGTTTATTCTGGACCATTAGGTCTCCAAAGCCGATTGTGCCGTTTATGTACCACACACTGTATAGTGTATAACATTATATAGTATGTACTATAATATATATATATATATATATATGAGTGCGCGAGATGACTCGATGAGAAGGGTCGCCCATTCGCTCGTTGTACTTTTGCACGAAATCGGAGGGCACCGCATACATCAACGGCCACATGTATTATATTCTAATATTATTATGCGCAAACGTTATTCGTTATATATTGTAAAAATATATTTTATAGTACATTATAATTTACAATATATTCAATATTGTCTCTCTCGTCGGCTTCGATTTCATTAAAATGTACATCACATTGCGTATAAAGGTAATAAAGGTACACGCAAATGATTATTACAATTATCATAATAATATGACTATGTGCACCCAATATTAAAAACCTGCTTAATAAATTGTTTAAAATCTCTGAAAATATAATATAATTTATTTTAAAAACTAAAGTAAATTTAAAAATAAAAATTACACTTAATATTTCCATTATAATAATGATCAGGATAAAGATAAAGTTTCCATCATAATATAAAATAATATAAATAAGAAATAGATTAATATGATGGATCCAAATGCATAGTTCCTCTTGCTCTCTGTACATGTGGCATGTGGGTATCTCTTTTAAAATTTTAAATCTTATCTATGATTCAAATAATTAAATTATTGTATTAAGAAGAAAATTTTAAAAATATCGCTGTACTTACTTTAAATTCTTGACTCTTGAATCCTTAACGGGCTTAACCTACAAACTACACATAGGTTTATTCTTTTCGCGACCTTTGATCTAAACTATATAAATTAAGGAGTTAATTTACTTAGGTACAGACCTTATAAAATATAAATATGCAAATAAATTAAGACGTAAAAATATTTTATCATCTATAGTTTATATGATAAAAATATCGAAATTTCATAAAATATAATTATTACTATATATATAGCTAAAGCTTTGTTTCGAATTATTTTCTATTCGATGGATACATAGTACACATTTATTTTTATTGATTGAAGTTCAAATTATACTCGGAATCTAAAAAAAAAAAAAAACATGATGTATTTATATTATACATGTGGTATAGTAGTAAAATGATCGTTTTGGAGTAAACAGAAATCAGTCAATATCTCAACTTTGTGATAACGGGTATTGTCGGAAAAGGCCAAAGGAAAAGTATATACACTTTTAGTGGAAACGCTTTAATATACACACAATACATGACGTGTTGTAATCATATACTATAAACACTATAGATTATAGTCATATATAGGTTATAGGTACGAGTATAAGTAATTTGTATAAACTATATATTATACATTGTATACTTAAATATATATATATATATGTACCTTGTACCTATACAAGAATAAACGCTGGGTTGTGTTATGTGGACGTCATCGTGACATCGGTGCGGTGCGTACACATAATATACATATAGTATGTGTTAACATTTGTGAAAAGAAAAATCAAATTACACGCGTGTCATCTGCATAATATTGTATTGTATATATAAGGGAGTGTAACGAGCGGAAGACGTCGTTTTACGCACCGCGAGTGGGGGTAGTGGGCATCGAACGTTTCGACAGGATAACATCCGCGCGTATTGGCGTGTATTATAATTGTGACAGTAATAAATAATAATAATATAATGTTATAAAAAATCTTTATTTTTACCGAGTGAATTCATAAAAGTTCGTAAACAATATTCAACTATGAACGGTGGCGGACTGCAGGACGACCGGAACACAGGGAAATTTCCCGATACTCGCATAAAATATATATATTTATATTATTGATATTGTTATTGTGAAATTATAAATAAAAAATATTATCTAATAAGTTATAATAAACATCCATACATATAGAGCCGTTATTATTATACTTATTATACTGAAGGTCTCTAAAATTATGATTTTCACGTGCTGTTTTTTTCTCCCAGTCCTCCACTGACTATATGATACTTCTTTTTGACCCATATGGCCATAAAATGCTACTATACTGTCTATACTTGTCTACTTCTAAATACCTACACAGCTAATACACAGCCCACCTTGAGCGCAGCACTGCATTTGAATAATATTGTCTATACTATCTGTAGTCTATACACTATTATAAAGATAAAAATTGTTTAAACGCGTTTATCTCAGAATCCTACGTTACATGCCTACGTTTGATTGATAGGAATACAGGATTACAGGAATATTACGTTTTTTAGTTCACAAAATTCGAAAACTGTTTTGTATATATAATAATATAATATACTTTATAAAAATACCATTGGTTGTAGAAATTAAATTTAAAAAAAAAATGGTATTTAAACTTTAGACACTAACCGAATCGCCGTGCGTTGCTCTATAGATGATATATCATAATATAGCCGATAAATAATATTAAATTTATTGTTTGTTATTCAAATGAGCAGCAAAAAAACAATATTCTCATGGTTTTAGCTTATATATAAGTAGCTCAAAATTTACTTTAACAATTTTGACGAAATACACCGAAATAGCACTGTATTTTTTATTAATTGTTCATTTTTTGTATTATATTTTCAAAAATTTACCAAAAAACTAAAATGTTATCACATTTTAAATAAAAAACAAAAATTTCAAGTATCTATCAACAACACAAAAAGGACCAAAATATTGTTGATAATTGTATTATGTCTCATAACCATTTATCTAAGTATCTATTTGGTGAAAATTTCAAGTCTTTACATATATTTTTTATTATCACGTGCATAAAAAAATAAATAAATAGAATCAAAATAGCAATTGATTAATAAAAAAAATAATAATAATTGAGAAATATTGTAAGAAATACAATTTTTTTCTTATAAGTTATTGTTTTAAAATAAAATATATTAATAATATATATATATAATATTCATATATTATTATTTTATATTTTTGTATATATTATATTTATTGATGTGTATTAACTAGAATAAACACCTTGTATTCTGTTTAGTATATATATACAGTATATACATATCACAATATTATATAAATATGTGAATAAATAGGATGACAATGACGGTGTGTAAGTTTCCTTACCACCTGCACTTGCTGAACGACATAATATTACACCGTCCAAAAGTATGATTTATTATACGACGTATATGGCTTTTTTTTATTGTGGTGTCCGCTGCAGTAGGTCTAATCCACGTGTTAAGCGAAAACACACTAATGCCGATTAGCTATATAGTAACTATATACAATACTGATTTATACAGTTTACAAATACAACATAAACTCTGCACTTCTTCGCGCATCAATACTCATATTGATTTAATAAATATGTGCTAAATATATTGCATTATAATGTTAAAATCGAATTAAACATTTAATATTATATATATATATATATATATAATGTATACATCGTATTTGGTTTTAGTTTTATTGTCAAAGTATGGCATTCGCTCATTTCCAGCTTATTACCTATACAGTGTTGAATTTAAATGTGTCTAAATTAGCGTCTATAGAAAGGTAAGAGAGATGCAGACGCCGAGGGATTTGTATTTGTCTGGTCATATTATAAGTCCGGGTAGTAAAAATTTGTTAAAATATTCCAGGTATCAGGTTTCGTATGTTGGAGACCGCGTAGATACAAAAATTTGCGGGTTTCGGGTTTCACGTTTGAAACCGGTAAAATTGTTAATAGATTTCGTGTTAGATACCGGATACAATTTTGTTAAATGGTTTTGAGTTTGAAATCAGAAACAATTTTTCATGGGTTATGGGTTTCGTATTCGAAACCACTGTTTGTTGAATTTTTCACGTTGGATCCGGTCGATCCGGATACAATTTTGTTAAAGGGTTTTGGGTTTGAACCGGGTAAATGTTTTGTGGGTTATGAGTTTCACGTTTGAAACGGAGTGCAATTGTTTATGGGTTTCACGTCGGATACCGGATACAATATTGTCTGCGGGTTATGGGGTTCAGTATTAAAAAATGGATTTAGGGGAAATGTTTTTGAGGGTTTCAGATATTACGTATTCCAAAACCTGGTAAAGTATTAAAATTGTTTACGGGTAATGGGATTTTTAACCAAAACTAGATAGCATTTTTTTATTGGTTATCCGCTTTTACTGTCTGAATTTATTTATGCTACGAGAATAACGAATTTTAAAGTATTAATATCCAACATTTTTAATTTTTAATAATTTATATGTGTTTCAATACATAGATTATGATCAAGAATTTTTGTGTTTGTTTAATAAATTTGAAATACAAAAAAATGTAATTTACAATTATACAATTTAAACGTTTAAATTCTACACTGTCTATTTACTATATAATTATAAAACTATATTATTTTGTTAATTTAATACAGTCTCGTAGAATTAATAATTAATACTCAGTCGAAATACCTCCACGTGTACGCCAAATAACCTTTTTTTATGTCTAGAACGACTAGAACCACTCGCTCTAATCATGAGATCTCTATTCAATCTGTCCAATGTGTCGTAATCAGTTCATCCCTATCCACTAAAATTAGTAACTAAATCACCGAAATATTCTAGTCGCTGAATTATTATTTATGACCCAAGTTGAGCATTAACAATAACGCTCTAAAGTCTAAAGTCTAATGTATTTAAAATAAAATTGATGTCACGATATATTAATAATTGAATAACAATATTAAACTTTCCGGTGCACGTTGCCAGAAGTTCTATACCTGAATAGCATCTTCAATATAAGTAACTTATTATCACGTTTCCATCGTATTTGGACGTACCTATTTATAGATACAGAAAAATGTTGATATTGATATAATTATAATTTACTAGTGTATAAGTTATAATTTGTACTTATACTCAGATTGTTATAAAAAAATGTTTTTTACCAAAAATAAATAAATAATAAATATTATAATTATTCACTATATCTATACTATAATAAATTCTTTAAAAAATCTATATATATTTACATATATCTACAAAATACATAAAATTATCTTACTTGTGGTTTAGGTATATACCTTTAATAACTTAACTGCAGTGACGACCCAAACTTATATTATTTTAATGTCTTACTAATT
Source organism: Rhopalosiphum padi (assembly GCF_020882245.1). NCBI lineage: Eukaryota > Metazoa > Arthropoda > Insecta > Hemiptera > Aphididae > Rhopalosiphum > Rhopalosiphum padi. Next base: position 48,240,633 of record NC_083600.1, on the reverse strand, counting down.
AGTAATTACTATCACGTAGGCTTAGTAACACTATACTGTTCTATAACCTTTTAAAGTTGGAAAACATAATTGAGGTACATAAAATTATTTTAGATCTTTTTAAATATGGCAATAGGTGACGTATGCATCTATATGAAACCAAGACGGTGAAAATGTTAAATGTAAATCTTATACGATCAAAATAAAACTAATATATAGTTAAAAAGAGTATAGGTATCTGAAAACTTTTAGAAATTAGGATAGTTATTGGAAAAATATAAACATTTCAATATTTAAAATTAAATATTTATAATTTTTTAGTTACTAAAAATTATTTGGATTTAAAATAACGTTTATTGTTTCTTCGTTTATTTTTAGTTGTAATTTTTTTTTTTTTTTATTTTTACGTTAGTTTCAATGGTAATGCAATTTATTATTATTTTCTGACAGTTAATTTTTTCAAAAATTTATTTTATATCAACCATCTGATTTTTTCATACCGTGTTCTCGGGTTCTGAGAAAAAAAATTCAATTTTTTCCAACATTACCGATATTTTTTTAGATATTTACCGGTACTTCATTTCCATTATTTACAACAATTATGTATAGGCACTGCTGCATAATATAGAACGTGAATCGTAATACACGTGGTCTGGTTCACGTCATTACCGACATTATTTAGACGTTTTTATAATATAATATTATCCACTCGTGAATAAATGCATTTGGGCGATGCATATGTCAGTACGTCACATAGTAGGTGATATTATATAGCTATAACTACATTATTATGTGCGTGAACCAAGTTCATATGACTCTAACCGGATCCGGAAGAACATCGCACAGTGTCTCGGGTCAATATTATACGGATAGTGAAGCTGCTGCGTTCGTGTGTGTGTATATTGTAAGGGTACGATGGCGATAATTTGCGGAACACGATAGGCGTGCCCCGTCACTGGATGGCGAGGGGGCGGCCGGCCGACCAGTGCCGGTCTCGTGTATTATTATTATTATTATTATTATTATTATCGTGTTGTTGTCGTTACGCTACCGACGGACTGTTTTTGCCGGACGATTTTGACGGATAGATCGCGCACCGATTACCTACTATGACGATAATATTTTAATCGTATGGCTTTAGTGTTTGAATTATTATGGTGTAAGCTATTCACACGATATTGAAAAATTACATGGCGTTGAAAATATTTTATTGTTGTGGTTTACCACGTGCGTGAGCTTGTCCAAAGTAGTGATTATTATTGTAATTCTATAACACGTAAATTACAAAAAGTCGAAGCCCCGTGTGAAGTTCTCTGGCCCCCGTTCGTATCGTCAAATATTCGATAGAGTCCAAAGTATGGAATTAGAAATAGTGATAAGTGTGAAATACGAAAAGATGAGTTGTAAATTACTTAAATGTGTTTCAAAATATTGGAATTTGTCCGGAGTCTTACAGAAAAAATTAAGTATTAACTACAGGTCGGTTTTCTCATAAATAATTTATTATTCGATGCAACAGATAACAGTTTCAGATATGCATGTACTATATTTGAAGTTTACCGAATGACCGATAGGTATTCGCAGTTTTTTAGCTCTAAAAACCGATGAGATATTAACGCTTTAAAAAAAATGTAAAATAATGTTCGCTGGAGCTGTTACGTTTTTGATAGACGTTTTATGTAAAAGAAAAACGTCATAAGTAGGTGTTTATGACTAAAAAACGTCAACCTCGTTTTGACACGAACAAGTCTGAATAAGTCTCATTAACATCTTTTGTCAAACGACTTTGAAAATGTATAGATAATATGATGCATATATATATAATTTAAAGCACGTTTTGATTTTTACCTCGAATCTTATAGCCGAGAAACGTATGCTTATTGCTCATTTTCGTTATGTGTTGTTACAATAGTCGACCAGTTTAAAAAATAGTATATTTTGATTGGAAAAATGTGTTTATCACTTATATTATATACATCGTCATATTATACAGACGAGCATATGAATTCGGTGATTTTTTTAGTTTCCATCATTTATAGTTTCCTCGGCTCGAATACTTCTATACAATATTATGTCAACGACGCTTTCTCTATATACACACACACACACATATATATATATATAACACATGACGTCACCGTCATCGCATCGTGTACAGGAACAGCATATGGACCACATAGTTACACGTGCTGCAGTACAATATATTATATACGAACAGAACTTGTTGGGATTATTGTTTTGATATATATATATATATAAGGTCGAGATTGCACGACGTACAAAGAGGGTCGTCGTATACACATACACCCCCTTGGCCTCTGCTTTCGCCTCCCGAAAACCACTCGCATCGCGCGCAATACTACACACACACACACATATATATATATATATTACTCCCGTTCACGTGCAGCCCGACTGCCGTAGCGCACGCGACACTCTTATAATAATATGTAAACGAGCAAACATCAGCGCTAAAGTTATTTCGGATGATTGATAAACAGTCGTGTAAACGAGAGAGGCGCGCACACAGTGTGTTGCCAAATTATGAAGCGTTTTCAAAGGGATCCACAAATACCAAAGGCTCTAACACGCGCGTGTATACGGCTGATTGACAGGACGTGTTAAAAAATAAAAAACGGAGAGAGTGTGTGTGTGTGTGAGAGAGATAAATTGTGTATACACATATATATACCTGTCTATATCTTTAAAAGACTTTAAATATCGTGTTCCGACGCGGTGCAATTGAATCACACACGTTTCGAAAAACCATGTGCGCGCAGTTCATACGATTTTTGATTATTTTCCCTGTCGAGGGCGCTTTGAATATTATATATAAAAGCCGATGTCCAATATCAATATGATACGAACTGTAGTAAATCTCAATTACTATCTGAGGCGGAAAATCCATCACGAGTTATTCAAAAGATCTATATACACTAACAATATGTACTCTATAAATATTTATAAAATTATTTTTAAAAGTAGTTACCTACTTAATATTTAAATTATAAACTCAACCATACGATTATTTATCTAATAATATCATGTAATCTTCCCCGAATCAATATACTTAAATATTATGGAAATCGACAAGTTGTAAAAATAACGATAGACAAGTAGTTGTAGTAATAATAATAATAATAATAATAATAATAATTATTATTATTATTATTATTGTACTGATGCCAATACCGTTTTAAAGTACTTAATTAATTTTATAGAATTTACATCAGATTAAAAATATTAATTCAAGGCTTTTTTTGGTGATTGGGTTGCATACATTGTCAAAATCAGGAGCAGAAATAACGTTCAATATCAATCCTCAAAAAATGAATATTTTTTTTATACAAGAAAGTTAAAAATAAATATCATGTTTATTCTATGCAAATAGATACGTTTAAAATAGAAGGAGTATATACCTTAATTATAACATAATATATACATCAATACACCTGAATAAAAAGTATTTAATTTTAAGTATAATATAATATTAATAATTAAATAAATCATAGCTCAAGTAAAATGTATAATATTCATACGTTATTATTTTATTTATTACAACTTGTATTTTTTATTGTGATAAATAACACAATGTGCAAAAATATGTTTTTCTTATGATAAGTTGTTTTTCATTTTTCCACGCTTCTATTTATAATTATTTACAAAACATATCATTCCTTCAGATTCAAATATAAGATTCCACATGTATATGTTTTAATGGTTTTTAATTTGTGAATTCGTTTTATAAATAGATTGAAAATAATGTTGAAGTGCTTTAATGCAAAATAAATCTTTTCTATTTTTATGAATTTTGAGTTGTAAGTACATAATATCAAATCTGATGGTCAACCTATATAAATCGAATGGTATCATTATTTTATGTCAAAACGTTTTTTTTTCTTGCAGTAAAAGATGATTGAAAAACAACGTTTTATTCAAAATGTTCCTTTTTCAATGTAGTCTTTGTAACAAAACATTCTTTTTCCATTTTACTTTAAAATGTACCTTTTCCAATATAAACCATTTACCTCATATATCAATTTAATGCATAATGTACTATTTCTTTCAATATTTGTCAAAATTCTCCATTTCCTTTACTCCGAAAAAGCTCTTTTCCCATAATTTTGTAATGGGAGATTCAATGCTTTTTTTTCAAAATAACTTTTATAAAAATATTAAAAATGTTTATGTTTAAGTAATATTTAAATAACTTAATTTTAATAACATAATGGTATTAATATTTTTTCAAACTTAATTGCAATATAATATATTTAAATATCACTCTAAAATCCTATCGATCGAGAATTTTTAAGTAAGTAAATTTACCGAAATATTTTATAAAGGTGAGACAGTCGCAGAGTTTAGTTGCAGTTCTCCGGTTTTCGGTGAGTGACTGTATAATGATAAATCAATACACTGTAGTGACCACCGAAACGCACACGATGGTACCAATAATAATAATGTGCAATATCAATATCAATATTGTTTAAGTTGTAAGTAAACTATATTACCATATTATAAGCAATGGATATTTGTCACTCTGGTAACAGCAGCCGCGACATGAAAGAGATTGGCCAATATTGCTGATAATTTTATGAAGTGTACGCATGCGTTACGATTTGTTTCCTATAAAACATATGTAAAAGGTTTCCTTAAACGAGTCGAGTTTTAAAAAAGGAGTATAAAAAAGTTAAAAAAGAACGGAAAGGAAAAAAAATGATTTTTATAGTCAGACTGGCATTATTATTACGTCCGTTGTCCGTCATATAATGCCACCCTATTAAATAATACGTATGTAATACAATATATACGTATATTATAACGTTGTTAGACGCTACTGGTCCGAACAACAATATATACTTATAACAGGATGATTCATTTAATCAAGGTCTACCTCCACACTTATCATTTCATCAGTCATTATAAAGTTTTAATGGGCGGATTAAAGTGTCAGTGCTCAAGGCTAGTGCTCGCAGATTTGTGATGAAACACTCGGCCATTATCTTAACTTTAAATGCTTATCTACGACTGCAAATAGCTGTTTACTGAATATTCGATTTTTATGTATTTATAGAAAAATGTTTTACTCGAGAATAAAAACTAAAATATTAGCTAAGTATATACGTATATTTATATATATATATATATATATATATATAAAGATATAGATATTATACATAAACCATCATGGCTGTAATAAAGTACTTTCGATTTTTATCGCATTTATAAAAGCGTTCGATTTATTATATATAGTGGTTTACCTCATTTTATTCGTTAACAATGCTATTTTCTAAATTTTGATTTTTGATAATTTTATAATAAGTATCGCGGCGATACAAACTTATTTTTTTTTAATAAAAACCATTATTCTTTACAGAAAATTACTAAAAAAAAGTTTACTTTTTTAAAAATGCCGATGCATTAATTTTCAAATGAGTAGTTTTGAGTTATTAAACTTGATGTACTTCCATACCTTTTAAGGATAATAATGCTTAATAACAATTTTACATAAAGTATAAATTAAATTATATTTGTAAGTACATAAAATAGATTATACTCTGTTAATTTTCAAAAATAATTAAATGCTTATTTATCATTATTAATTTCCATGTCTTCAATAGTTCAATGTATATTATACTATTTCGTACGAAGTATGATAAAAATCATTTATTTAAAAAATTTCATCAAAAAGTTCTTATCTTATTTTTAAAAAAAAATTGTTAGTAATACCTCAGATTACCTTAGGAACTTTACAATTAAAAAGATAATATTTGAGCAAACTTATTTTTGTATGGAATATAATAGGGTAGGGGTAAGTATGTCTATTGAATCACCGTGTATGGTGATTATGTGATTATAAATATATAAATTTACATAGATATTTATATTTATACATCATATAACTATATATTTATTGTTATTTTAATGTCTTGCAAATTGCAGTTGTAATTTTGATGCATTTTTTGTTGCAAACTACATTATTATTATTACCATTATCATCATTGTTATTATTATCATGATCTTTATTATTATTACGTTTGGACGTCGACCACAATTGCAGCAGCTCACCGCGGTATTCGTAAAACGGCGATGAGTACCTATGCGAATATATATACGACGTTGAAATCGACGACAATGGAACATAATTCACGTACTCTTGTCCCATTATAGTTAATATGATGGTGTGAAAAACCGCAAAAGACCTTTGCCGACGACGGTCCTTCCTCGTGCACAACCTCGCGCGACGGACGATCGTGCAATGTCACGCACTGTCCTAGTTTAAGTACGCTCGAACCCGACAATAGATACCTACAATTACGATAATATAATATTACTTACATACATATATATATATATTTTATAAATTATTGTATTCATCATGAGTAGGTACTAAACGTCTATACGTTGTATTATATATGTGTGTACTATATGGTCTAAGAGTATACATAACATTATTATTCACTAAGGTAATTCAAAATTTTTGTTTTCATCGTGCATTTATTTAAATTCTTATTTTTGAAATTTTTATGTATACTATATAAAATACCATTATATTTTCAATTCTCAAAAGATTTTTTTATGAGAAATAACCCTATTTTTACTGTTTTTTCAGATCGATTCAACAGCTATACATTGAAATTTGAATGTATATAGTTTCCGGGTTATTGAATTATATTATGTACAAACGACTTTCCATATAATAATGACGAGTTTAAAGAATATATAAAGTAATTAATAATAATAGGAAGATATTAATATTTTATAATTTGTAAAAACATCCCAAGTGTAGTAAGTAGGTAAAAAGATTCAATATTATATTTATTTAATATTTTTTATAAAATCATTTTAAAGAACTATAATATCATTATCTTTATAGTTAAATTATTTTAATAACTCAGAAACTATTTGTTTAAATTGTACTTAGATGCATCACTAATTTAAAAACAAAATATATACTTAAAAGTATACAGTAAAAAGAGAGAAAAACAAAAGTTTGTGTTAGTACAGGCAACCCCGGAATGGTACACAAATCTATATATTTGAAAATATAGCCTTTTAATACAATGCACTTTAAATTCCAAAAATCAAATCTTGAAAATTCCTTTTTGAAGGAAAAAAGGTGATGATCATGTTCAGTAAATTACTCTGTGTATAGACAGTTGGCATGATGGTAGGTAGTACCTACGCAAGATGATATTTTTTTTAAGCGCATCTTTGCATGACTTATTTTTTTTTATCGATTTGTGTACGAATTTTTTTCGAAAGATTCAATTTTTTTATTATTCTTTTTAAACTTTTTGTATTGACTGTACCGGTTTTTTTTTTAGTTATGTTTTATCGTATGTATTTGTATGTTTTTACTCTTTCAAAACCACCTGAGTTTTCAATTTCATACCTACACCAAAGAGAAATATTTTTCTGAAATATAAACAATAACATATAAATATTTGAACCATATTTTCAAATAGTAAGCCAATGATTTCTTATTTTAAAGTTTAAACTTAAATATTTATGCATATAAAATATATCATGTTGCATTTTTTTTTAAATATTTCTTAGTGATTTAGAAATTAAAAATATGCGTTGCCATTCAAAGAAATATTTAATGATATAATGACCAATTACAACAATAAATAACTATAATAATTAAATACACACTATAAAAATTTTCTTTCTAAAAATATAAACATTTATTTGGATCATTAGCTTAATTTTACAAAGATTAGACTTTATTTTCTTTGAGAAAAGATAAAATAGAATATATTTCAATTAGGTATTAAATTCCGTGTAATGTTTGGGTATGTATAATACTATTTTTTATTATTGTAACCGTACATTATTTTATAAAATATACATAAGTTATAGGTATAGTTCATGAAATGAAAGTTCTTTTTTAATTATTTGTGTAATATTTTTAATTATATTTACATCATATGGAATGTAGGTACATATAATTAACTACAAATATTAACTCGAATATTATAAAAAATAATGAAAATTACGAATATTAATTACATATTATCAATAATTAATTGATCTTCGTGAAATTGAAATAACTACTTACAATTTATGCATCGAATTTCATAAAATAAATATTGATTTCAGTGTATCACGAAATGTAAGTACTTACGATTACACTATATGTAGTATTTAACCCAACATAATATATAACTTACAAGGTAGCTATATATTCGTTCGTGCCGTTCGTATAGTCTCATCTCCAAATTAATAAAGTTTCCGCAGCTCACACATGATAGATGTATCTGCGCGACACATTGCAGTAACGATCGATTAATATTATAATGTAAATGTAATACTTGTATTCATAGAGCCCAAGTCCAAATTCTACGTACAAGTGTATATAAATGTATTATATGAAATAATTTAATTGTGACTGTATATACGAGTATTAGAATATGTATATGTATATTATATGGCTGTAGTGTAGTAAGTACAATGCATCACGCGATATATATATATATAGTAAACGGTATTTCTTCAATTCTGTGACGTAAATATATTGGCGAATTCTCTAATAAAACGTACTTAAGAAACGTTAAAATGAACTTCAATCATGAATTATTATAATTTTTTGTTTAAAAAGTTTAAAACTGCAGACTCTTGCACTGTCGTAAAGCCAACATTACTCTGGGATGAAAATCATTTTAAATTTATAACGATGCGTGGCCGAATTATTATAGTTTTATATACATAGATACCTCTACATATATACCCATATTTTATTCGTGCAAATGTGCGGTTTACATTAGTATATAACGCACAACGCTACAAACATGATTACCGCATATCTGTATAGTTTAGTTTGAACAGCTTTTAAAAGTTTACCGAAGCTATAATAATTGTATTAGCATGCTAATCAGAAAACTGTTTGTTACTACTCGTATATTCAGATTAAATTTAAATTCGCTTGGTCGAAAATGTTTACGAAATTTGAAAAATCGGAACACGGACAAAATAGTTTTCTCGCGGTATATTATATAACAGGTACTTGCTAGTTTTTATATTTTAACGGTAAGTTTGTTATCGCTAACAACAGCGATGATATAACTTGTGTAGTAACGCGGCGCATTAGTTTTTCGTGGTTATCGTGTGACGTGTATATATTGAAACACTATATTATATTATATTACGATAGAGGTCTATATACCCGTTCGGGTGGAGAGCGAACGGGCTATGGCGGTCGTCCGCATAAAGGACGTATTATATCGTTTAATTTTTAACTCCGTCAAGCCGTATAATATAAAATCGGTGTACAACGAACGGTACACGAGAACAGAGCAGTAGTATATCATACGAAATATTATAATATATTATATATAGGTAAAAACAATTGGTCATTTTTTACGGAAAGCGATATTTTCGTCGACGACAGCTAGTGCGTTAAAATCGAAAAAACATTGGCACAAACGATTTTTGTGTTGGTAATTTTCTTGGCTCTCTTGCGGTGGTTCGAATAACTATATAGATTTCGCCATTACGGCGATATCAGCATATTGTATAATATAATATTATACAGTACTACGCGAGTGCGGCGCGCAAGTCGCTGCACGGAACACGATATTATAATATACCTATGTACTACGTGGCAGCGTAGCGCGTATAGTCAGAAGTACTGCGTATATAATATATATATATAGGTAGGTGTGTAGGTAGGTACTTGTATATAATATACGTTTTATATATACATATATATATATATATATATACAGGGTGGGCGTACATGCGTAGAGATAAGTGAACGAAAAAATAAAAAATAACCCGACCCGTGTCGAGATAAGAACACGCGAGAAGTGCTATAAAATATACACGAACGGGAGCGTATACGTTTCCTTTTTCCACTACACACACACACGCACGCACACACGAGTACTGCGGGTATAATATTATAATACTACGCTGCTGTATTTTTGTGTTATTATTATTTTTTTCTACGATATTTATTTCCATGATGAATTGCTCGCACGCCTCTCCGTGGTCCGGTCGCCGCTTCCTGTGTTTCGGCGCAACACCTACCCGAAGTCTTGTACGAGTGTGTGTGTGTGTGTGTGTGTGTGTGTGTGTGTTGTGCGCGATATACATACCGCGCAGGTTTATACCAGGCGTGATAATAAATCGTCCGGCCCGGTAAATTATAATATTATCGTGCCCGTATATATTATAATATATATACGCATACACCCTTTTCATTGCCATGTGATACCATCGGCGCCTCTAGGATAAAAATATTATTATTATTATTATTATTGTAAGGATATTAAACGTACGCATACATACATACATATAATATGTCTTGGCAGCGAGTTCTTTACGTCCTGCATGAGGTGGTTCACCCGAATTTATAGTGATATATATACATACACACACACACACACACACACACACACACACACACACACATATATGATACATATATATATATATATAACTAGTGTATATTATAACGTGTGATGTTGTCTCGTGGTATGCACGCACCTAATACCGTGACCGAAATTTGAAACGTGTGTGTGTGTGTGTGTGTGTGTGTGTGCGTATAAATAATATAATATAATATATTATAAAATAAACGTCGAGATATAAACAGATACATTTTGTGACGAAATTGTGGGGAAAAAAAATGTCGATTACCACCTACGGCTATTTATTATTATTTTATATATGCGACGAAAATAAAAATTATTTCGGTACAACGTTATAACATTATACGTAGTATTATATAGCTTGCCTAGCTGTTGAAGCAATCAAACGCGCATGTTGCGCCTGTAATAGTTGCATTCAGACCGTAGTGGGGTACAACAGCAATAATAATAGTAATATTATGAGCAACTAGATAGTGAATATTATAATATAGACAATCTTTTACAGTGTATTCGGATTGTTTTATTCGGTCACCGCTGTCACATCGCACACATATATATATATATATAAATAATATTTACTTCCCGTTTAATGTTCCCGCACAAACACGCGAAGCCGTGTGTTTATATCGTTACCGCTGTTGTATACACACTATACACTATTATAGTATGTAGCTATTTATGCTGTCAAATATAGAACAAATATTAACGAAACGTAAAAAAAAATTGAAGGAACAATTATATGTTATATAATAATATGGAGTCGATCGAGATTTATGTATGCCGATGACAACATGAACGTTTAAAAAGGTAGGTATATAGAGACTATTTATGTACACCTATATATAGGGAAAGAGATATAGGCGTACAGTTTTATAACAAAAAATATGAATATTATAATATTGTGCTGTAAAAATATACTAAAATCATTGAAATTTCAAAAAAGTCAGTAGAAAAATTATAAAGTACACTGTATAAGTATATACTTAGCTATCATAGTGTTAATAATTGTTATATGATGTATAAAATAAATGAAATACATAATAATATATGAACGGTTTGACGATAATACGAGTTTTGGTGGACGGAAGTACCTCCCAACAATGAATTTTAACGAGTTGTCCATATATGAACATGAAATAATATTGTAATTTTATTCCGATTACGTTTTAATAAAGTTTAACACGTGCGCGTTAACTGACAGCAATGGAAATCGGCTTACGCCTGTTGAATCGTTTTTATTTCATTTAAGCACCGCGTACACCTATATATAAATATTATATTATAATTATTACGATTAACGATATATATATGTGTGTGTGTGTGTGTATTATTTACTCTCTCGGCAATCGCATCAGATGCCATAATGTGTCCATGTCCCATATGTTCGGCGACAAAGAAATAATAGTCATATTGTATATGTACATACCCATATACTACCTATATAGCTATGTATATATTATATATATTATACATGCGTACATAGCTATGCATATAGCTTATAATGCTTATATATTCATGCACAAAACCGTAGTTACTAGTTATGTATATCTACAGGTGGGTTAGGTACACCGTAAACGTCGTGATCGTTTAACTACAACTAAACAGATGTCATATTAAATTACTCGCTACAACATATATTATACACTATAGTTACATACACTTACCTATATTAAATTGAAAAAACCGTAAAATCAAAATCAAATCGCTCATTAGTTACTCCAAGTCCCGAACAGCAAACGGATATATATAGTTATAATATGTATTTTGTATAATAAACTTAGCAAGTAATAATGTGTATTATGCGTTTATTATAGAATTAAAAAAGAGTCGTAAATCCGATAATAATGTGACTGTAAGTTGTAACATATTTTTATATCGATCAATATATTATTCCAAACAAATAAACATTTATAATGATTCTAGACCTGAATAAGTATGATATAATACTTAAACTATAAATAAAATTAATAATAATATCATATATATAATCTCCTAAGGAACGCTAAATAGTAAATTGTTAATAAATTAACAATATAGTACAATACTAATATAATATAAATAATAAACATTAATTTGTATTGATAAATTTAATTTTACCATTTACTTTTTGTATTATTTGTAACGATACAACGTAATATTTTTATTAATTTTACAATATTATTGTAGTGTTGAGTATTTATCCAACTTTTAGTGAAATGTACATTAACCAAAATCACAAATCACGTAGGTACCACATGGTGTAATTTTCTATAGATGCATCTAAAAAAAAAAATTATAATATTAATTAGTTAGTTTTATATTTGTAAAGATATTAAATAATTTATTCTAAAAAAATATTTTCGCGCTTTACATTTACAATATTTATTATAATACATATAGATATATGATGGACATTCTCAATTATTCTCCGATCTTCAGTTTAATCGTTTAATGTTATATTGAGAAAATATTTATTTCTTTTGTTTCTATTAAACTAAAATTGTGTCAATATATTACATTATATTACAAGCCTTAAGGTCTAATTACAAGGATAATGATATTTACATAGTTATTAAGTTTTTGTATTAATTGTTGAAATTTTTTAGCCTTTATAGGTATAGTCGTGGTTTTAAACACAATTCTATACGTTCCATCAGCGCATTTGAGATTGTCGTAGTCATTTTTGAACTGGGTTTTTATCCAATTTTGGAGAAGAAGTATTTCTGTGTCATTGTAAATTTGTCTATTCCTCGTGATCCACCGTAAGGCTTTTAGCCATCATATATTCTCAAAAGCTTATGACCGAGAACTTTGATTTTGTTAATTTTGGTTGAATAAGAGGCTGCTCGCCATACATGGGCAGCCGTGAGAAAATATTGAAGTTGACGTTGCCACAATGGTGTAGTCTGCTGAATATAATATTCCGATGTGTGCTCTTGTATACACCCTAATATTCAAGCAATATAATTTCCTATCCCAAGAGAATGCGTTGGGCATAATACGCGTATATTATAATGTTATATACGAACAAAATATGATTGGCATAGATAATTCGCGAAACTCGATTTAAGCGCAATAAAAAATTACTATACCGCAATAATTTGATCATAAACAAAAATAAAATTTCTACGACAATAAGATAAAATATAAGTATACAGCCAAATGGTATAAATAAATAATAATTCATACGGAATAACGTGCTGAAAGCTCAATAATAATAATAAAATGCATTAAAATATGTACATATATATATACATACACTATGTGCAATTGTTTATTTGTTAACAACAAATCACACATTCGTGACCTTGAAATACACCTATTATTAACATACATTTATTTTATTACTCGTACAATTATACCGGTCGTTATTGTATATATGCGCCAAACCACTATTATTATTGTTCAGCGTTTTTATTTCCAATGATGTAATTTTATTATTTCTCAACGTCTCGACTTGAAAATATATAATATTGTCGGCTGATGGAAAAATAAAAATGAGATTGATAATAGGAACGACTCAAATGCAGCAATCGTCGGGAAAAATATATCCTATTACTCTACGCATGCAAATTTATAATAACGTTTTGCTATATGTGTGTGAGATATAATAATATTATATAATACTTCTTATACGCCCTCTTTTTTTTTTTTTACTTCGTCGAAAAAGTTAGTCTCGAAATGAAATGTCTCACATATAATTAATATAAACATTGGTTATCAATGAATACTTAGGTATAGTAGTATAGTGCATATTGTAATCAATTATATTAGTACTTATACTATATACCTAATATATATAGTAAGTATATATACTAAATAACATTGAGCATTTAATTTGTTTGGTGCATTTGAAGTTTTGGTCTTTATTTTCTTGTTTAAACGTTTAAATATTTTTTTTGTTTATATGTGTGTTTGTTAATTTATTCCAATTATAATTTTAATTTTATTCCGTATAGAATAATCTGTTTTGAGATTTCTGTCGCTGTAAACGCGTAAGTCCATTGCAATTTGCAATAATACATTATGTATTGCGCTTATAAATAAAAATGCATGCACCGAATGAAGAAAACACTCGAGCAATTCATGTATTTCTCAATAGTATACGTATTAACTTAAGTAAAGAATAACTGCAAATAGTGTAAATCCTCTTCCTTTTATTTCATCTACAAATACTTATATATATTTGAGCTAACAAGTAGGCTAATAACCCTCGTCGTGGGAGTGTTAACAGCTAATAATAATAATAATAAAAAGAAAAATACAACAAGTACAAAACATCGCGCATACGTATATATATTATTATTACGATTCACGGTTTACTCGCGACTAATATGATGCGCTATAAGACGTGCGCAAAACGTCGTTATTCGTATATATATATATAGTCTTTTAATAGACCGAAAATAAGCGATCGAGTCGGTTATTGTTTTGTGAAACGACAATCGCATTTCTCGTATTATATTATACACGTCGCATATACATATATATTATTTTTATTATTATTGCATACACTATATGGATTGTGGAAAACAAACGAACCGACGGCGGGACGAGGGAATATCGTTTATTAAATCTCGGCTGCTGCTGCGTGGCATACGCGCGTGCTACCCGTAAAACCCCCAGAGGAGCTCGCCGTGCTGCAGATATATATAACATTATACAATATTATATTGTCGGAAACATCGTGTGCGAAAGGGGTAAATGACGCGACCCCGAGGCTACGTACACACGTATACTACACACGCAACATCGTCGAAAACACTCGTAAACGCGCCCACACACACGCCCGGCACGGCAGCTTTATATATATTATGTACAGACGACGGAATCCTTTTCCCCGCGCCGACATCAAATCACTCGACGTCGACCCGAAATGAACGCCGCGCGCTGAAGAGGTTATTATTATTATTATTATTATTATTATGTTTTCCTGGCAATTGTGTGTGCGCCAACGACTCTATATATATACACATACACACGAGCTTTCGTCGTAAAATCCGAGTATATTTGTGTGTGCGTTTGCCGTAGGAAATCGCACGATTTACCCCAATTTTTCCGCAGGTCTTCGCGGTGGTTCATTATTATATTACACACACACACACACACACATACCTATATATAATTAATATACAAAGGGTCCTCGACGCGCGAGGTAAAACGACGTACTGCAGACGTGAGTTTTGTTATTTCGTCGTTACGATTACCTACACTACAGGTGTTATACATACTATATGTACCTACCTAAAATATTATATTCCCAAAACGTTTTGACGATTGTAATAGAAAATAAGTATTAAAATAGTAAACGGGATATACGTGCGACACTGCAGCAGCGATAAAAAAATCTTCGCAGACGGACGAGGCGAATGAAAAACAAAAATGATATGCGTTGTATATATATAATATTATTGTTCACGCGGGGATTTAGGTTTGGCGAACAGAAATTGAGTATTTTTTTTTTATACATATAATAATTGTAATAATACAATTTAAACAAATAAATAAATAAAATATAACTTACGTGCAATTATTCGTATAGTGAACATTTTCAAAAAGTGCATAATATATCTGTTAAGATTTTACCGATATATTATCGTGTTTTTATCAAAAATTAAAGTCTTATTTAATATCCATTAAATAAACAAAATATGTTATATAGTTAAAACGTATTTTAATTAATATGCAGGAGTGGCAGGACCCATAAAGAGGAGTGGAAGTATAGTTTGGCGAAGTTTAATACTACAAAACAGTCAAAACACTGTATATACGTGCACTATGCATTTAACAATATATTTTTACCTAAAAAATAAAAAAATGTATACATATAATTGATTCGCGAACTGCTCGCCATCACCGTCGATCTGTCTCTTGTTTTATATAAATATATTTTGTATATTAATAAGTATAGAATATAATTATATAGACGTACTGCGAATGATACCATTTCTCCAATCTAGCTGAACAGAGATCACCGGACGTTCAAAAAATAATAATATATCAGTGGACAATGCGTATTTATAACAGGGTAGATCTTTAGTATATATGTATAATTACAATTATTGCAAATGTGTTGCGTTTATAATTTTTAATATTAATATAATATACATTATAATATTATTATTCGGCCATTGTTATGATTCAAGCTCATTTTCTAATCACATTCGAAATTAGTGTTGAACATTTAAATTATTTATATATTAGAATCTTATACTATATACATGATACTTAAACTTAATAACTTATTTTTACCAAATTTTATAATTATTATTCACTATATTGTTTTGATATTTAACGAAAATATAACTGTCTAGTTTTCTTCGTTCGATTCGTTTTTATACTATTCAATAATTTAATACGAATAAAATATGTACTTTTACTGCTAAAAGATGACGTTTATGAGAAAGACAGTGGCAAAATAAATAATTAACACGGACGCGAATAATCTGAATACGTCCCGAGTATAGTGGATAGCTCGTATGTATATTATTATCCGTAGCCTGTAGGTACGCCACGGGGCCGAAAATATAATTATAATACATAACGTTTGGTTACGTTTTGGCTCACTCGAGTGGTTTTTCGCATTATCATATTGTTGTATCATAATATATATGATGGTATTATACACACGTATGTGTATACCGCAGCTGCTATAGGTGTAGTTATTATAATAAATAATAATGCACTGATTTAACTGATAAAATTGACGTATTACACGCTATTATAATACGTCATACTAATACCTATTACTTGTGTCGGATAATATAGCATTTGTAATTAGTGGTTTTTTACACCAACGATATATAGAAGTCACTGCTGTATTATATAATATACACTGCAAGTAATTTTTATTTTTTTTAATTTCCCTAAAGGTGAGTTTACACTTACACCGTAAGTGTACGGTTCACCCGTAATGTGGGCGTAGACCGTTTAGACGAATCCATGTTTGGGTGAATGTTTACTCCGCCAAAATCTCATTTTGCATGGGCGAATAATAGTATGAATAGATTTAAGTATAAGTAAATTAATTTGTGTTATGCAGGTACATAATTGTTGATTGTAAATATAAATAAAATAAAATCACATAAAATGTATATATATATAGTTGATAATTAATAATGAATTTTAAAAATAAATATTATTTATTATGCTACATAGTAATGGCCAATAATTGCAAATAATATTAATGTATACTATCTACTGCAATTTATATGTATATAGTATAATAAAATTGAACATTATAATTATGAAACAGTTATACGATTGCTATATATATAAAAAAAAAAAAACTTATACATTTAAAAAATAATGGTTTCTGAATATTTTAAGTATACTATAAAAAATTTGAAAATCAGAATTAAATAAACGCATATAAAATCATAAAAATGAATAAACATTCTTAAAAATCACACTGCGACTGCGGTATAAAAAGTACCTATTATATGTTCAATGACGAGATATGATTTTACCTATATATATAGGAGGTGCTATGGAGCTATCTAACCCAACTCGGGGGTGTAGACATTTTTATTAGGACATACTCGTATTCGCGTTCAAAACCGTTTGTTACAAAAATTGCAATCTCGTTGAACATTTCATTATTTTTATTGATCATCTCGTTATTGTGTGCACCGATCATGGCAATAATAATAATAATAATATCGGTAATTATAATAATATAATTTTAATCAATTAGCACGGTCCGGATATAGTTTTGCAGATCACACCTGACAATAATAATATTTGTTATGTGTCAATAAAATTCGTTTCTTTCTGCTGCAACGCATATATATATATATATAATAATACAATACTCGAGTATTGTACACAATACGTTTATACATTACATATTATATTATTATGTTGTATACTATTACACATTACAATATTATACCGTCGGCGTATATTGGGGTGAGCGACGTATACAGCGAGGTACCTATATTATACGATCGCGTAGTTATACTAGAATCGACTTTTCAATCGGTTTTCGGATAATAAAGTTTAAAACGGTTCGGTGCACACGTTTTATAATACGACGACGATATTTTGTAACGACATACCGCGCGTACGTATATATACATGTGTAGGTTCCACGTCATTATATTATACAGTGAAATGTGCGATATGCCGTTTTATAATTGAACCTCGGGGGGTATTTTCTCGAGTTTATACATGTGTATATACATAATGTATTATATTATAATACGACATTATTCGTTAACTGTTTGCGAATATTCAGAAAACGTCAACCGGAAACATATTGCGTAATGAGTATATATTATAATATCGTAAGACCCGTGTGCGCGCGGGGCGTAGATGGCGTGTAACTCTCGGTCTATACAATACAATACAATATACTCACTCGTGTATCATAAAATAATACAGTTGTAAGTAGAACGTTAATGATATAGTCTGATCCAAAAAAAAAAATTCATATTATTTTCACGTACCTACTTCGACTGCGAAGGCTGTAGAACTGAAACTCAGAATTGCCCGCACTATAATACTCGTATACCTATATAGCTTATATGACAAGCGCGCAATCCTCAGCTGACGTCGCTCGATTATCATAATGCGGTTGGAACTTACCCGGTTATAATTATGTTATAGGTTATGTTACCACACTGATCGACAGATTCCATATTATAATATCCTCTTTTGGAATAGATCGGGAACGTCATTTGCGGGATTCAAGCGGGGTGCGTGCACTTTCATCCGGTGCACTCGGTGCAGATGTGCTTTTTACGTTTTACAGAATGATAATATAAACGCTTTTCTAATATAAAAAAATAACAGTTCCATATTCCTAGACATTTTTAATGATAAAAGTGAGCATTTTATAATTTTAACTCTGATATATTAAGCAGTGGATATATATTTACCGAATGTTTTAAGCAGATTAGGTGTATACTTTAATATTGAACATATTAAATTATCTTCTGAATTTTGTTAGCCTTGATCATTTCTACCTAAAAAAATATGGGTAAGGAAATATATACTTAGCGAATAACGACAATAAAATTACCTATAATTTTTTAAAAGTAATTTACTCAACAGTGCTTTAATATAAATTATATCAATTCTATGATAGATGTCAATATTACAGATTTTTTATTCTTTGAAGAATTATATATAAATTTTCCAGTACTCAACTCTTAAAACTAATTATTCAGTTTCCGTGGTTTTAAAAGTATACAACGTGATTGTAATAACAATTTACCTATTATCGCATTGTGCCATTATTGTCACTGTTCATTAATTTTTAAGGTAACACGTAATTATAATAATATACAATTGAGGAACGAAATCATTCAAAAATTACTTAAAATAGTGTCATAAATATATTATTTAATACGTAAACAGTAAAAACGCAACGACAAAATAAAAAAAATAAACAATATAATTGCGCATCTCGTGTTAGGCCCGCACAGAGGTCTACACTCGTGTATAGTTACTTAAAACGCTATCCTATAAGCTATAAATAAATCACAAACAGCTAAGACACGTATTTCATATCATTTTTTTGTTTTGTTTTTAATGTCAATGCACTATAATTATACTTAACAATTTAACATACTATATTGTAACTATATTATCGTACAAAATGCACATTACGGGTTTAGTGCAAAATCGGTTATTAATTATCTTAACATCGAGTGTAGGTATACTTAATATATTTTACGTATCAAATTTTATCGTCAACACTAAACATAATAATATAATGGCAAGTCTCTTAAATTAAATAATAAAAAATAAAAATGAAAGCTTAGTTGTTGGAAATAACCGCGGATTATTTGTTATACAACAGTTAGGTACATAACCGGAGTTGCATTACAGCAGGTGGTGTATATAGGCACACACACACGCGTCGTGTACGACACGAGGTACGTTTAGATACATCCGAAGGTTAATACATCCTTTTAAAATAGTTCCGGTTCGAGTTTTGGGGGAGTGGGTTGGTAAAATAGTGATAACAATAAAAAATAAAAACTGTCGAAAAATCGCCAAAACGTTGGTTTATCTTAAGGATATTAAGATAGTGGAAAACATAAAAACAACGAATAAAGTGAGTAAGCGAAAAAAAAAAAACGAAAAAACAATAAAAACAATAAACAGAACGTCCACATGGTTATCTCGTCGACGTTAACAAATAACAAAAACGCGGTCATCGTTTGTCGTGGAAAATCGTTCGGAGGCGGGTCAGACGGACGTCCGCCGGCGCCGCATAGCGTTTTTCTGCAGCGTCCGTTTCTCCGGAGGAACCGCGGTGGCCGTCAGCGACGCGTGTCTGGACCGCCGGCGCCGCTGGTCCCGCCACAATATCATCTTGGCGGCGCGCGCGTCTCCCACGGCCACAGCGTAATCGAGCGGCGTGACGCCGTTGTGCCGGACGGACGTCCGACACCGGTCCGACGACAGTATGGCCGCCATCATGCGGTACCGACGGTGCCGGACGGCCACGTGTAGCGGCGACCCGTACGCCTCGGTGGTCATGTTCGGCGACACGCCGCACGCCAACAGGAACTCGACGGCGTCCACGTCGTGCCGGACCACCGCCTTGGCCATGCGGTTCGATTGCACCAGCTGCGCGGTAACCGTCACGTTGCGGCCCCACGCGTACACGGCCACGTCGAGCGGGCGGCGGCCGGCCACCGCGTCCCGGGCGTCCACGCACGCGCCCGCGTCCAACAGCCGGTCCACTAGCGCCGGCCAGTTGCCCCGTACGGCGGCGTGCAGCGCCGTCTCGCCGTCGGTGCGGCGCGCGTTCACGTCCACGCCGCGCGCCAGTAGCACGTCCACCACCTGCCCGCGGCCCATCGAGGCGGCCACCACGAGCGGCGGTCTCGGCCGGCCGCCGGCGTGCAGCACGTCCAGCACACCGGGCTCTATGTACGCCAGCAAGCACTCCAACATGTAAACGTCTCCTGCGAAACACATCGTCGTGATATTATTATGTTACATTACCGTATAAACACGATCGCGTGCGTTGATTTAGGTCACCGCGCGAGGTATTGCAGACCGATAAGATGTTGTTCTACCCACAAGGTCATATTATAGTAAAATAATTAATAACTTATAGGTATTACCATTTCAGTGGCGTATAATGGTGGGAGGGGGGTTGGGGTTCAAACTCCTCCCGAAATTTATGGCTGGCACGGGCACTGATTTTGCAGATTGTATAATTAATTGGAATTTAAAAATGTACATTTTTTTTAACCTTACCCCCTCTGAAATTAATTTTTATATACGCCACTGCCTGCATCATGCGAATTTATATACTTAAGTTAAAAATGTAAAAAAAAGTCGAACATGCCTCTATATATATATATAACTTATAAGTGTACCTATATGCGGTGTATACATTATATGAAGTTGATTTACTTTTTGTAAAACTTATATTCTATATATATAAGCGCAATAAAATCGGGTATACTTTTTACATTTTGTCTGCGCACAACAAATTTTTATACATTTTTGGTCTAAAATAAATTCTCAATTGTCCTATAATGGTTAATGATTTAGCTTTAGTCGATTGCGTAAAGTGATTTTTAACATTTCCGGTGACTGTATTTCCTTGTAGACCTAAGACAGAGGACGAGGAGGTAGGGGGCAGCGTAAGGGGTGGCATTGAAAAATCACTTACCAGACTCACAGGCCGAATGGACGACCGTCCAATTCAGGTCGTCGTTGTGCAGGTCCACGACGACGGAGCCGTGTTCGAGCATGAGCCGCATCAGTGACACGTTGTTGCGGGCGACGACCGTGTGCAATGGCGCCCGAGACGAGCCGGGTGTGCGGTTCACGTTAGCACCCGCCAAAACCATCAGCCTGGCCACCGCGTCCTTTTGCCAGTGCAGCGCGGTCAACAGGGGCGTCCGGGACTTGTGGTCGAGGACGTCCACGCGGGCGCCGGCCTGGAGCAACGCCACCGCCGCCGCTTCGTTGCCCCGTCTGGCGGCCAAGTGCAGTGCGGTTTCCTGTTTGAACGTCCGGAAGTCAAGCAGTTCTCGGCCGTTCTTTCGCAATACCATCGTCTGTAGTATTCGGACGGGGAACTCGTAATATACGGCGAAATGTAGACACGTCCAACTGTGCAAGTATACAATATAAACACAGAAATGTCAATGTCAAATAAATATATAAAGTAAAATTGTTAACGATAAATCGTATAATATTATAAATGGTTAATTTATATTGTATTAGAAATGTATAGAAATGTCTCAGTGACTACACCGTGGTTATTAGATTTGATTGTCAAGATGACTTTTATACAACAGCGCGTGGAGCGTCTTTTCAAACGTATTCAAATAGTAAAATTTATAAATGAATAACCGCGTTTTCTTAACTTTTACTGTAAGTATACACAAGACCAAAATAGTGTTGATTTCACTTCAAAGTTATTTAATTTTACATCAAAGGTAAATTATTTTGATTTTTAGCCGAGTATTTAAAGGTTTTTTATGGTATTCAACACTACAAATCTGATTTTATTTTAAGATTTTTACTTTGAAAATAATTGTATACCGTGCTAATATTGCGAGGTTTTAATTTTTGATCGGATCTATACGACGTAAAAATCGACATAACAATAGTGGTTTAAAGAAAAATAATAATTGGTATATTTACTTTACAGGACTCTACCACTTTTTACCGTATGGTATAGTAGTGAGCAGATAATATACATACGTGAGGAATTTAATGCGTTCAAATGGCTGGAACACGATTGACCTTTTTCACAACACGATTGAGCACGGTTACGATAAAACAATAGGAACCCCAAAAAACCCCAAAAACAACACGATTGAGCATGAAAATAGGCGCGACGTTGCCACTTGATACCGTAGAATATTATTATTAAAAAATAAAATACATTTTAATAAAAAATAGTTGCAAAGTTTCACTCATATACATATAAAAAAAAAAAGTAAAAATTCAAATTTCTTTCCCTAAATACTTATTTCCGACTTTTAATAAGTATTTAAGTAGATTGTCAGCATTTTTAGATTTAGAATACTCCTGATAAGCCTTTATAGTGATGTTAATTTTTTGGTTTTCGAATACTAAGTCGTAACCGATATTTTCAGGTATTTTATTAAAACCACCGTTTATTCCTACAAAGTACCTATACCTATTAATTCATTTATAATATAATATAATCGAAACTATAAAAACTATAAAAATATAATATATACATTAAATCATACGATCAATAAAAAAGTGAAAATCTGACAACGTTGAACACAATATTTATATTTTTTATCGTGCTCAATCGGGTATCACCGGTTCAAATTACCCGTATAAGTCGTGTACCATGGGATCGGCACCCTTTTCCAGCAAGAATTGTGCTACTCTCACGTGCTTGCTCCTCGTGGCCAACAGCAGTGCCGTGAGCCCCGCCGACGGGTCTTTATATTCTATGTCTGCTCCGCGGTTGAGCAGCTTGTTCATCAACATAGTGTTGTCGCGTGTCGCGGCTTTGTAAAACGCCTTGTTCACCACGCTGTTCGGCATGTCACAGTTTATCAATACGTCTAAACATCGTCTGCACAAAGAAATATCGCACATTACCAGTCAGCCGTATTGGTGATGAGCGCATTTTACGTAAACAAATTGTTCAGTAAATTTACCGTATTTTTTTTTATGAATATTATGTTACGATTGCAATTTTATAATTAATGTTGAATGAGTTAATAACCAACGGTTATCAATAATTACCGTGTACATTATTCTAGCAATAATATTTTAGTTTACCTTTACAATAATATAATTATGTTATACGTCCAGTGTCCACAGGCACTCTTGAACCGAAAAATGTAACGGTTTTACAATTACATGTCTTTTGCGTATGCGCACAATGCACACGATTTATATAGTAAAAAAAAACTGATTTGATTATCAACTTTCTCTGGTATCAAATAAGAATGCAAAAAAACGTAAAGTTATAATAATACACGAAGAACCGCAAAAACTAACGTTGAACGGGGGGTCGTAGTACTACCTTTTAAAACAATAACAATTGCAATTATCTAAAATGTTACTACCAAAGGCCTCGAAAAACAGTTTTTTTTTAAGAAAAAACTAATTTTACATCCTTTTAAGAGTGTAGGCTGGTTGAGGGACTTTTACAAATAGGCTATAGAAATAGAATGTATTAAGTCGCCCTATTATTGAAAACAATAATACATTTCACTGTTTTTACTGTGGTCTGGAGGTGGAAAAATTTCGTTTGCTGAAACATTTAGCTGTCCTGTTTTAAATCAAAATTGGGGCTCTTGGTTAAACATCGTCATTTGGTAATGATTATTAGACTATTTACATTGATCTGTCTGCAGTTTATGTCCGAGAGTATACATAACTATTTATATTGTTATATTATTATTTGTTTACTAATTAATAATCCTTGTCGGAATGGGCCATTAGACCCATATATTATTATATAACTATACAAAAAATAATTATTAAACGCATACAATTATTAATTTTTAACTTATAACCTCCTCCCCCCCCAAAAAAAAAAAAATTGAAACCCTAACCACAAGTGTGCGCCACTACAACACGGTTGGCGCAAACACGAAAACAGATGATATTATTCATAAATAAAAATATTACTCACTTGTCGTTCGTCAACGTGGCCAGGTCCAACGGCGTGTTGTCAGCACTGTCCATGGCGGCCGGGTCGGCGCCGTGGCCGATGAGCAGCTCGACCACTTGGTGTCTGCAGTGCAACACGCACAGGTGCGCGGGCGTCTTCATGTACTTGTTTCGCGCGTTGGGGTTGGCGCCGCGGTTCAGCAGCAACCGGACGATGTGCTGGTGGCCGAACTGCGCGGCCACGTGCACCGGGCGGTCGGACGCCCTGCCGGTAGGACGGTGAGTCAAGCGTCGGTTGCGCGTAATCGACCGCTTCACCGCCGAGTAGTTTCCCAGAACGATCGCGCCCCGTAGATCCGAGGCCGAGGCCCACGTCCGCTTCCGGTAGTAGTACTGCAGCACACGCATAACGCGATTTGCCCGTATTGCAATGATGATATTATTCGCCTTTGTTGACCTTTGCCGCGATCCGTTTTCGATCAAGTCATCCCGTCGCATACATCATGCATACATATATATATATATTACCTGACTTGAAACAAAACGGTGTAATAATAAATTTAATGATCGACTCGGGAAGCAAAATTGATGTGGATTGAAGTGGACGGATTAATCAGACAATTTGAAAACTGCGATCCGAGGGAAAAATTATTGAACAGATACCAGTGGTGGGGACTGGGGGGGGGGGTCCGCCAGGCAATTAAGTTGTTTTTTTGTGCGATACTTTGTATTAAATTTATTATTTCTAATAGCTGTGTATAATATTGTTGGAAAAAAAAACTATTTCATTTAAGTATTATCATTAATTAATACGTATAAACACTGCACAATTTACAAAATATTTATATTTTAAATCACTTATATAATTAACTAATATTAATATCATTCTAAGGAACGTCGTACGTGCATGTGGCGGCACAAGATATTTTTTATTTGGGTAGGGGATGGATACCGGGCGAAAATTTTCTCTGGTGTGGCATTTATGTATGACTACTCGATCATATTACCAACTACCTAGTTTATTATTATCAAAAATGTACTACAATAAAACTTCAAATTTCCTCCGTTTTCTTTTATTTGTATGTAACAATACATAACTTTTTAATTTTTAATGTATGAGATTTTAGAAGGAGTGCCGTTAGTATTAAACTCTATTAAGTATATTTATTTCTAAATGTTCATAAAAAGCATATTTAATTTGAATATAACAGTCAAATTTAAAAAAATACAAATCGAGTCTAAAAATTATTTAAAGTAATTAATACTATTGTCTATTTTATATATTAATAATGATTTATAATTTCTTTATTTACTTACGTTTTTAACATTAAATATTATAGGGGTAATGGAGGGACAAAATCAAATGTTGGGGAGGCACTTGCCCACCCTGGCCACCGTGTAGCACCGCCCCTGGGTGCGTGATTACTTTATTACTTGGCCTTGTCTTAAGTTAACAATAACTAGATAGTAATTTTATATAAAATAGTTTCCTAATATTATATATTATGTGATTTGTTTTTGGAAAAGTTTAATTTTAACCAACCTATCGTACAGCTAATATAAATAAAAAATTAATTACCAACTATTTAACAAAATAAATTATTTACATAATAACATATCCGGATATCCCTGGAGATATGGGTTGGCAAATAGTCTCCACTCAAAATTAGAACTTTTGAATTATAATATAATAATTTGATCAAGTACCTATCAGAGTAAAACAATAAAAAATGATTAAAAAGTTCTCTTTTCTTTGTACAAATTTAATTTTAATATATAATTTGGAAGCTTTAGAGGCCAAGACCCTTAAAATGTACAAACAGATAAATTAGCCCCCTCCCCAATAAAAACAAACTAAGCGGTTACTAGACACTACTATAAATAATAAATTTATAGAAACTTTCATTTAAAATATTGTTGGAACGCTAGTAAATATAAAAACAATTTTGTAAAAAACAAAATTGGTGATTAAATAAAGCTTTTGTTTACCCATCTTTCTAACCCTTTAAAAAAAAAATAGTTAACAAACGCTGATATAATATTAATATACATACAACATATTATATATTATTAAATACTCGTATATCGTGTATAATAATATATAGGTAGATGTCTAAAATAAGTCACTCTTCGGTTTTTCATGGCGCTTAATATAAATATAAGGTTTGTTTAAGGTATACAGATTGTTTATAAGGGTTGTATAAGAGTGTGTAACAAATATAATTTAAATATCAGCCTTCTCTAAAATTATAGCAAATTTCTGCTAACATAAAAGATATTTTAATGGATGGACATTTGAAATTCAGTAACCATTATTTTAAAAGTCCACAAAAGTAATTGGCGTTAAATATCTAAAAGAATACTAACATCTATTTATCAATATTATTCAATATTACCGGACGAAATAATTTAAAAAATAGACGAAAACAAAAGTTTTAAACTGATCCCGTATTCATATGGTTTACATAATAATCTAATGTATTGTAGTATTGTGTTGTATAGAAGGTTTTGGTATTTAGTATGTCAAGTGTGTTGTGGTGAAGAATTACGATCTTGTCGCAAACTTAACGGTCGTCTTAATTATCAATTCGACCTACATCCGGTCATATTTAAAATTTAATTCAATAATAATAGAAACGCGCGTTTGTGCGGACGGGGGAAAAAAAATAATAAAAATCTGTCTAATTGAAACGTATAGAATTACTTAAAAGAGTGTGACAAATTCGGACACTGCCAACGTTCGGCCTTTCCAAACGTTTTTATCAGAGGGGTCATTTAATTGTTCCAAAAACCAGTTCATTGAAGTTTATTAGGATTCATTATGACGGGATTTTCAACCTCGAATTTTAATTTGAACATTTAAACGTCTGGCAGTCGAGTCGTTCGGGACCGATTGCGTCGACGATAATTACCATCGAAATATTATCAATTAACATCGGCTATTTTCGTGGTAATACATTTATTGAAAAAAGCGTTATTTATATACAATTTGTTCATAAGGCTATCTGTTTTAAACTATATAGAACTTTTATTCGACGAGCTATATTCTAAAATAACGTTTTTGGCAAAATTATTTAGAAAACAGACGAATTAATTAATTGCATTTTGCGTAATTTGCGGCCCAAACACTGAATTCGTTCGTATGCGGCTTTGATGTGAATGTATTAAATTTTAATTATTTTAATTGTATATTCAATATTTATATTGCCGACGATCGGAATTTTATAATAACTATCATCGAAAAATGCGTGCAATACACGTGTCGCGTTTTACGAATAGCCAATTATTAAACTCCTATTTCGTGTCGACGAAGTGAAACGACGGTAAGACGAAAAGGACCGTCTTTTTATGGTAATAATTAGTATTGACTAACGATTAATAGTAATCATTAACGCGGACGACATAAAAATAACGTATTAAACAACGATATTAACATAATACTATTATACAGTAATAGGTACTCACGATAATTTGTCTCAACCGCGACCTTGTTCCGCCGACGGATTTGATTTGACGACTAAAAAAATTACCGAGCTCGTTGAAAACCAATACTGTGAAATCCGATTACAAGGTAACGCAAATAGATAAGAAAAGTTCCTAATAATAACGTACCCCGCCGCCGTGCGCTGCGTACAGAGTGATTTCGTTTTCACCGCGAACCGCGCGGACCGTATAATAATATAATAATAATGTTATGTGTGGCGGGTATTATCCGCGCGATACATCGTATCGTATGCGTACGATGAGCGATTTTTTCGGGGACTTGCCGTTGCGGTGATATTGTTGAATTTTTTTTCGCAAATCAAAATTAATTATTTCACTCGCAAGAGGCCGGTTCGATATCGCTCTGTATAATAATGTTATGACACACTGACGCTGTTTCGCGATCCGACGGCCGCGAACAGGTATATATAATTTTGTACCGCACGCCATAATATTTTATTATTATCGTCGTAGTACCTTATCGATCCGAACGAGATAATATTTCATATAACGACTCTTATACGGTCTTATTTCACTATATTATATAATGCGAGGTGGTGCTACCACTGGGGGGGTACCCCCTCGGCACCAACCCCACCCGAAACGGTACAGCCGTCCGTGGGATACGCGCGTATCGTACTATTATTATAGTAAGTTTTATTTGTTGTAATTTTTTTTTGTTTTTCATTACTGTTTAACTAATACCTACATCATACCACCATATTACAACAACTGTTGATACTTGCCGAATAGTAAATACCATATTATTATTATTATAATAATACGTGATTTATAATATTGTAATGATTTATAACGGACAGGACCAGTGTATGTTGGCGTTTAGGTTTCGAGGGAAACCGTATAGGGTATATTATTATCGTATTAATATGGGTAATTGAATATAATGTATATTATTATACATATTTATAATTATATATATATATATTAGACATTGAAGTGCCTGATAGCGTCGTCGCGCATTCATAAACATTCGAGTATTCGGATATGGAGAATTCAATCGTATTTATGTTTAGAGGGATTTTAATATTATTATTGTTTTTACTATGGTATAGTTATTGGAAAAATAATATTACCTAGAATCTAGATGCATAACGTATGTGTGAACTGTGAAAGCAACGACGTCGATCAGGTATTTTTTTTTTTTTAGATGGGCAACAACATTGTCAATCAACAATTTTACTATAATAATATGCGGGTTACCGTTTTCCGATAAAACAAACGCTTAGTGGTTCGTGTTGGGGGGCACCTCAACTACTATCCGACCGAGTGTCCGTGTATAATACCGAATGTATATAATATTATATAGGTACCATTTTTGATAGTAGCCTTATGTTAATATGTTGCTAAATGATTGTTAAAATAATATAATAATGTTATAGAGAATAAAAATATTTGTACATTTATTTTTTAACAATCTGTTATTAAACGGTTTATAGATGTAAAGTAAATTATTTGTACAACCAAATTATGTATGATTTCAATATTCTGCTAAAAATATAATATAAAAATAGATTACATAAATCGGTAGCTGTATAACGTATTGAAACATTATACCACGAGACGATGAATTCGTACTTGGTACGCCTAAATGTGATTTAGCCATAAACCTGTCCCATTTTATGATGATTTAAACCGTGTCCAATGTGTGCAGTCGAATGAATATTAATATTTACACAGAAATACGGAATCGTCTAATTTAATCTCGATAAAAGCAGGGTAACTTACTTGAAGTATAACGCATCGCCACTGAACGGTCGGTATTTCAGTCGGTAATAATCCACAGTAGTCATTAGTCCGTACTCAGTACCATGTATGTGTATATAATGCAGTCAATTTCTGACTGAAATATTATTGTTGAACATAAAATCTGTACAACAATCGATACTGCATTGATTAAGCTCAAATTAAAGTCTCGATTTACTTCAAGTTCATGCATGCATGTCAGGTACATTTGAATCGGAACTATAATAAATATATAGGTAATAGGTATACATAGTATGTATTATGCACATATATATATTTAATATAATATGAATAATATACGACTGTTGAAATAGGAAATAGGAATATTATGGTGAAGACGGTACAACGTTTTTAATCCCGAACACTACGTTACCACGCCCATAATACCTATAGGTTTGATCGTATAACAGTTATTATTTATAATACGTGATTTTAATAGTAATAAGACTAATTAATAAAGTAAACATTATATCGGTAGGATGATTTTTTTTTTTATGTATATATCATATGTTATCTATAATATAACGATGAAAATAAGTGCGACCGGAACGATTTCGGATTTTTGAGGCTGAATTTAATTCGCATCACGCCCACGCAGATGTCTATGGCATATTATGTGGTCGCCGTGTACCACCTTCGTCGTCTTCTCCCCACTAAAATAGTAAAAATCGTTAATTCCCCTCCATACCATAATATAAGCGAATAAAAATAAGAAACATAACAACAATAAAACGTCCCGTCAAAAAGCCAGTACCTAAATAACACGAATGTTTCGCGTAGCGGAAAGTCGACTTTTGCAGATTTCAAGTGCATTAGCAATACAGGGAATAACAAACGAATATCGTATACATGCAAACATATATATATATATATATATATATACAATGTGTATAAGTACATCTACCTATATATATATATACATAAGTATATATATTTGTATGTATATTATATACGAATATGTGCGCTGGTCGCGTTTCCCCCTTCCGGTTTAACCAACCGGCGGATTATTGTGCACA
The DNA here is from genome assembly GCF_020882245.1 of Rhopalosiphum padi. NCBI lineage: Eukaryota > Metazoa > Arthropoda > Insecta > Hemiptera > Aphididae > Rhopalosiphum > Rhopalosiphum padi. Next base: position 48,209,441 of record NC_083600.1, on the reverse strand, counting down.
CATCAGTTCCGGTCCCTCCGGGCTCGTGTTCGCTGTTGCCAAAATAAATTGATAACCAACACAACGACAGCGATGGGCCGGAGGCTCATATTATAATATACTCGTACAACCGACCGGCCAATGACAATAAATGGAATGTTCTGGAATAACGATTTGACTAGTCAGACGGATATTGCTGCGTACACACGCGCGTTATAATTTAGAACATATAATATCATACTATACGTTTGGTCCGTTTGGATTAAATTCGTGGTTATATTATTAAAAAAAATATAATTATAACATACCTACAAAATTATTTTAATTTAATGCAGCGGTAAGTTACCTACACACTGTTTAATATAACTCGGTTTTATTTTTAAAACGAGTAAACAGAAATATAATGTCTTCAACGTCAATATCAGTCAATACGATTTTTTCTACAGCTACAAGCAAGTATATAGTTTGCCTCTCTAACTATTATTTGTACTAATAGCTCGCTACCCTTCGTATCAGCCGCAGTCTACCGTGAAAAGTCCCGAAATCCACTAGTATATCAATCTATACTTGTTTATACCTCTCTACTACATGCGTACATTTTTTTAAATTGAATTATTTTATGCGCACCACCACATTACTTAAAGAAAACCTATTCAGTGGGAACCATTATATTTTTGGAGAATACATCGAAATCAAATTCATAAAATACCCAATATACATTACCTATACATTATATACACTATATAGTACACTACACGTCATATATTGTACAAATACAATACATGTATACATAGCTATATTTGCACATGTTACACGCCTACGATGTCTATACTGTATACCGATAACACTACTATATAACTACTCACTCGTATTTTTGAGGGCATACGGCATACCTACTGCAACTCGTACGTGATACGTTTCATTATAACATCCGTTTTAACCTGCAGCAAACTGGCAAAAACAGCGTACTGTAAAAACTAACTTTTTCACCGGGCGATTATAATTAATTCCGTTATTGAATTATTATTATTATTTATAAAAAAAAAGTAATAATAAATAATAAAAATAATATAAGTGTAGTATATCATTTGTCCACTGCTATTTTATCCAGTGATATCACTGCAGGATCTACGTACATTGCGTGCTTATTATTGTTCACTATATGATACTAGTAATGGTTTTTTTTTTTATGTACATGACACCCGCGCTTTGGTCGCAACCGTGTTCAATTATACGGAAACAACAACCGTATTATCTCCCGCGCGCAGAAAATGATGTAAAAAATCCTGCTTAAAGGATGTCGATTTCCGAGTTAAAGGCCAACTATAGTGAATTCGCGATGACGATTTTTTTCTTACCGTCGTTTCTGTTTGTTTTCCGGAAAAACAAGATTAATATACGCCGAACCGTCGTCGTCGTATACATCTTGTATATATATTAGTATTATTATTACGACGACTGTTGTTCGTCTCGGAACAGTTTTCACACGCCCTTTTACGAGCCCATTAAATGTACGTTAAACGGCCATCAATAATACTCGGTCGACCGAGCGCGCACTACAATATATAATATAATGTGCCTACGTTATTTCTTAATCACGCGACAGACGTTCGGCGCGAATTTACCGATCCGACGTCGTTCGCGTCTCCGCCCGACCGTATACGCCACATACACCGAAACGCATAATATAATAATAATATGATATATAGCGCGCCCGTGTAATAACTTAATAATATCATATGCGTGCCCATATATTATAATATATATATATATATATATAATATACGAAGAGTAAATATATAGCAATACGAATTTAGGTCATTCCGCCCCGTGTAATAAACGTCACTGCACGTATTATGCGTATATACGACTACAGCGACGATAATAATATTATAAAGATGGCATAATGATAATGACCAGAGTAATAATACAATATACATATAAACGGTACACCTATTCGTACCTATAATATATACGTATATTTCAGTCGAAGACGACTGCCCGCCGATATATTATATTTTATTTCATATCGACTGGAACCGGAGAGACAGTTCAATTAAAAGAAATGAAAAATATACGCGCGTGTACAATTGCTGTGTGTTGCACTTAACGTCTTCCGGTAACACGTCTCTACACGGCTATAATATCATTGTATTTTATATTATATCGTATACGAATTTTTCATTAATTTCCCGCGTCCGGTCCACCTGCCAGACGACCGACATAATGATATTATAATATTTCCGTGAATATAATATACGAGATAGAGACGTCCGTCGACGCGTAGGTAAATTAACGCATGTAAACTACTGTAAAGTACCTATACACGTTATATACACGTTAATAGGAATATCTAAAATGTTGTTACCAGCTCTATACGTTGTTTCATTTACGTGAACACAAACAACGATAATATCGTGTAATTAATTCATTTTTTTTAAATTTATTTCGCGCGCCAAACGCGTGTGTAATATGGTTGTAATATAGTTACAACTATTATAAATAGAAATGTAAAATATTAGCTAGGTCGGCTATAAACTATGGTTGACACTGCATGTACGGGATTAAATATTTCTAAATAATAGTAAAATCTAATCAGCTTTGCAAAGGCAAAATTATTAATCCATAATTCTATCCCGATTTTTATAATGTTCATTTTACAATAATCATTCAAAATATGACGATAGCAATAGCGTAATTAAGAATTGTTGTTGTGGTGTGGGGGGTGAGATTTATCTACATATAAAAAAATGTTCACTGCTTATAAAAATGTATACAAATGAAAATGATACATTATAATATATGAATATCTATATCTATAACAATACGTTATTATACAGCTAAGTTTAATAAATGATCTATATCCATAAGTAATCTTGTTTATTCAAATAAATGTTTAAAAAATAAAAAGCAAAAATATTTTGATTATATACATATATGTATATATTAGTTATATAATATTAAATCATCAATTGATTTTTATAATCTTACCTTAATACTTTATAACAATGGATTCTTTTATCATTAAACACTCATTATTTTGTCAAGTATTGACTTTTTTTCATTTTTTTTTCAAAATATTTTGTTTCCTGCTTTTCTCTTCTTTTTTTTAAAATTTTATTTTTTTCACCCTTTTATTTAATAGAGATAGATGACCCACTATCAACTTTTGATTTTCAAATGGCAACCTAAATTCAAAATATATTAAATTAATAGGGCTATTTTTTTACGAATTTTAACGTTCAAATCAGTATATTTCATTTATTTTTTAGCGAGATATAGCTTTTTAAAGGTGGGTGGTTTTCGGTTTTGTATATATACCTAATACTTCTTGTTTCATATAATCACACACCTTTTATGTGTTGTAAAACCATATATGTCTACATAGATAGCTTAACATTTATAATCACCAACAAATTAGATTTGAATTAATTTACATATGTAAATAATAATACTACCTATGTAGACATCACTACGCTATGTCGATATAGGTAGACTGTAGAGTCTATAATATTATAGACGCTATAACGATATTATAATAGCTATTCTAAAGACGAGTAAGTCAATGATTTTTTTTTTAACTCTGTTAACTGCTAAGATAATATACATTAGTAAGAACAATTTAAAAGTTAGAATTTAATTTAATTTTTAGTTAATTTAGTTTAGTTAGTTAATATACAGTTTTGAAAACTTTTTATTAAGTTAAGAAAAGTATACTTTTTTGTTTATAACACTATAGCTATAGCTTCTTTAATGTTTTTATCAATTCAAAACTATATAATTAGTGTTTATGCAGTATTTCTATATTATAGTACTACACTACTACATTTAAGTTTTTCGTCACTAAAAAAATCAATTTACACTAAACATTACTCGAAATATATTTTTACATGAAAACAAAATCGACTGAAATGTAATAATATTAAATACGATTAAAAACAAAATAAATTAACTTAAATTCTTAAAATAAAAATGTAATTCGTTGAATTTACGTCAATTCATAATTAACGGAAACGTAAGAGTATAACTTACTACAGTAAGTTAAAAACCTAAAATATAATTAACTTTTTAACTTGTTAATACCTATTCATACATGACTAGAATTAAAATGTAATAGTTATTGAGTTTTGAAAAAAATAAAACGTTAAACAAACGTACATACACACTTACGGCGGGAACGGATTAAAAGAGGGGTGGAAAAGTATGTATGATGCCTAGCTAATATATAGATTAGGAGACGTTTTTTTATAGATAAAATACAAAAATAAAATAAATAAAAATAATTTTATAAATACATACTCTGATTTTACTCTCACTACGTGACACTACAAATATATAGGTCAATATGCTGACGTTTTATTGATGTATATACAATGTGTATATACCTAATATAATAAAATATATGGTTTATATAATAATATCATATTATATTATACTCGAACAGCTCTATACGTATAGTGATAGTATATACAAGCCTGTTAATCGTGTGTGTGTGTGTGTGTGTGAATAAAATGACGAACAGTGTGCTTATTCGTAGATAGAAAAAAATTTATAGCGAAGTTTATAATAATAATAAATAAATAAAGAGAAAACTGCAGTATTTTATGTGTAGGCTTAAGGGTTTATCAAGATTTCGCGACCAATCTCGTCTGAAGCACACCGGCTGTCGTTGCACTTATACCTATAGGTTAGGCATACTATGTATATACTATATATAGGGCACATATACAATATATTGTATTATAGATGCGATTATTATTTTTATACAAAACGTACTTTCTACTGCAGGCTTCTGTTAAACGAGGGTGTCAAGTGATCGAAGGTTATATTATAGCTTCTTCGACGGCGGCGGCGGCGTCGTCGTCATCGTCGTCCGACTGAATAGGAAGCGACGTTCAGCGAGTGCGGGTTGATGGGGTGGTGGAACTGGGGAGAGAAAACGTTTAAATTTTATTTTTTCCAGCATCCGTGTATGTATATATATATTGTAAGTGTCGGACAACGCTTCGAGTATAGCCTACATAGAATAATATTATAAAAATATGTATATGGTATATACGTATATTGGATTTTGGAAAATCTTTTCGAATCCCGTGGCGGAATGGTGCGGACGGGGTCCGATGGAAATTGCAAAAACCGAATATTCGCTTCTTCCTATATACACGCAGACGCATTATAATATTATATTCAATATTGTATAGGTAGTGTGAATATATAAAAGGAACGACTACGGCGCCGGGACGGCGGACGGACTGATGGACGACGACAGACGATTTTCTGGAGGGCCGATTATTCTTCACGCGCCCGGTAATTGTAATGTGCCAGAATCAATTTCGGGACAACGCGCGCACGCACATACACACCCTATATTATATATATATATATGATTATTGTATACGGTTAGGTCCCCCGTAAGAGCGTCACACAAAGGGTCATTCTGTAGTAGTATATTTAATATTATTATATATATACACAAATCGGCTATTGCTCCAGACACGTACGCGACGTCCCTCTTCGACACGTCCGCTTTCAACCGTCAGCCCGTTCTGTCGGCTTACAAATATTTTTCCACAAAATCGGACGAATATTTACTGCGTCTCGACCACAGGCATATATTATTAAGTGGTACCTACCTATACACATATGAACTGCGCGTCCCACACATCTCGTTATAAATAGGTTACCGAGTGCGAAGGTTTAGTTGGAAGAGGTCTGTATATATCATATTGAGAGTCCCAATAAAACCTTCCGGAACGAATTATTGAGTTTCGGTTGTTTTTAGTTGCATATAGATAGGTACTAATTATTGAATCTGATAAAAATTTTAAAAAAAAATTCTCTACCCATCATCGCACTGATTACTGTACAGACGTGCAATCGGGTATTAAATATTTTAAAACGTTTAAAATGTTAACTTTAAATCAACAGTTACTATTATATTATGACGTATAATAGTGACAGTTGATTTTTTTTTTACACGTCAGGAGAGATTTTAGCCAGATACTATTTTTATCTCATCGGTTGCGTAGGACACGGCGTGTGTGTTCCTAAAATTTCAGGTTCATCAGTGATCACCCATCCGGAAGTTAGCAACCTAAGCGCCATCAGACAACTATATAGCTGGTGTGCGTCCACTGCCTCACAAACAGCTACAGTTATGTGCATAAAAGATTGAAGTATGTGAATAAAATGCTAAAACATTTAAACTCGAAATAGATTTTATTCAGTGGGCGTTTAATCGTCCAAACATCATTGCGTTGGTATATATAACTTACTACGCTATATGTATATATTCACCGAGACGGAATCGATCGACATAAACAGTCCAACTGACAATATTCCAACTGCTGCGGTCGTTAGGAGCATCTATCTACTTGCTGATTTTGTTTATAACAGCCGGGTCGGATACGCTGCTTCAAATCCGATGGCCAGATCACGCGCCACAACTTCCATAGGAATGGGAGTTTTTGAATTTTTTTCTGATTTTTATTTACTCGCGTTGCGGGACATACAGCTTCCGTTCTGGCGCGGTCGATATTACTATCGTAGCCCGGATCGTAGACGAACCACAAGATTCCGGCCGCGAGGCCGATCATCAATACGATCAGAAGCATGTCCGCTTTACCAAGTTTTGTACGAACGCAATCGTCGGGTCCAGTCGGCAGACTGCGGAGAGTTTGGGACTCGCGGCGACCCAACGTCGTCCGGCAAGAAGAGCATCGTCTCCGGTCGTCAAATTCTTCGCCGAGCGCGTGATCATACCGCCTGGAATGCGACATGACGCGATTCGCGGCTAAAACATGAATATATTTTATTGAACAAAAGCGGTGTTTAAATAATATCGTTATTGTTGTACTCGAGTAGATATGGAAACAGCGCGTTACATGTATATTTGACTTAATACGTATATAAATATATATATATATGGGTAGATACTTACCAATATTTTACTATATACCATTTTGCTGTAAAGTACCGTTATATATTATCGATAAATCACGAGCAAACCAAAATATAATATTATACACTGTATGATTATTGAATAACGATATTGTGACAACCTTTTTTTTTTTTTATTGTATTTACCTTGACCTAGACGTGAAACCGGATAGGTAGGTTTAAGTCGATTATTCTTCTACGAATTGGTATAAAAATATGATTTTTTTTCGAACTACTACTATATATAATGTGTGTACTTATATACGTAATAATATGTTCTTCGGTTCTTGCAATGCTGCAATACACGGATACTCATATTTAATAATATAAAATGTTATACACCGGTATAATATTGCTGTAAATGTTGAGAGAGTACTATGTATTTTATATATATAATAATAAAATAAACAACTTTTCATCATGATTAAGTATTTTTAAGTATCACATTAGAAATTTCGTTAAAAACGATCTACAGCGTATAAAAACTTAAATCTCGGTTTTTAAATTTGATGCTCATCAGACATCGCACCGCTTACACTGGTTAGTCGTGGCACTGATTATATATATATATATATATATAATGTACATAATATCAGCGGTACAAGTACGTATACGGTTTACAGGTACTGCAGTTCAAATAATGTTAAAATTAATACAATATAATACATCGGCTAAAGTATGCATACCTTATACCAGTTATACCTAGCATTAGGTTAATGATTCAATACGCGTTATAGGTATTATATAATTAAAATAAACCCAATCAATTAATTTTACGCGTTAAGTATATATATACTTATAATCAATCATGTCATCCACAACGACCACCGCGATATTACCGACTCTACGACGTTCCCCGGTAAAAATACACTCGCTCCGTATACCGTGGGTGTGTTTACCGCGTGCGGGTGTAAAGAAGTCGCTTGTCGTTACTGTTTGTTTTGCTGTCGAACGACTAAAAGCCCACTTGTCTTGTGCGCGCGGCGTCGATGCACCCTCGCGCGTGAGCAAGCCGATAATCGCGTTACACACCTCCGAAAACAATATATGTATTATTATTTTGACCGTCCTGCAAGACGGGTGGGTAGGATCGAACTCGAGTGCAGTGAGACGTCAACTGTGCGTTTTATATACGTATTTATATAGGTATATAGCACCGCAATAGCACTCTAAGGTATACGTACATATACACGAGTGTATTTTTTTTTGTGCATCACCAATAACACAGGGTATGATCGATTTAGACGGGGCAGGGGACGAAGGGCCAAGTCAAATATCCATTTAACACTCAAATTAGTCACTTCAAATTTCTGCTACAGGTGGATGTAAGTATAATGCGCGTATGTTTAAAAATTTAATTAAGTAGCTATTGAAAATTGAAATTGCGCCGATATACCCTCCTCCGTTAAAATTAATAAATTATTATTTCGATCGTCCTGCAAGACGACGATGGGGATAATAGAACTCGAGTGCAGAAATAAGTCAATTGTGCGCGTATATAATATATTATACAGGGTGATTCACCAAGTATATTAACCCCCTTTTTTATGTAGTAATCCAAAATCGAATACACACATTAGTATATTATAACGTTAAGTGATTGTATCTATGGTATTTTCAATAATTACACACCCAGTGGCGTGCTCAGCTTTTTTGAAGGGGGGATATTCATTTTTGACTTGTCACATACCCTAATTTTTTTTCCATGTAGATAATATATCATTACAAAAAAAATCTAAAGGGGGGGATATGACACTCTGATCCCCCCCATTATTCCCATTTTCCATTATATCACCATAAAAGTAATAGCACTACACTCCACAATTGTGTGATATATAAATTACATACGCATATCATAATAATTTGCGATAATAAATGAAAAAAATTGGAATGCGTATCTCAAAATTGTCTATCGCAGGAAAAAGAAAAAGAAACAATAAATAAATGCACGGACGACCGATCGCACGGAAATAAATTATATTGCGTTTACGTCTTGACGTTGTACGTTTCGAGTACCACATTTATTTTTAACTACGGGACAATAGCAATAAAAATTATTACTGTTAAAAAAAAAAAAGACACCGTCATTAAAGCTTGTGTACGAGAAACGTTTAATTTACTCATTTCCGAGTGCTTCTATAACATTACATATTATTATATTTTGTGTACAGTAACCCGGAAACTAGTCGTGGGAGAGCACTGCAGCAGCAATATTTGACGAAATAAAAACTTTTGTTTTTCCAAATCACACTTGATATATTTTTGTATATACAGTTAGCAAGTTAGGATGACGGTTATGCGACGTTATCATTGGGCATATGTATTTATTCAAAAATGTTATTTTATAATAGGTAATTAATATACCTATTATGCACAGATGATAACAAAAACTACAATCGTTGAATTTTGATACATTTACAATATTATTAGTACCTAAAAAATATAAGTAATAAATACATTTTATAATCACATCATCAATTGAATTTAATATATTATATTTATGCATAGACAGTAGATTCTTATTATAATGTCGAACGTCGCTAAATTGGATAAATTGCATGTAATGCATTTTGATATTGATATTAAAGTGATTTATTTTACTATTAAATTGATTCAATTCAACCTACTCTTGACTAATAGTAAAATCAGTTATTTTTAGTTTTAACTACGATTATTCATTTTTGAATTATCGATATTTTATCGATTTTTTAAAGACTGATATCATGAAAAAATTCATGTCTTTCTCGGATTTTTTTTTTGTTGTTTTTCTCAATTATTTATTATAAGAGAAATATTGATATTTTTTTATTTTCTATCTCCTAAAATAAAAACTAGATTTACTTTCCCATCAGAAAATATATTAAAATTGAAAATTTACTACAGTAGATTCTTATTATGTCGAACGTCACTATCTCGAACTACACTAAAATCCTCTTGAAACTACCATTATACTTTTTGCTCTCGATAACTCGGAATAAAATTAATCGTTTTGTCGTTATCTCGAACATACAAATAAAATTTTTATTACGGTAAAACAAAAAATTAACTGAAACCCTCACGAAAAGAAAAGAAAAAGTAATAATAAACAGATTCCGCATTGGAAACACTCGACTAACACATAGATATCTTATGACAAAAAAAGAAAAACCTATGTGCACTATTTGCGATACCGAATTATCAGTTAGCCATATTTTTACAGAATGCCTCCAGTAGGTACACAGATGAACTCAACAACCTCAACATCTCCAACACCCTGGACGCAGCACTCGGATCAAACGCAGACACCACTTACCAGCTAGTTTTAACATTTTTAAGAAAATGTAAATTGTACAATTTAATTTCAATAAAATTTATTGTAATAAATATAAAAACTAATGGCCAATGTAAATTTAAGATAAATAAATTTAAAAAAAAAATATGCAGTGATTGTGATAATAAGTGTAAAATAAATGTCCTTACAATACATTTTTACATTCTTAAAAAAACAAAAATAATATTAAACAAACTCTAATGACAGATTTTTCAAAAATAATTAATTTACATATTATTGTAGTTTATTGATATGTATATTATAATATGTAGTATTGGTTACTTTAAGTATACAAATTATGCATTTTAAGCATTCAAATTATTTATTAATTTTTTTTAAGAATTTCAATAAAACTCTATTTCTCGAACTTTTTCACATTCCCCTTGAGATTTGACGTATAACGAGAATCTACTGTATTAATAATAATTGTAACCTGTCTTTTATAATTGCGTGGAACAATCGCATTTACATAATATTATTTATACGCGATACAAATGATATAATATACTATCAAAATATCTAGACCGGCTTAGGTGTAGGTATATTATAATATCATATATATATAGGTAGGTGTGATTCACGAAGTCGGATAATATACACCTATACAGCGCATATTATAGTGTATTCATCATATCTGCAGTATAATAAACGTATTAATATATTATACAGATCGCACACATATACGTATTTGAATCGTTTATTTACGACGTATTAATTACGGGGTAATTAATAATAACAAACACGCTGCCGCCGCCGCCGGGAGATCGTATTCATATATCATGCCCCGCCGATAATAATTACGGTATAGGAAACACCTATACTACAATAATAATAATACTAATACTAATAATAATAATATGTCCGTATAATAACATTTCGTGTGTAATAACTCGTAAGTTATAATATTAGGTAGGTACCTACTACTGAGTATTGCGGTTATGTACGGAGCGCATCTGGAAATCCGATGCGAATCACATAGACGTTTAGGTATGGATGCTCACAACATCACACTGCAGCGTAGCGCCAAAGACTGATCTCCGGACTCCGACTCGCGAGAGGCACCCTGTACACAGAAATGGGTACAGAAATACTTTACTATCGAAGATCGGGAATATAATATTATAATAACCGCGTTATCCTTCACACTTTTGTTTAGGTTAGGTGGTGTTTTTTTTTTTGTTTTACACGATGTTCGATTGTACACCGAGATAGGTATAATAGGCGGTAACGATTGATATATTGGTATCTACACCCATACTAAAGTAGTCGTGCGTATCATGATAGGTACTATGTACAATAGTTGTGTACCTATTTCAATATGTTACTGCTGTAGTGGGTACCTATACCGATATACAAACGTATATAATATATGTAATAAACTTATACAGGGAAATTTAGGTGATTTACTGCCACTTGATGGAAATACGCAATATTTGATTTTTTTTTCTTTGATAGTTTAAAGTCTAACTTTGCGTCGTTACTATAATAGTTTATTATTATTATTAGTCTATAGGTGTTGTGTTAATAATATTATTATGATTATGAATATTACTTATGTAATATTATTTTACACAACACAGGTGTTATCATACCCACATTGATTAATTTATTATATGTGTATAATATGTGTATTTGAACCTACCAATCGTTAATTTAATAGAAATATTTCTATATTTAATGTAAGTAATCTCTAATACTTAATGTTGGAATTGCAAAAGGTGTTTTAGTGTTCATGAATTGAGTCGATAGTAATTGTTATATGTATAGATATTAAAGAAAAAAAGTCATGGATGGATCTATCTCCTTCACCCCCCCCCCCACCTCCATTTGACCCCCATTGAAAATATATCTATTTAAGTATAGTATAACACTATGATATAGGTTCATTCATAATGGAAAGTACAGCGGTGTGTACTGCATATAGTCATGGAATACCAACAATGGCAATTGACAGAAAATCGATTTATATAATATATGGACCAAAACAACGAATGTTTATCGTATTCACGTTAAAATTGATATAAATACCGCAACTGGGCTTAAGACTATAGATAAGACCTATTTCCAAACAATATAAAGAGTACCCATTCATATTTGATAAAAAACTTAAATTTGGTATCATATAAATTATTTCAAATAGATACCTAGTTCAGTGTATATAAATATATGCAGAGTGATTGTATAAATCCATAATATACGCACCTTATACGCGTTGTAATTATTAATTAGCGATATATTAACAAGCAACCAAATAGGTTCATAATACAGTCTGCAGTATTTCTGCTTCTTATACGACTGTTGGGCGAGACCAAACCAAAATTACATATTTGGAGGAACGTATGGTGAAGCTTTCATACAGGTATAACAACGCGACAGGTGCGGCTGTTAAGGAACTCGTTTCTGAATATAATAAAATATAAAATAGGCCGTACGAATATCGATGAAAAGTGACTTTAATGCACTGCAGCGTATATATAATTATTGAATTTCTCTTATTATATGCATTAGGTATATATAGGTATTTATATTGTCTTTGATTGAAACACTAACGTAGGTAGATATACGTAAACACGTAATGCGTTAGTGCATTGCACTTGCGTGCGTTTTAAACAGAATCCCATTTGTCGCTTATTACTTATTAGCATATATAATAATACGTATAAACACCCAATCTATAGATGATGAAATGCCATTGAATACGAATACACGCTATATTTATAGATAAAAAAATATGAATATAACATGTTAAGATTTTTATGAGCATTTGATAAAATATTACTTCAAATGACTACAAGAGAAAATATCATTGGCGTGTAAAGATGGATGATCTAAGCCTTGACAATTATTTTAGAAAACATACTAAAACTGAATAGGTCTGCAAACTGTAACTTATTATTGCGGGAACTGCTGTGATTATTCAATTAATAATATTTATTTATCGGTTTTGATAAAATAAAAGGGGTGCAGCCGTAAGTTCTATATATAATAAATCATAGATACACACAACAGTTGCTCTCCAATAAGCTATACACACAGGGTAGGTCACATCTCGTATTAATTGAGAAAGGAAGGTAAATTATGATATGACATTTTTCAGAAAGATTTTTTAGAAAAATAACAAAAAGAGGCAACCGCGAATGATAGAAACTATTGATTATCTCGACTTTAGGTTAATCTTTTGGTAGATCACAGCATATACAAACGTCTATTTTAACGTCAAACTGGTTTATCTGGTATTGTTATTGTTCAGAAATTTGAAATTAACGTAATTGGGTGAGATTATAATTTTCTATAGAATTATTTGTATAAAGTAATATTTTTTATGTATGTTATTTTATATTCGTATCTCTATTAAAATTCAGAAAAAGTGCACTCTACACACTCTGACAATTTACAATTTATTAAATTTTACAATGCATGTTATAAATATGTAGTATTAAAATATATTTTAAGTCTATGCGGCCTCTAGAGTTTATATCGATAAAAATAATATTTAAAGTGGGTATAATATGAATCGACTGTTTAGCAGCTGCAGTATATATAAATGTATAATGAAACAAAATTTAACTTTTTAAGTTAGACGTTACTCGAAAAAAACAAATAAATAAACAATCTCGCGTTGTATATAAACTTAATTCGTTAAAAACTGTACCTGATTTTAATGTAATATACGTTTAACCACCATAATCATCAGCGTTATTACACTTTTTCGAGCAGCGTCAGTTTTGTTTGTTGGTAACCGGGTAGGCTGTATACGTAGGTACAGAGAGTGTCTCGTAGACGAATATATACGTTTAGACAGTTTTTTATACAATGTACTATATAGGTGTTCAAAAACAACCGTGCGGATATCGTTCGGCTGCGGTGACGTGACTATTCGGTGTTCGGACGAGGTCAAAAGCGGCGGCGGCGGCCGTTTAAACAATTTGCACGCCGTCTCGGCTTCTGCTCGTGAATGGAAAGCTAATTTCCAATACCCTCCGACCACAATAACTCTCCGACACTCCGTTCTCCGCCACCACTGCTATATAATATATATATATATAGTAGGACTATATTATTATATTATAATATTCGTGTACATTCGACGTGTTTGTTAGGCGCACTGCATATACGTATACCTATATACTGCCGGTCGAATAATGCTGCAGATCTACAACACCTATTTGCACGCACAAATATGCACACATCGTATACGTATTATATAAATTGTTATTCGACTTGTAATACGAAGTCATCGCGACGTACTTATATAATATATCATACAATTATTGCCAACTCGTACCATATCACAGGATTTATGCTTTGTGGTACGTTATACGCATCGTTTGGTATAATATTCGGTAGCGTCTTCGGATTTTCTACGCGTGAAAAAAACCGTACCTAGACAAACAATCTACAGAAACGATTTATTATACTATACTATCTATCGTTTACAAAGGTAATACCTATATTTTGTATATTATCCTGCAGAGCAAAAGTCATTTTTTCTTTTACAAAACAATCCACTGACTAATATTAGATATGTGATAAATCTAAACGATGTTTTCTACCTACCGGTTATCAGATAGACAACGGTGGTATCGAAGGGGTACTACTAAACCTACTTTGGCAACGCTACCACTCGATGGGTATTTTTATAGGGATGGCCGGAATGCATTCTATGTCCATGCCGTTGTCGCACAGACGAAGTATTATACTAAAGCTAATCGAAATGTTGGTGTAATATGTTTTCATGACGTAACAATGTAACATAAATTATTAAAATATGTCATTATGTCGCTTCGCGTGCAAACGTACAATATAATGTAATCGAGTGAGTGAATGTCGTTTGCATTGCACCGGCAGAATTCATGTAGGTACACTGTACTACGCAATCGCTACCATGATGATCGATAATAGGTACATAAAAGGGTGGTAAATAACAGATTCGTGAGTCTGGCATCCCGTCGAATAAAAAAATGTAGGCAGTGAAATTCAAATAAAAATCGATCAATTCAATGGCAAGATTTGGGTTACGAAGATCAATATTGTCATGCTATATTAGACAATTAACAATTATTACTATCTGGGTAAATACTCAGCAATTTCTAAAAAAAATTTAATTTTGAGCGTTGATGAATTGACTTACATATTATATTGAAAACGACAATAATTCCCAAGACAAATATCGCACGGTGACGTGTTTTGGCATTACGTTTTCTCATCATCGACCCAACGAATTTCTGATTTGAATATTTCATGTTCCTGTCGGTACTCGTTGATATCTATCTGAGACTGTAATAGGTATAATTGCGTGCACGCATAAATGATACTTTGACAATAATAAATTGTTAGCGTTGTTTACAAACAGCGAAACAGAACAATAATAAATTTATATATACGAGTATATATTATGAGTGTAGGTACATAGTAAATATATACAATGCGTTATATGTACAGGCCGAGGGCGTTCGAGTGAGTGTTTACTAAAGTACTATGCGATTCTTAGGCATATAATATAATGTATATATATATATATATTCTACGACGAGAGTACCTATACTCGCGGTTGGGACATTTATGGTCGTTGTTTGTTTACACAATGCGCCATTGACATGTTTGTCACAATGGATATATACGCGAGTGTACGATGAGATCTCATTTCTCCGATAATAATAATATATAATACTGTCGGTGCATTATGAAGTAGTCTTGAGAAAATGACAAAAATGACTTGGAAGACGTGTCACAAACAGACGATAATATAATATTTTGATGTACGACATTGTGGCCTGAAGGTTGTGGCAGCTGCACCATTGCAAGTTTCTGGAACAGTTTATACGACGTGTCACTGTGCAGCATAAGATAGCAATTTTACTAGGTGACAAAAAAAAATGTTTCAGTAAATGACGTTTATGGCATTTGCGGTGTTCAAATTACGCAGACTCGAAACCAATTTGTGTTAGTTGAAACAAATATATATATATTATAATTTATAACAATAACCGCTCGTATTGTGTATATAATTTTATTATACCTACTTTTTTGCAATAATCTCGTAAAGATTATAATAGATTTTAATACATTTCAGTGTTATAATAAAAACATATTTTAATGTGAAATTCATTTCTTGGTAATAATTTAATGTTTTCAAAATTACTTTGTGCCAAGTACAAATGTTCACCATATACACAATACATTAAATTAAATCAAAACTGAATACATATGTCAAAATTACGCGCCGTCCACGTTAGACTGTTTCCTTAGACTATTACAAACTTCAACCAAAGTCCAAAACTGTTGTACATGTGTATAATATTATTAAACATATAAATACAATGTTTAATAGAAATAAAATAAAATAATATAAGTAAATAATATAGTTAATTTCCGTACGCAAGACGTAACTAATACTAATTATTTAAATATTTAATGATTTTATCCATGTATTTATTACATTATTAAGACCGTTTGCCGTACCTAGTTATAATATATTTTAATTCAGTTCCTAGAATGTTAGAATGCTATTAGGCGTATACCGCATATTTTCGCAGTATTATATATTAGGAAGATAATTAAATGCCTACAACTATATGAAATCATACTGCGATTTAAACGCGATTAACATATTCATTAAGCTTAAAATTTAGCCACCACTACCACGTACAAATGTATCGAATCGATCAATTCTTGGTCCGTGTACATTTACTATTTAGTATGCCTTTAGCTCAATACACTGTTCCTACTCTAAAACCGCCGGGTCTTTGACAAGTGTTCATTTTTGTTATACAATAAAAAATATTTAACTGTTAAAAGCGTAAAAAGTGTTTCATGTCTAAATAGGTTATCTGAAAACACACCTGCAAAATCCGCATGAAAGATATTGTTTTTCATGTAATAACTGCTCTAAGTTAATTATTTAGTTCGTTACCTAAAAAATACTCACTATAGTACGTACTTAGATAATAAAATTACAAATATATTCATAAATAATTAAATAATTTTATATTTTTTTATATACACGTATGATATAATATTTTATTTTAGGTGAGATAGGTACATACTACATGCTTTCACTCAAGATACTGGAATTTAAATAGTCCCAGAAATAAATGTTTCCTTCTTACATATAAGGCTATAACCGAAAAAGACACATTAAACGATTAAACAAAGAAGAGTCTGACAAAATATGAAAATATGATAGTGACTGCAGTGTTCAATCTGAGGAGTGTGCAAGAAACCGTTGAAAACGTTTTTGCAACAATTAAAGTAAGATTTTAAATTTTTAAACATAATTTATCTTAGACTAAGTAGATCGCATTAGGTAGTAATATTGGTTTAACATAAAATATTTGTTTTAATAGCATAATTTTTTTCTTATTGAGCTTCTTTATGCTATTACATTTTTATGGATAAAAATTAAACAACGAAAAAACTTAGTATAAACTGAAAAGACAAAAAAGGGCTCGCTTGAATTTATCTAGAGTTAGTACAAGTTGTATAAAAATAAATACGTATTTCATTAATACATTATCATGGTATTATAAAAATAATTTAAATAATGACTATAGAAAACGTTTATAGAACATTTCTAAACTGCATCATACTCGGACTATTTTAAATAGTGAAATAGTCACATTTTTACTAATTTAATTTAAATTTGAAAAAGCTAAACAAAATTATAATAATATAGTACCTATACTTATTGTTTGCAGCCTTGCGGGTTTAGCGTTCAAGACCTAAGTCAGGGTAACTTTTGTAGATAGTAATGTACTAATGGGGAAGGTAAAGTAGAATTTGTTGAAGATATTATGTTAGCAAAAAATATTATTTTCTGTAAAATTTGTTACATCTCATTGGATTGTATTATAATTTTACAATAATAACGGATTATATAATATTATACAATAGATTAATTTAATGTTTCGCTAAAATGTATTATGTCAGCAAGTAGAAGCAGCAATATAGCTGAAATATATAATCAAGGTAAATAATATGTTTTTTTTTTTTTTTAACACATTTATTTTATAGTGAATACAACGTTATACGTAAATTCAAATAATAAACATTTTAACGCAAACTGGAAATTGTGAAATATATATTTTCCTTCTTAAGTGATGGAGGAGCTCGAGCTGGAATCCCAACTGGAAGATAAAAGGTAATAATATTGATCTTTTATACGACTTAATATATTTTATGTCATATGTAACTTTATATTGTTTTAGTGACGAGGAAGAACTTGGAAGAGAAATTAATATGTTTTTTAAGATGGAACAAGATTTTTACAAATTATTAGACCTTCCTCAACACCAAAAGAATATGGCTATTCCTCGGTGGTGTAGAATGACCGAGAAAATATTTGAAAATTGGCATCTCGATGTTCACACTGTATTCATTTTACTTGAAATTCCTGCTTTTAGTGATTGGGCAAACAGGGAAACGAAGAGAGCTCAAAATGTGGTATGTATTTATTTTTATTATTTTTATTACTAATATAATAATAATAATTATTATTATAATATTAAATTGTTAATAGGAAAATTTGAATGATATATCAACACTGTCTATCATACGAGAAGTGGTGACATCATATACACAGGCGGAAGTTCTTCTTCAGCTTTCGTATGAATTTAGTCAGCTTGATGACAGTGAAGATTTTATTTCGGCATACGATAATTTTTTTAGGAAATGCCGTACAATCACTGATGTATGGGGTATGACAGAATCAGTGTCTTACAGTGTACTTTCGAAAATGTTTAATATTTTTTAATTTAAATTTAATTGCTTTATATTATGAATATACGTAATTATTTTAAATATATTATGTTTTATTTAAATTAGTCAAAGTATATACACATATACAATGTATTCCGAAAAAAAAAGTGACCAGCCGACGTCATACGAAAGTATACCTAAAATCATAAAGAAATACCTTTTAAAGAGGGTCTAATTTTTTTTTTAAGTTATGGGCAATTTAACTTTTTTTTAAACAAAATCAAACCTACCACGTATTTTGATAACAAAATAAGAAACATAAGTTTCTTCAAAACTTTTCAACGTTTTACATAAATCTTTTTTTATTTTAAATCAATTTAATTATCCTATTAACCAGCATACGAAATTAAATCAGAAATTATGCAAATTATTATTATTATATTGAAAAAAGTAAACATTTGTTATCAAATGTTAGAATTTTTAAAAATAAATCTCGTATTACTCCAAATAGTACAATTTTAAGTATGGGTTTTTTTGTGTATTATTTTACTGAATAATACCTAAAATACTTTATAAGTTTGGTTTTCATATCTTCGTTAATTACAGAGTTATATGCAGCTAAACATTACAGGTCTTTTGTGATTGTAATTATTGGCATTATGATTATACTAAACATCAAGCCTAAATGAGGCATAAACTCGCTAGAGGTGATATAAATAATTTAATAAGTTAGTTTATTTTTTAAAGACAAAATGGAACTAATTAACGTAAAAAAACACAAAATAATAATAAAGTAATTTAAAAATAAAAATAAATAACCAGGAAACAAATGTTATATTTATTTAATTAATTAATCACATTTTTAAAGTGTTCCTCACCTGATTGTAAACAAGCTTGAGCTCTAAATGAAACACTTTGTGTAGTCCTTTGTTTTAACAACCGATTTTCATCGGTTCTAAAAATATTAAGGTAGTGTCCATTAACAGCGTACAACTCAACTCTGCAATTATTGAAGATATGAAAAACAAACTTATACGGTATTCTAGGTATTATTTAGTAAAATAATAAACAAACAAACAAAAAAACCCATACTAAATATTGAATTATTTGGAGTAATACGAGATTTATTTTTAAAAATTCTAAAATTTGATAAAAGTGTTTATTTTTTTTTCAATCTAATAATAGGTACTTAATAATTTACATATTTTTTGTTTAATTTCGTATGTTATTGTCGATAGGATAATAAAATAGCTTTAAAATAAAAATAAAATTATGTTAAAACGTTGAAAAAAGTTTTGGACAAACATTAAAAAATGCGTGGTAGGTTTTTTTCTGTTTAAAAAAAGTTAAATTGCCCATAACTTAAAAAATAAAAGAGTTAGACCCCTTCTTTAAAAGGTATTTTTTCATCATTTTAGGTATGCTTTTGTATGACATTGGCCGGTCACTCCCCCCCCCCCCCCGAAAAACATTGTATAAAATATAAATACATATATGCGTATAATAAGCCTTTTAAATTATATGATTTATTCTTATTTATTCTATTACTTATATACTATAACATCATGATACTATTAAATGTGTATAATAGTAAATAGCTAATATGTACTTGTAGAGTCGAGAACTTTTAAAATATTGATACACGTGATTGGTACAGTGTAAGTTAACCTGGTACATTCATAAAAATCAACAACATAATATTGTAAATGATTACAATTAAACGAATTTTGAATTATCAAAATAAATCGTTGGTGTCTGACAAAAAAAAAAAAATTAAGTTATAAAGCAGGTAACATACTTGCAGTTTGTATCATCGTATGTCGTTTATAATTCCATTTACCTACACGTTTCTATATCTCAATTATCTGTATATAGGTACACGAGACGTGATTATACTATGGACATTGTATAGGAAGGTATATTATATATTATATTTACAACACACGCGCGCGTACAATATATTAAATTATACTACATTTATACTCTTCGGTAGGATAAAAAGGACTTTGGTCATCGCGCTGCAACAATGATATTGTATAGTACGGTAGGTTTTTAAAATAGACAGTATAATAATAATATAATGTATCTATCTACAGGGAAAAAAGTAGGCTTAACCTTTATAGGTGCGTGCTGAAAAAAAAAGAATGTTTGCTCCTTACATATTGTCAAACAGGACGCGTACACAATTAATACACACACGCGCGTGCGCGCGTACACACACTTATAATATTATACACGCAAAGAACATAATATTATATAGGCACGCAAGCTCGCGAGTTATATATTATTATTTTTATATTATACTGCACAGGTGACGAAGTATGTACATATACAGGACGATTCGTCAAGCATGCCCCATTTTTTACATTTTAATGATGCATTTATTTGAACTCTGATTTATGAAATTGTCAAGCATTTATATTTATTAAAATACCAATATATTTTAAATTATTTAGATTTTTCATATTATTACTATTAAAGAGTGTCGAGACACAAGTGGCGATAGAAACGTTGCTTTTTTTTTTAAAAAATAACAACAACTCTTTATACTGTAAATCCATTGATTAGGCTCCTATACATACGTGGGACTAATTTTTAGAAGTCGGTACTTTACTTTACGGATGGCAACTTAACTATTTATCTGCTCGTCAGTGTATTCAGTGCGTCGTTTATTACTATAGCGATACGAAATGAGTACAGCGTTGAATTCACGAAATGGGACATTTTGGCGTGGCCGTTTTGGCGTGGCCGTTTTGGCGTGGCCGTTATGGCGTAGCCGTTTTGGCATGAAGCCATTTTGGCGTTAGGCCGTTTTGGCGTAAAATACTTCTTTTTATTTTATCAAAATTTTTTATTATTATTTATACAATTTAAAATAATTCAGTTGATTAAAAAAATATAATTAAAAATTTATAGTTAAAAAAATTACTAAAAAACATTATTAAAATTATTTATTATTATTTATACAATTAAAAAAATTCAGTCTATAAAAAAAATATAATTAAAAATTCATAGTTAAAAAACTTACTATTGTAAAGAAATATTATGTGCTACACCTCTTAAATATGTTAACATGTCTCGTGTATCTGATTCTTGAATTATTTTTAATAATCGTTTATCTGTGTCAATATATTTTTTAAGTTTTTTAGGGGGAGATCTTCCTGATTCCAATTGTAATAAATATGTATCCCTTCCAGCTTGAATCTTTTTTAAGCACGTTATAAATGACCATAATGTAGGATGGAAAAAATGATAAACTTATCCCAAGGCAGAAAAGAATCGATGAAGGTATACTATTATTAAACATACGTAGGTATCACTAAAAACGTAGATAATCAAGTCAATCGATAGTATAGGTACTACAATGTCGTCTGGTCAACTGGTTAATTTTTATTTTTATAAACGTCCATAGGGCTCAAGTACAGCATAGTAATACAAACTTATCATTAAATTATTAAATTCCAACAATACAATAAATATTATTAAAAAATAAAAATATATATACTTATAATAGTAAAATAGAAATATTAGTAAATTAGTAGTTAATTAGTAAATTAATTAATATAATAATCTGAAACATTTACGCCGAAACGGCCTAACGCCAAAATGGCTTCATGCCAAAACGGCTACGCCATAACGGCCACGTCAAAACGGCCACGCCAAAATGTCCTAGATCCTTGAATTCAACGACTGTTTGCATACGCATATAACGGTCAAACGTATATATTATTATAATATAGTATTGCACGATAGTCGCTGACATATATATATATTACGCTGCTAGTAGCTAGGTCGTCTGGACATTAATTGACGGCAGTATAATAATGATAATAATAATAAAATAAATAAAATAGGTACGTGCTGTGTATATTTTAATCAGTAATTAATACGAATCGTACAACTGTCGTCCCACTGTACGATCTGTTGACGCCGTATTGCGTACCTACGTATATTATACCAACAGATCTAAGTCTGAGTTTTTTTTCACACCGAATCGGGTGTAAATCAGAGTCGGCCGCGGGACTCGACTGCTGTATGTTGTATAGCAATACGCATCACGTCGTGTACGCGCTGTCGCAAGCGTAGTTATATTGTACTACTCGACTCTGCTGTAGTCGTGCACTCTGTACACGATATATATATATAATATACCGACTATATAGGCATGACGACAATAATACTCTCTGCAGTCCGTACGATATACCCATACCACCCACCCCCACCCCTACTCGGATCGTCTTCGCGCGCGCGCGCGCTCACGTAGTATATAATAATATATGGATAACCGCGGCCGCCGCCGACGCCTCGGCCGGTACACCTGTAATAAATCATCGTCGCCGGTCTGCGCAGACATAATCATTATAAACCGTATGCGTATATATACGATTTTTCCGGACCGTATCGTTCGAATGATTGACGCACTAATTTGCCTCGCTCGTTACAATACACACATAATAGGTAATATTGTACTATTATTATATATATTATACGTACTATATATTGCATTATACGCGTATTATATATCAAATCCCGTCGGCAGGTCGTCGCCGCGCCTAAGATTTGATACTATACATATAGGTATATAATGCAGGTATAGCCGACTTCGTGAGTCGACTATACACGATGACGTTTCCTCCGGGTAAACGAATTTTTTCCATTCAACGGGGGCGCCTGCATCGCGCGATATAAAATCAAATTTATATAATATCATAATACGCGAATGTTCGTCGCGCGCGAATGTCCGTCAACCATTTTACGCGCGAACAACACTGCTAAATAAGTGATGGTACCGAGAGAATTTGCACATTTTTTTTTTTTTACTTCACGTTTTATTGGCATACTCAACACTTGACTGTTTTCCACGCTCTTTTTCGTCGGGTCTAGCGGTACAGGATGTTGCTTGTTCGGTGTGTTTTACTATATAGATCGGGGATGGGAAACTGAAAGTTATTAGAGGGCCAATTTTTAGAAAATTAAAATTTAGCGGGCCAGAGTGTAGAGAGCAAAAAATAAAGATCATTCAAAAAATGCATTTTAATTTAGCATAGACTTTGAATAATTGTATGATGTAATTTGAAAATGTAGCGCGGTCCGGATAAAAAAGGTTCGCGGGCCGCCAGTTGCCCACCCCTGATATAAATAATAGTTTTACAGTACAGATAAAGCCATAAAAGCAATATGATATTAT
The DNA here is from genome assembly GCF_020882245.1 of Rhopalosiphum padi. Lineage (NCBI taxonomy): Eukaryota > Metazoa > Arthropoda > Insecta > Hemiptera > Aphididae > Rhopalosiphum > Rhopalosiphum padi. The sequence goes on along the minus strand of NC_083600.1, from coordinate 48,185,328 downwards.
AACGTAGGTTGATGTATATACGATCAGGGAGAACAGTAAGTTTTGACGCGTTAACAATTGTTATAGAGGTGAAAATAATGCAAAATGAATTTAAAGATATTTTTATTGCTCTTACAACGCACATAAGATATTATTTTTTATTTTTTTTTTACAATTATTTATTAATTAAACATCAATAACTAGTAGGTATATTTTTTTACATCGATTCGAATAATTGTAAATTGTATGACCTTATTATACTACTAATATTCCAACATGTGTGTGTGAACTTACATATAATATTATTTGTTCTATACCATGTAGGAATTAACATTCACCAGTGTATAGGTAATTCACGTACTGTTTAAGCATGTTATTTTATGAACACTCAACAACAAAACACTTCTTAAAATTATTGAATAGGTATATAACAAAAAAAAGATCCCAAACGAAAATCGTTGTAGAACGGTTTATTAAATTGTCACAATCCCGTGGGCGTGGTTCCATTTAAGAAAAATGATGTATTTATAAACATATAACATATTATATTATTGATTGATGGAAATTCGACAGCGCATTGAGCGGCTCGCAGTCGAGGACTTTGATTTAGTTAAGAGTTCCGAACGCGATGCAAGCATTTTGTTCGACGTGTTTTGGTATATCTGCCTATATTATTATATTATTATTATTATTATTATTATGTGTACACATACCTATATTATATACTGTACGTAATAGTCACCGGAAAAATGAATGCGAAACTCACTGGCTGGCACGTTTGAAGTGGCGGCTGTATCGATATGCGACTTAAATAAAACATAGTATATAATATTATGATGGGCGCGTACAATATATATATATATGCACAAATAGACGCGTAATATGCAATGGCGTTGTACCTATAGTATCCGTCCGTCCGTTTTCCTGTCTGTCTGTCTATACGTTTGTTTGTTTGTTTGATTTGTTTGTTTGTTCACAGGTGTATTGTACTTACTCTGTCACACACACACAAACGCACGCACAGAATAATATAATAATATGTCTTTGGGGTTTAAACGGTAAAAATGAACTATATATATTATTGTAGTGAGTGTAATGTTTTTTAGCGAATCGCATACCTAAACTCGATTCATATATGGCGTATTTTGTATAGGCGTTCCACGACTTAACAATAATTCAATTACTTATGGCTATGTCGTATGGATTGGTTACGGAAAAAAGAAGTCACTCGAACCGTTGTATATAGGAATATACAATATATATATATACATATATAGCCATGTAGGACTATATTATTTACCCATCATGTATTATACGCACTTCTACAGGTTAGTAAATGCACAATTTTCACGTTTAAATATTTAATATATTATTCAATTTCGTTAAAACGTAAGTGGTAAATGCTTGAAAGTTTAATCACTTCAACCGAAATATATTATGGAAACCAAATATTAGTTTTTTTCTTATCATTATTTAAAAGCTACGTGCATCGACGCACCGTTAACGCCTGTAAAAAAAAAACGGTCGAACGGCCTTAAATTCTATGTAGAGGTTATTGTGCAAGCGAACGTTTTAATAAACACATACAAATAATCTAACCCGTGAGCATCGGAAATTTTTTTTATTATTGCGCTCTATGCCCGACTTTGGGCTACTTAGTTTTCTTGTCTTTATACACCGCACTACGTTCTTTGGCCCGATAATAATTAAAGCATTATCGACAAAAAAGTAATCTTTCCGGTATTTCAACACTTACAGTATTGTAACACAAACAAATATTTATTTAGCATAATAAGAAAATCATGCTTCGAGATTTTCAAAGAAAAAATCGTATCACGTATGAAATAGTTACGTGCCGATTACCGACTATATAGTGGCAGGAATGCGCAGTAATAGACAAGTTTTGGCCGGTTACGTTCTTTCGGTGGACAGAGTATAATACCTATACATAGTATCAAAGTCAGAGTCGGAAACGGATTGGTGCAGCGTTTCGATGGTATTCAGTACACTACGTCAATTCCTGAACGGTCAATATATTAAACCAATAAATATTTATACTCTCCATTTCTTCCTCGACGATCTCACAAAATGGGAAAAAATATAGGTGAACACAAAATATGCGTCCCAAACCACAATCTTTGAGCCAAAGACCAAATTAATTTTTATGCTTTTTAGTGAAATGATCTATGATTGTATTTTTTATTTAACATTATAATTAATACATGAAATCTAAATATATAAATGACAATCTCTATGTGGCTTATATTTTTTCGTCAACATATATAGTAATATTATTTCTCGTTTATAATCACAATATGTAATCGTTAATACCTATAAATATTTTTTATTTGAATTTAATTTATAATAACTTAAATGTCTACCTATTTAATATTGTAAAATAAATAAGTGATTCCTAATTTGATTACAAAAGTTTCACCATGCCACAATTAAGCTAATTGAAATATTGAATTATTAAAAACTAAAAAGTATTAGTTTAACATATCGACTATAAAACAAATAATTAATAACAAAAAATATATTGGTTGATAATTCGCTTACATTTTATTAACTCTTAACATAATTTAATTAGTATTAATTTATTGCAGTGAACCATTTATATAAGGTACGATGATTTTAATAATAAACTGTACATTTAAAAAAAAAAAAACAAAATAAACACGAGTCGTGCGTCTTGGATACAATTAGTTTAAAAAGAGGGTTGTATAAAAAAAGGTCATTGAATCGAAAACTAAATGTCTCATTTCCTCATCAGTCACAAACTCACCCCGACTTTCATTCTCGCAAAAGCGCCCCGACAAATTCGCTTGAGTAAGAAGATAAAAAATAACAATATTATTTACTCATCGTTTCATTATAGGTATTTTAATGTAAGTACCTATGCTACATAATATTGTGCACGATATTATTACCACTTAATAATAAAGTCTAATAAGTTATTATAGACAATATTCATATGGATTTTATGGTAAATACTCGTATATATAACACATATTATAGTATACCATACATAATCAGAGCTGCAGGTCAAATTCTTATCCAAATCCAAAATCGTCAAATAAAAGGTTTTGAAAATCCTAAAATCAAACCCTTTAAATAATGAATTTAAAATTCTCACTTTAAAAATGTTCTCGACTAAACGTTAAAAAATTGCATTATCCAAGGTTACGCACCATAAACACATCGATATCAATGTTTAATACCTATGAATAAACATCGAACTGCACGATACCTTTGGGCCGGTGGTCGCGACTACTGGTACAGTCACCCCTTTTTTTTTATCAACTGTTAAAATATAACTCAAAAATAAAATCAAAACCCTTTGTAAACATAATTTTTAAAACCATAATCAAAAAAATCCTTTTTAAATTGATTTTGGATTTTAAATAATTCCCAGCTCTGCGAATAACAATATTCTTATGATATTTGTGTTTGTGCTCTGTTGTATATTACAATAATTGACGTTAAGATATGTATAACAACCACTGCGGCAGTGTCCGCGGTTCGGCTGACGTTCTAATTGGACCAGCAACCGCGTGTGGGTCGTCGCAGAATATATAATGTATAATAACCCGTTGCGCGTATAACGAGCTATAACTTATATACACATAATATTATATTGTTATATTATAATAATCGCGGCGTATTCGTCTATTGTGTACGCGCCGCGGCCGAGGAGTTCACGAAAGACGGTGAAAAGAAAAAAAAATATGAGAAAAAAAAAACGCAATGTCATTTCCCTTATACACAGGTACCCACCTACCTACCTATATCTACCTACCACTGTATAATATTATATTATGTTATGTACGACGACTGTACATCCATTTCGGGTTCGTCACTGCCTGATCACCGTCATGTGATCGTCTTCGTCTTCATAACCGCATTGTATACATATTAAATATTATTATTATTATATTATTCGGACGGAAGACGCCGTGGTATTTTAGTTAAATAATGTTATTAAAATACACGTTCATATTATAATATTATATGCTAAGCTCGTGTGAAGGACACACAAAATATATGTATACCTATAGGTGTATAGGTACAATAGGTAGGATGCTCGCCCTATTTCTCTACAACACAAACTTTTCTCTATATCAATCTTATAGTAAATTTACTTACACATTGTCTCAAATGTAAAAGTATAGCTACAATTTTACATATAATATATTAAAATATTACATATTTTATAACGTCATATAGTATGTTCTTATTTCCAACATCTACACAGGCGTGATATTATAATATATTATAAATATTATAATCAAAATAAGTTTATTGAAGTGTATATAGGTATACGTACCCATAACGTAAAAAAAATGTTATAAGAAATGAGTTTGGTACGTGAAAAAAAAATATATTAATTTTATAAGCATATAATATAGTGATTATAAAATAAATTGGCAGGGGACGATGTGTGCAATACACATTGACAATGTAATTTAATATTGTGTTAATAAATTTAATTTCACCACCAACCATAAAACAAAATCAAATAAGTAAATTTAATTCGTCTATATTTATTTGGGTTGCGCATTTTATTATTAACAAGGTCCATGAAATTATGCAAAATCGACTTCTTTAATTCCAGTTTTTGTAACACTATTAGTTAGTAATTTGAGCGATCTGTAAGAATTGATGGTCATAAATCGTTATTATATATATATAAATTCAAGTATTTTTAATTATCCACAAATTTAAATAGCGGCGAACTTCTTTAAAACTTTGCCATTTTGTCTTTTTCGAGTTTTTAACCGTGCCAAAATATCGTGCACAATTCGTAAGCATTTGTACAAGCACGAATTCGAAATTTGTAAGTCGCCTTAAAAAATAAATTAGCTGTGATCTATAGAGCTTTATAAACGTACGGCGTGTGCATGCATGTTCTGCGAAGTGGAGTCAGTGGACGTAATTCGTTTGTGCAGCGACCGTGATCTAATATATATATGCGTACATGATTTACGGCGTTATTTCACAGGAATAACACGAATGTTCATCATTACATCCCACCCAACAAAATAGTATAACCTGTAAAATGATTATACGAAGGTAGGCACTATAGCTAGGCGTACCTACATATATACCTCGGACAGTCGACTATTGTACACATCGAATTGTATAATATATGTATATATATATATATATATATATATATACATTATATACATATAAAATATGTATATTTATCGTATTTGTGTGTATATATATATATATATATATGTCATAATATATAACATTGTACAAGTAGTACCTATATATACATACATATATATATATATATACAATAATAATATGTCCCATTGTGTCAACCTCGTCAGACTCGCGGGACTATAATATATACGCGTATATGACGACGACAGAAATCAGTTTCGCGATGACTTTTCGCTTTTTATTTTCTTCGAATCTTAGGGATTTTTTTTTTTTACACCGTCGTACGCGCTATGTAGTTTAACCGTAAAAAATTCTCATTTCATTCCACACGCTATATAATATGTATATGTATATATATATACACAATAATAGCGGTCTAACGACGGTCGGCGCGACGATAATATTATCACACGCTATACAGCAGTGTATATATCCTACGCATGTGCATATAACTATATATACCCGGCCACAATGGACAGTTAAAATCTCCGGCAATACAATAATACATATATATATAATATATGCGATAATCGTTTCGGTTTTGCGCGCCAAAGCAGAGGTATTGGTACACACGTATGTATATATGTATATAATATTCTAAATAACGATATATGTAATATATATATATATTATGCGCTCGAGTCTCGTCGTTATAATATTATGTCTTGTTCGCGTTCTCTTACTCGACGGTTAGGTTTTTATATGCGCACGTCGCGGTCGTTTGAAATCTTCGCGCGGCCGGTTATTGTTATTATATTGTTATTATTATTATTATTATTATCATCACCGTCGTCGTCATCATGGTCGCGTATATTATTACGAATTGCGGTTTTACGGAATTGCATATTGTCTCGACCGTGTGCCGCAATCGTCGTTGACGTATACAGAGTGATTCGCCAAGCGTGCTTAAATACCATTTTTCTCTTTGATATTCATTTAAATTCAGATTTATGCATTTTTTAAATGTACTTATTATTAAAGACCATATTTTCTAATTCTTGAGATTTTTTGTACTACTCGAGGAATGTGCTATGGCACTACAGACCTATTACATTCAAACAAGATTCCCCATTTTTTAATGTAAAGTGTCCAGTGTGGATAATTTTTATTTTAACGTCCTATAATATTAGAACGAGTAAATTTTATGACATTTAACTCTTTGTATACGAATAGGATAATTACACCAATTATTAAAAAAAAGTTATTTATTACACTTATGCCATTTTTGCACATTGTAAAAGTTGATTGGTTATTATTAATTACTAAGATTTTCAAATCACCTTGGCCCCCATCATCTATTATTCTTAGTATACAAAAATAAACAAATCAAAAACTATACTGTTTAAATTTTGATTTTGACAAGCTTAATTTTGATAAAAATTATCTTTTAGTATGAATAAAGTGGGTTATTATTTGAAAACCAAAACTTTTTTTGTAAATATGGTCTTTAAGGGCGTTAAAAATTTAAAAAACAAATTTTGATTAACTGAATTATTGAAAAATAAGTGGTAAGTATGCTTGCTAAATCACCCTGTATATAATAATAATATATTATATATAAGTACGCCCGATATGATTATATATATATATATAATGGTCGGTGCGTCCAAAGAGAAATCGATTTCAATTTTGACCGCGTTCGCCACTCACTCTGCCGCGCACAGTCTTCGCGTAATTAAATTCGTCGCGTGCTGGTTCTTTATTTTCATTTTTAAATTTTCTTTATGTTTTCGTCTAAACGTCTTCCTAAGAAACGATAGATAATAATATAATATAACAAATGCGCGCTTAACCAACTGCCGTAAACAATTTGTTTCAACGCGTGCACGCGAACATACATACAAAATATTATTGTATTGTTATATTAACTTATAAGTCACAATTGATTATTACACTAAAATGATTATTTAAAAAAAAATTGGTTCGAGAAGAACTCGTATATAATACAATAGCACATCGTCGTATGGCATTATTGTATTATATTATTATATTTTGAAGAACGCTAGCTATTATTTGTATTAAAATATATAATACGTATACAGCTATATAACCCGACTTTGTACGTGAAAAAATGAACAAATATAAAATACAGCACTGTATCAGTTTATCTCGATTTTAGTGCACTTCAATTCACGGACATATCGGCGTCGATGTAGCTCGCTTTGCTAACTAATTCGACCGAGACATAAACCAACTGCCTGTGGTGGATTTTATATAACGCTTAATGTATTTTCGAACGTGGTTCAAACTACTTCCTAAACTTTCCTGATATCTCTAAAAACAATTTCTGAAACTTTCGTTAAAATCTTTCAAGTATTTTTCAAGTCTATAAGCTACAAAAACATAAGGACATTGCCTTTTGTTATACATTTGAATAACAACAATACATTTAATATTATTATTATTTAAATCCCTTTCGGATAGTCTATATATATATATTTTAATTTCATTGTTGTATTCAATGGAAAACCTATATTGTATAAACAAAAAATTATTCGATTTGCGTGAACCAAAAATGTATGAACCACCTATAGCAACCTATAAGGATTAAAAAAGTAGCTTTCAACACCCTCCCCCCTCCCCCTAAGTCTCGATAAGTATTTTATTGATATAATTTTATCGAAATCGATACTGTATGTTTTTTGAGATTATCCATTAGTAAAAAAAACTCATTTCACATTTCTATATATTTATATAAGTATATTATAGCTAAACATGCTGTTAACCTCGTGTTTGCAAGATATCCATTTTTAGAATTCGATATCTATCGCTATATTTAATCTATGCTACATTGGCAGCGAGATTATACTATTATAACATACCTACTGTGAATATGAGTAACTTGGCAATGAATTCGAAACGTATAAAAAATAGTAATACAGTGGTTGCTAATGTATACCACAGACCATGATATGATACCGCCCACTACCTATATTAAGTTTAATTAAATATATTATTATGTTCTGTGTTAATTTTATGCTATAATTTACCTATTTATTCTGGTTATATTTTCCAAGACTTTTCTAATAATGCCCTATATATTTTTATGACGATCTATGATTGAATTAAAATAATGCATATTTCACTATTGAATATGGTGAATAATTTTTAGACGACTTCTTAATGCATTTCTATTTAATTTTTATCATAAAATGATGTTCGTGCGGCGCGGGCGTTTTGAATAGGCCATTCAGGTACACTACCGTCGTGGATCCGTTATCCCAGTATCTCATTTAATATTAATATGATTATTTTTTTTTAATGAATATTTCAATTTATTCATTATTGTAATAAAAATATTATTACAATATAACGATGACAGTTTTTATTTTCATCTAGTGTAATATTCTTTATCTTGTTTAAATACAAATGCGATGACGTACAGTCTAAATTACAACAACAGATGACACTAATATACACCTTCGTACTTACCTTGGCCTAAATATTTGTTTGCTTCATAGTTCATCTGAAATGATCATAATTTGTTTTTATAATATTTATTATTTTAAAATGGATGGCATAATATAGAGTCAAAGGTATTACAGAAAATTAGGTAACATTGTAACATAGTTTAAAATGTATACATAAAAATAAATAATGAAAAAATGTTACATTTATATAAATTAGCACACAGTTAAAAATTATGACATATCTTTGTTCTATATATATATATATGCATTGTAAAATTAATAATTTGAGTTTGAATTTAAACACTAATAAGAGCTACGATTAAAGGGATTGTATTAATTTAGTAAAACACTACTATTTTTTTATTAATAAAAACAAATTTAATAATCTTCTATATATAAATATCATTTATTTCCCAGGAGAATGCTATTAATATCAACATATGACAATGCTAAAAAAAATACTAACGCTTCATTAAACAAGATCTGTGAATAAGAATATTATACAATTTATTATTGATACTTAGTGGTTAGTGCCTATATTAATGAGGCCAATAGTACCAAGCACAGTGTATTTTTCGATATATGTATAATAATCGTATACCTATAACATAATATTATATAGTAAAAAATAAATATAATTCTTAAGACTGTGTGATGATGTTTAATATCATCGATATAGTTCCCTAATAGTTACCGACATTGTACGGTACAATTTGTACCTACGTAAGAATTAACCAGATATATGTATCTATATTGCGGTATAGTCTATAAGACTTAGACTCTAAGTGTATAGCATTGTATGTATTTTTAACCATAGATCTCATGTTAAGTTTATGGATGTAACTTTAATAATGCACATTTTATCAATAAGCTAATGAAATAAATAATTTACTATAAAAATAATGTATCTGCAGGTAAATATAATATGAATATTATCATATTATCGTTTAATAACAATATTATGATTGTTATTGTTATTGGGTTATTGGTATTATACCTACCCTAACTACAGTCCCAGCTTATTGGTATGCAAGTATATACAACATATATTTGAGAATATGAATAAAATTACATTTTTATCTATCATATATTATAGTTAATAATTAATATATAAATATATAATACATGTATACATTTACATAAAGACACTGCAGTACACATTATAATATAATATATTATATTATAGATTCTGAACATTATTTATTTCATCGGGTAAAACAATAATTGTTGATGGGTATAGAATAGATGTGACACGAATATTAATATTTAATAATAGTTTTATGAAAAACACAAAACCAAAATCTTCTCAACGGAATTGCTAAGATAAAGCTGTAGACGTATATAGAACTTCTTCCGCATAATAGAATCTATAGCCTATATACGTTTATTAGTATAACGTACTTATGGGTAATTTTATGCTTCGAATTGTTTTTCTCGCACCCATTGATTTCTGCACTACACTGTATGCAATCGGTTGCATATGCAATTGCACCAGGTGTGCGAGACGTATACCGCGATATAAAACGCGGCTGCACAGGTGATACGAGTGGAGTGCATATACTGAGCTCTCTTTATTCGGATGCGTTTGTGTAACGACGGCGATGACGTTAACGTTTTAAACGTGTACGCACGCGCACTTATGAACATAATTATTCCTATACATACATATATTATTATAAATTATAATACTGCTGGCCGTGCAACTGCACTGGTATGCGATGCGATTAGTACGGCAAGTGTGTATATAGTGTGTATAATATATTATAATACTGCAGTAATATTATAAATGGAAAACGATTTTTCACTTGGACCGCAGCGCGTTAGATACACATAATATATATTATATTATTATTATTATTATTATTATGTACGTATAAAACGTCACATAATAGACGTCCCATATTGCTGCAGCAGGAATCCGACAAAACGTTAATAATTTAGACGTATATTATATAGGTACTGGTACATACCGCGGGTACCAATAATAACCACACGTTCCGAACGCGAGCTTGTGATGTTTATTTATTTATCACTTTTTTTTTCTTCGCTCGTTATTGTCGTAAGTCGTATAAGTATATACAATAAGTTATACACACTTCACGTCATGGCCGCGTCGTTGTCGTCGTAATAACAACAACATCGGCAACGTACGTACAATAGTTCACATACCGAACGATGCCGCGGTGACTATAGAACTGCGTCGTGTACGTCCGAGTCTAATTATTATTATTATTATTATCTCACCCTCTCGTCTCTCGATTCCATTTGTCCCGCGACGACTCGTGCTCCGTTTTCATTTATGTTGTTTGTTTATTATTATTTACCGTCATCGTTTTATACATTCATCGCAAAACGAACGACCGTCGGCGTGTATAATAATATGCGCCGTACCACACCGCAGTGATGAGGTAATAGGTATATTATAACATTATCTATTATATAAATTAGGGTGATAAATGAAATAATCTAAAAAAGGCTAATAAAATAGTTCAAATTAATGCGCCTGTAAAATGTACAGTTTTTATTTTAAGCAAGTTTTGAAAAAAAAAATTATTAAATTAAAAGAAACGTTTCACAGGACGGATTCTCTCTAAATTGTTTTATACGAATTTATGATAAGGAAAAAGAATTATTCTCAATCATTGACTTTATACTCCACTCAATATAGTAAGGTCTATATGTTTTCAATTAATGCTCGTAATTTCAAAAAATTACGATTAGATAATACTCACCAATATTTGATTTTGTAAAAATACTAAAAACCTTTGCACGTTAAAAAGTTATCTTAAAAATAATTGTGGAAAATCCTATCTTTGTGTTAAAAACCGCGAAAACAAATGTTCTAAAAATGAATTAATAACCTATTGAAATTTGAAATTGTCAAAAAACGCAAAATAATTACTTATTATCTTGATTCAAAAATATGTGCAAAGTATACATACGATATTATAAAACGAGCATCGCATAGCCAACTTGGAAAACAATACAAAGTGCATCGAAATATCAGCCCTAATTATGTTATAACGTAATATCTGTCGGAATCGTTTAATCGTGACCGTTATTTATACTCCGACGTCGCCGTGACTGTTTGAGAGTAGTACGCCGCGCCGGTGAGTTGTTCTCCTATTATTATTAGTATTATTGTTATTCGTGTCGAACGATAACAAATCGTCTACATTAATATAAACGTGTTCGGGAAAAATTACGCGCCCGGTTATAACGAGAGAGAGAGAAAAAAAAGAAAGAAAAATCGGTTCTCGTCGACCGGCGAAGGGGGGCGAAAATCGCGGGTTAGACGGGCGGCTACCGCGACGTGTAGATAGTTAATCCGTTTCCACGGTCTCGACAATGGCCGGTCAAAGTCTCCAGTCACGATAATAATATACGTCTCATTTTTTACAATTTTTTTCTCCACCATAATATTATTATTATATTGTTCTCGCTGGCCGTACACCGCGTATAATATACGAGCATTTACTCACCCACCACCACCGCCGCCGACATTCCGATACACATTTAATAATAATAATAAAACATTTTCGAATACGCGCCCGGCACAAAGAGATCTCTAATTGGCCGTAATAAGACGTACGATTGTCCGGTCCGCGCGGCGGCGGCGGCGTCGCACGCGCGTGTACCGTGTGTTTGTACAGCAGCGCCGAACGTTTATTTATTTTTCGGATCTCCTCCCGCAGCATCGCTCACTGTCCGGACCGTAAATAACAATTATAAGCCATTCAATACGCGCACACGCGAACCCGATGAACTGGCGGCGGCGGCGGCGAAGCGATTAAAGACCGTAAATAACGCGTTAAATTGTCCATCACGACCTAGTCGTATTATAATATTATATATACCGACCGACCGACGGGATCGCGCTGTGACGCGTCACGATTCGCGCCCAGTCGTAGAACATATTATTATTATTGTGATTATTAATAATAATAATAATATGAACGTATCCGTTTATGTTCCTAAGTACAGCAGATTGGTCGACTGCTATAGAATCGAGTGTACCTAATTTCAGAGTTTCTTCTGCAATCCGCTGTGGTGGGGACGAGAGGCATAACTATATTATAAGCGGATTGCTTTATTAGGAATTCGCAGTGATTATATCTGTCTTGACGAACAACAGAAATAAACAAACCAGCGGATTTGAACTGCGTACTAAATTTAATATTCTGATATCATCTTATTTATCGGTAATAAAATTAATTTAACATTTTCTTGTTATCGAGTACTTGTTTATGCTCTTCTAATTTATAAATTGTAAATTTTAGAATAGCTAGAATAGGTATTGAAGTCATAATGCTTTTTCATTTTATGGAAATTAATTTTGTTTATAATGATTGTATTTATTTATTGCGTTAATTTAATGTTTTTTTTTATCGTTAATACTATCCATTATCTAATTCTTGCAGCAGTACATGTAAATAATTTTTCAATAATTACCAAAATCTTTATTATATTTATAAACTTATAATTAATGTTTTCGATAGTATTTTTACGATAAATCGCTGTTATTGTGTTTTATTCTGAAATATTATATTTATAAATTATTTAACAAAAAATAACTATACAATATACATAACAAAAATATTCTCACATTTTTCTTCTTATTTACTAATATTCTCTATGTACAATTGTAATTTTTTTTTAACAAATGTACAATTGTATTTAAAAAAAAATTAAACTTACATTTTGAGTTTAAAATATATTAATTTCACCTCCAGTAAAAAAATTATACTTTTGAATTTAAATGAAGTTTTATATAAGTGGATTCGTTGTTACGTACAAGAGATTTCACCCCGTATATAGACTACTCATATATATGCATACAAATATACAATTCACAGATGATTAGAAACGAAGGTATACATTAATTATAATAAATTACACAGTCTGTAATAAATATATTATACCTTATAGGATAAATTTCCCTTTTCTATTCTTTTCCAATTTCGATCTCAATTATTATACAATCGTTTAAATCGCAGATAATCATAGTTAATTACTGCATTTCGTTCTCCTATATAATCGTCCACTACATGTATTCATAATTCATAGATAATGCATATTATAATATTATATATTATGCTACAATAGATTACGTTATATCGGAAAGTAAAGTTATTCGCTTACAAATGTAGAAATTATTATTATTTTCTAATGAACAACGTTAATAACGGTATGAAGTATGGGAAATGTCATATAAATAATCAGATATTAGATATTTATGAATTATGATAATACTAATTGTTTGTTACAGAAAAATAGTCCGGTCTATATGCAAAACAATCAGTTATAAGTTAGATGTCCCAGGAACCACGATAAGGTGATCGCTAAACTATAATTTTCGAAAATCATAGCTTATCTATAGTACATATTATAAGGATGTTAAATTTATTTTTCTTATACATAAGATTACTACACAGCACGAAAAATTCGTGTTAAGAAAAACTGCTTATTTATTTTAGAAATTTTAGAGTGGTGATGAGTTTTTACTAGTTATAGCATGTTTACTGTTTAGATACTAAATTTTAGTAGATCGTAGTCATTCGTTCTGAATATGAACCAACGATACACACTGGCATATATATGATTTCTAAACGGTGATGGGGTCAGGGGTTATTAATGGCGAAAGTAACACCTTAACAATTGTTTGTATTAATATAAGGTGGTTATAATATCTATGTAACTATATGTTATATGCAAGTAACAATAAATCAACCATTTTTTTTACACATTTATAAAAATAGTTTTTAGTATTTAATCCAAAACATGTCCTTATTATAATATTTATATTACATTATACAATATTATTTTCTCAATAATTATAAAATGTATTGTTTTTACTCTAATACATAAAATATCGAATACGTATTTGTAGTAAATATCAATTTTGTCATGAAATTCAAAATGTGTGAATAAACCTCTGTAGAAATAAATTTCAGAAGTCTTTTGGAAAGTCTATTGGTTTTACATTTTTAACACAATATGCACAATTTCCAACAAGCAATACAAACTTTACAAACCCTCCTTGTTATATTTCTTAGTATGACAACCACTTGTATATTTTTAATCAATGATTTTGAAATTCGAGATTCCTACAAGTAGCTAACCCTTAGTTTTGTCAACTATATAGATGGAACATAATACTGTGTTTTGAAAGTTAAATATCAAATAACTTGAAACTTAGAAATGTTAATAGGTTGTAAATTAGATACATAATGGCTTATTAGTTTATAATTTATATAACTATCAACTAAACTAAATGGTACCCGAATGTATTAATTTAGTAATCATCATAAAACAACAACAAATAGTTTATAAATAAATCTGTTAACTAAATAATCTTTTTTAAACATCGTTGAAGCAGCGAATCAATACAATTTCTTTTTCAAATTTGATTTTTAATATTAAGTTTAGTCCACGAATATAGGTTATAAATGAAGCACATTATCATATCGACTATTCTTACCTACAGGTTGCAGTGTGAATACATTTGAAAAGATAGATTATTAAAATGTATAATTATAACACATAATAGTAATTTTATATTTATAATGTATAAGTATAGAATTTTCACAGAGTTTGACACTCGTCAAAACCTATTATGCCAATACTATAGCTATTATAATAGTGATGGTTGGTCAATATGAATGTGTTACAATTTAATTCAATAATATATCATTGTATATAAAAAAACAAAATCGTCTAACAAAATGTCGTAAAAATTTGAATTTCAAATGCTCATAAAAATTAACTAGGCTTTCCGAAATATTTGTTTTGTTTTATAAGTTGGAAAATGTATAAAGAACCTTGTACTCAATTTAGCAAATCTTAAATATAAACAGGAAATTATTCTTATGTACTTCTAATAACAAAATAACTTGTATTTTTTGAGGTTTTCGCGAATTTTATCAAAATTCTAAATTTAAATGCTTATTAAAAAATACTGTGATGACTATAAATGTTCAATATATTTTAATTAGATGAACCATTTGTTAGGAATTTTGTATTTAATTTTAAAACATCACTTTTTTTTAGTTTTGCATCAACTACTTAGGTAGTGTATATACATACACAAAAAAGACACATCATTGTAAAATCAATTGATCCCTCCGCTCAGAATCTAAATTATGAATTTATTTTGGAATGATCACTTTATAGTGAATTCACAACTTGTGAGATATTCTTTTTTTAAAACGCAAGTAGCATGCGGCCAATGTGGAAATACAACTATTACTTATACGAAGTGCGCGTGTGTAAATTGTACATAGATAATAATATGTCCGACATCGTTATTTCCTTGTCGCGAGCACGTGGCGCCGACGTCCTGCCACGAACGACAGAATCGCGTACAAAATAATACAATAATCTATACGATTTATTTTTTTATCAACCGTTTTCATCCCAAACCATTTGTCAATGCACACGTCCATAGCCCATCCTATATATGTAATTTTATATTATAATATACGACGACAAGACGTGGACAGGATAATTCTTGTGACACATGCGCGCACAATATAATAATATTATGAACAACAATGATAATAGTATATATGTATTATAACACAACTTCAGTATTATTATTATTATTATTATTATATACCTCTATAGGTTAATACCTATACCCATACTCGGAGATGGAGATATCGATGCCAATCTCGTACGTCCTGCCCGGCTATACCCGTGTGCGCGCGCACCGCGAGCGTGGGCTTCGTAATATTTTTGTACACATCGGCTGTACATTTTTTTAAATATTATTATTATTATTATTATAATATAATATAATATATCTATTCTCGCCGTGGAACGTGCGCGCCGGCGTCCTGCGGCGGACCGCTCGTGGTCATCGCATGCTGCGGCGAGCGGGCGATATACACAATGATAACGATGATAATAATAATAACAATATTGTACCTATCTATCACCGTCGTTAATATAGTTTGTACACATAGGTACGTAGAGAGGTACGAAATATAATAATATGATAATATTATAACGCGTGTGTAAGTAATAAATCATCGGCGCGGTTTTAACGCGGTTAACACCTATGTGCCCCCGTCGATTATAATATATACTACACTACACTGGTCGGACCGATGACGACGGACGTATATTATGTTATATACTATATAAGCGTATTACACAGAGCCGCTCGCCGTGTATGTATATTGTATATGTGCAGCTACATAATGATTGTTTTGATGTATTGGTATATTATAATATATATATTGTATTATATTATAGAGGTTAGAATGCGGTGCGCATATTGCAGTTGGAAATTATTGTTCATCTCGACACCAGACTATATTATGTTTTGTTACGCGCATACGCAATTGCAGCAGTGGCGTGAATTGGCCAGTGCCGGCGAAGCGCAGGTTACACATATATTTATTTGTTTATGCATTCAATACACGGATGCGAGTCGTCCAATAACATAGGTTATTAGGTATACCTACAAATCGTGGAGTTAAATACAACAATAACAACAATAGCGTAGTATACAATGGTTAATCAGAAAATATTACTTTTAATATAAAATTGAAAATAAGGAAAAAACCTAAAACAAAATGTATAAAACAAATTTCAGACGATAGAGGACTCTTGATTAAATATAATCAAAAACACACGAGTTGCCGGCGACCAATAGGAGATTAGCGGGAGAGCTTAAAATATAATTTTGATTTGAAATTATTGAACAAGATTGTTTGAAATCTCTAGTGCTAACGCAATTAATTTTAAAGAAAGCATTTCAAGACAAACAATGGATCCTATAGTATCGAATTATAAAGAAATGTTGAGAGCAAAAGTATACGTCGTTCACTAAGTAATGAAAAATGAAAGCAATTTAAGACATTATTATAGAGGAACCATCGTATTGAGAAGTCTATAAGGGTATTAAATTTAAAATAAATAAAACCTAAACAATACTTCAGAACAGTTTTAGCATAGTATTTTGTTTGATACGGATTATTTATCCAGATAAAGAGGGCAGTATTCTAAGTTGAAACGAACAAGCGAACAATCGTAGGCGTACGCAGACTTCAATTTCCGGTCGAGCCTGGAACAATTAGTGCCCCAATACATGGACAGTGCGCCTAATTTTTTTTTTGACACATTAACATACACTCTAATTGTAAATTAAAAACTGTGTAATATTTATATGTATTAATAGAATCAAGTTATATGTGCACACAGCATTAATGTGCTAATTTCTAGTCATAATACATTTTTCAAGTTAAAAATAAAATTACATATAATATTTTATTAATACATAACTAATGCATATATGTACCTACATATAAAATTAGTAATGTACAAATGTGTAATTATGTAATAATTTTAATTAAAGAAGAATTATAAATGAATTTTTCAATTTTCCATAGGCCATAGCGTACGTATATAGTCATAATACATATTTTATGTACAATGTTTTTGTTAGATGAATAAATCAATAAAATGTATTTAACGATAGACAAATATTTTTAATTTTATTTCACTATTATGACAAATACCATTTTCATGATCTGCACGAACATATTGTTATAATTAAATATAATATATACAAATTTGAAATCTTACTATGCCTCTAAAAATATGCCGGTCGTGCCCCGTACGCGTGCCTACGAGAACAATGGATAACTATTAAAGGAATATGATCTATGAATGTACAAAAAAATAGGCTTGATAAAATTCAAATTACGGATATAGCTCTATTTTTAATTATTTCCTAATTTATGCCAAATATATAATATATACACACCGCCAAATTCAACACATTGTGCACACTATAAACTTATCGGTCGAACCACCTAATCTATTTATATGAAATTTAGTATAATATGATCACTATATTGATCAGTGCCAAAAATAAGAAAGGGATTTAGTGTTTATACAAACTTTCAAATTACATCCAAGCCCCGTGTTTGTGATGTGTTACATTAATATAACACGCCAATTTTTTACCAAATAATATGTTATATTTTAATTCAATAATACGTGTGCATAGGTATATACTTATGTGCAGTCTCAATTATAATGCTTACATGTAGGTATATACCGTTTTACATATATATAACTGTCATCAATGCGCGACTCGGGTTCAATATTAATACATTATAATATTATTGGGTATATATATAAGGTACATTAATTATTGTCGTCGAACGCGTGTCGTGCCACCCAGACCGCAGTCAAAGCTGTGTAGAACCGTCGATGCTATACGATATCGCTTAAGCCCGATCGGAGCTGACCTTGACCCGTTGAAGCCGTGTGGCCGTTATTTATACACCGCGTGGTGCGGTATACTATATAATATTATATTATAGGTTCTATATCGAATCGTTTATCATAATATTAAATTATATTATCACTGATATATATATTGCATGCAGCTTTCGATCCGGCATGGCTCGTACGGTTATGTTATATCGTATGGGTGTGTGTGTGTGTGTGTGCTGCACTTGAACGACGTGACGACGGCGGGTCAGAGGTCGCTGGTGGGTCACATGACGTTTTAATTGAACGTCGTGTGTGTTTACGTGTGAAGAAGTCTCTCGAGTTTTGACGTGTATTGTTTGTACGCATCGTGAGAAATCTACCGGAAACGATTTGTCGACGCGGGTCGGCCGAGTAATCAGTATAATGTAATGATGATGATGATGATGATGATGATGATGATGCTGATGATGATGACGTTGATATAAGTGTTATTCATGAATACCAACTATTTATATATGTATATGTAAACGATATAGTAGGGATGGTTGTCGTAAAGGTTAGCTAAATTTTAACACCACTTGAAAATATTTGTATTTCGTTGTTCAATCGTTTATTGGAAAAAAAAATTGATTGCCAATCATACAAGTTTGAAACTCATTGCTTACAGATAATAATATTGAGTATTTTGAAAAAGTGACTTATTCAAAATAAACTCAATATAATATATTATTATATTTTAATAACCTGTTTGGTAGAAAAAATATTAATAAGTTAAATCATACAATAAATAATAGAGTCATATCATGAAGTTTCCACACGTATCACAAATTTTATCGACTATTGGGTTTTTCTCGATGTTATATTGTTTTCTATAGAACGTGGGGAAGTGTTTGATCAACTCAAATCGTTTTTGGTCAATCCTCAGGAAATCATACGCGTACCGCAATGCAGTAAATGCTGTACATAATATAATATATATTATAATATTATACATAAACGAAGTTTCCCTATCGCGATACGCGAACGTGATCGCAGACGGAAGGCACGCGAGAGAGTGAGAAAGAGGAGTACGCGCGTCTGGAACGGAAGGAAATTGCTGCAGCAGCACTATACATAATATATATTATATATATATAGTGGCGAAAAAGGATCGATCTTAGTGTCGGCGGTGGTGAGGTGCAGAGGTTGTAGGTTATTCCGTGCGAAATGCGTGTATATACTTATATATTTACGTATATTTACTTATGTATGTGCAACTTGCAAGACCGACCCGATAGCGTTCTGGATAGTCGATACCGCCAAATTGTGCGTTTTAAAACTTTCTGTTCGTATAATTTTAATGGATTTCGAGGGTTGTAATAGTTATATATTATAAATTATAATAATTATTTAGGAACGCGTCCCCCATCGTTTGCGCAGGCTCATTACACGCGATGATTATATAATATAAACCCCGTTGTATTATGTATGTATATATATAGAAAGGGTAAATTCCATAAAAGATTTAGCAGTCGTGCGTATACGTGCAGTATATATATATAATATATATGTAAATCTCCGTATATATTACGTACACCTATATTATTACGAGTATACTATATACATAAAAGTCAAAAATAACTGGTTACCGTTTTTGCCGCGGCTTTTCTTTTCGGATCGTCCCCCATCGGGCACGTAAACGATGAGACTGATCTACTGCATGCAGCCTGCACCACCACCACCACCGCCGCCGCCGCCGCCGCCGTTACACAAGAGATGATATAATTTCATTCCACTCGTCGCCCACCGCGCGCGCCAACGTGGTCACAAATACACGCACCCCCCCACGACGACTTTCACGCTAGCCCGTCATCATCCTTTTATAACCCTCGTCCGTCGCCGTCGTCGTAGTCCGTAAAAGACGGTACACTATACGCATAGCGCACATCACACATACACGCGCGCGCGGGCGTATTTACGAGCGTATAATTCTCGGGCGTTTACGCATATATAAAATACGTGCCCAAGGTAAATAAGTAATAAATTATTCAGAGCACACAAAACCCACCGCCGTCGTCGTTTCTGGCGAGGGGCTGCCGGAGCGGCGGGGAGGTGATGGGAATCGGCGCTGTTTTCGGAAAAGTCATCATATAGTCGACGGTGGCACGCCGGGAAAAGGCAACGGAAAAAAAAAGGCCGACCGTCCGTGCGGAGTTAATATTATATATATATATATATGATGTATACGTGTATACGGCGGTATATATATATATATATATAGTGGTGGTGGCGGTATAGTCGCAGTCGAACCGCAATGCCTTGATTACCAGAGTAAACACGAGATATTAGGTTGTTAAGCGATGAAGGAGGGTAATTGCGTGGACGGGCGGCGATCGACTGTGTGTATATACGTGTATACGCCTCGCGCGATGACGGCAAAACGCTGTTTAGCATGGCAAATGAGCGGCGCGGCGTGTTTGCCCGAGCCCCCCGCCCCGCGCGCCCACACGATCCTGTATACATATATATATATATATACACTATATGTATTACGTCTATATTATATTATATATACTGCCCCGTCTCCCGCGCTCTCATCGGGGTAAACGGATTATTTGTAAGTACGCGCGCGCGTGTGTGCGCGGGGGCGTCGTCGTCGTCGTCGGCGGCTGTGGCGGCGGGAGGAGCGGAGGGCCATCATGTCGTTTGATGAACCGAACGCGGGGGCGATCGGCGGACGCGGACGGAGCTGCGGAGAGATACGGCTCGTGACGAATGATAATTTCAATATTGAATTCGCACTAAATCCTCCTCTCCTTCCGCACCCCGTCCCACAGCTATATATCGTCCTCCTCGTCGCCAACGTCATCTCCGTCGCACTGACTACTCGCGCGCGTATTGTATATAATCTATATATATTAATATATTATATACTTTGCGCCTCGGCGGTGGCGCTCTCGTCGCAATATCATATACATTATCGCAACACCGCATAATATATATAGTAACTACCTACCACCTATATATATTATAATATATTTAACTTTGAATCCAAAAATCACGCACCTTATACATAAAATACAAGACAAACTAACGTGCATATTAATACAGTCTTTATCGTTTTAAAAGAGTATAATGTGCGTTATCGACATAAAAATAATTTAAGTTTTAGGCATGAGTGTTCCCGACTCGTTAGAAGCTCAGGGCTGCTGATGGGGGCGTAGTCTTACACGCATAATACTCGTATAAAATCGACCGACACTGGCTGAAATAATTGAATTTAATGTAATATCGTAAAACAATTAATAATAATTAATTTAATGTATTTAAGTACTATATAATCAGACTGCATTACGCCCGCAGTATATGACCAATAAAAAATAAGTAATCAATTTTTTTTTTTAATTAAAGGGAGAATAAGATTCTTAAAAATGTGCAAGGGGCTGATGGAATAATAAAGGTTGGCAAACATTGTTTCAAACTAAACTTATTATCTGCTTACGATAAAAATAACGAAGTAAATATAATTTACAAAATATACACGTTTTCCCTGGTGTATTGTACTGCAAACTTAAGAACTTAAAAAGTTAAATCAATTATAAAAATACATACTCTTTCAGTCGTTCACTAAAGTGACCAAAACTTGATTAAAATTAAGTTGCCAAAAATTTATTATCGTTTAACTGAAAAACGTACAATAACAAATATTACCGAATTGTATGTAATATAATGCTGCAGGCAGATGAATAGCCGAGTTGTTCCCGCTACTGTAAAGTATGATAAATGATAATATATAATGAACCTGTGGAACACTATTTTAAAGGAAGTAATATTCACGGGGAGTTTAAAACGACAATATTGTGTGTACACAAGCTTTTGAATATTAATGTGTTAGCACATAATTGTGTATGCACCGTTATAATTTATTTGGGAATACGGTTGAAAATCGTTGTTAAACATTTAATCAGTCTTGTTAAAAGTGCGAAAAAAGTTTTTAAAAAAAACTGAATTATACAGTTGCGTATATTTTGAATAAAATTAATTATACTTTTAGTTTAGTAATTATTGTTTACTGTTGCAGCGTTAATCTAAAAATAAGAAAGGGAAATCATAATAATATTATCTGTACGACGACGCCGACAAAGTATTTACCACGTGCACAAAATCTTGTACGTTCATAATAGAAGTCATTAAAAACTAATTACTACGAAACCAATACTCAAAATACTTATAGGTGTATGCCTACATCAGTGTTAATTATTATTATTCGTAGGTAAGCAATCTGTCTTTCACTTCTAATGTCAGAAATTCTTTTACGTTAAATTATTATGGGTATTCATATTTTTGTAAATAAATTATTACATTGTAACACTATAATAATACTCGTATAATATTATGTAAGCCGGAGACAATATTTGAATTTTCTTTATGAAAAATAATACTATAAACAGTATGGGCTGACATACGTCATATATCAATAATTATAATTTATATTTTATTATTTTCTTGCGCATGGCGTATTCAGGATATTCTGAAGAGGGGATGAATATGGAAAATTAAATTATTGGCGGTAAAATTAACTTAATTATAACAATCGTAATACATTCATATTATCAGTATTCAATAAAGTTATATGTATTTTTTTTTAAATTTTCAATACAAAATCGAATTATCTTAACAGTTTTCAATAATCTGATATGTATTTTATAACTTATTTACTTGTGGTTATTTCTCCATATAATATAGGCGACGAAATGAACATTATTAATTATAAGACATTTATATTATCAATAAAATTGAATAATTAATTAAGTGAATTGTAATTACAAGTTATAGGTATTATTATTATTTATTATGATATCGTTGAACAATAATTGTTCTATCTTCTATATTCGTCTGCATTAATATGATTTATGAACAGCATAAACAATGAATCAATTTTATTATCTGATTAATGATTATCATGTTTTCAACTGTTTAATCGATTTATCAAAGTATCACATATCACAAATAGTATTCATTTTATAACAAATTAGTAAATAGTAAATAGGTTTATTTTTTATATAATAAAACGTTTCATCGATCGTTGACATTTGACATTATCATAATTCATAACACTACACAAAAAATCCCCAAATATATGTTATTAGTTATTAATAATAACTATTATTACTCCATCAAACGTGTCCAATATTTAAATTTATACGAAATTCTAAAAAATGTTTTATTGATATCACGACTATCAATGGCAAACTCTAGTTGGGTCAGGTGTCCCCTTTCTTGCCGGTCGTATTTTTATAGAATATAACAACGTAAAAAAGAAATATTGACCATTTTTTATAAAAAAATCTTATAGAAAAATGAGTTTTAAATTAAACTTAGACACATTAAGGTTAAATACTTCATTATTGAATGATGTTACTTGTTTGTAGTATAAATAAAAATGTATTAAAAACACTATTAATTTATAAGTAGGATGTATTTAATGTTATATATCTAGTCATTTAATAATTATAAACGTAGTATCTATAGTGCAAAAAATACAAATTTTAATTTTTTTTTTAAAGCTTTTTAACTCCTCCCCACTTAGAAATCTTGACTACGCCACTGATTACTAATTAGGTACGACAATAATTATTATTATAGCAGTCGTCAAGTCTGGAACGGGTTATAGGATTGATTTGGATACATCTTTGGCTTGACTGAAACGTTTATAATATATACGATATATACCTTTATGCGTATAGTAAATAACAATACGTGACATCAGTATCGCGTGATATGTAAACTTATGCGCGTCTAACGAATATTAGCCTGTTTCGGGATCCGTCTTCCGTTGCCGTGTAAAACCAATTGCCGACAGTATTGAATAATGGCGTGTCGAAACAGTTGGGATATTAATAATAATACGTCGTTATTAAAAATATGAACCGATAAGACTCGGTGCATCATTGACGCGCGCCGCAGACGGCAGGAAAAGCGTGAACAGCCCCGAGGGATCAACCACCGTGCTGCAGTGTGACGGACGGACGGCCGAGGCGGCAAGAGAAAGGCGTCCGAAAGCGTTTTCCCAAGACAAATCGATACCGCGGGCCACCGCGCTGTCGACCGCATACGCACACCAATCGGTAGAAAAAAAGCGCACTGTACACTGTCTGCATATTAGTGGTAATAATGATATTATTATAATACTTACAGAGGCGAACGATTGCGGGCCCGTAAAATGAGGTACCCACCGAAAAGAAATCACATTATCGCTGTCAATAATGATAATTATCGAATAACGACTTATTGCGGCACCTGCAGTCTCTCGGGGCCGTATACGTCGCATATTATTAGTATGATATTATTATGTATACGAGACGAATGAGACAGTAAATAATTTCGAAACGGTTATTTGAGCGTCCGACACGTATTTACCTAATAACTCTCGTAGTTTGATAGTAATAATAGTTATTTGACTTCAGAATGAAAATATTATATTATTATTAATTAACAACACTAGACTTATTGTATTACGAGACAAAATATTATAATAGGACGCAAAAATAGGTATGTGTACGCGCGTCCGCGACGTTGAAATGGTCACTTCTAAAATATAATATTAATATAATAAGGTAAGAGCGAGGACCCGCGATGCAATGCCACGAGCCAGTCACGCGGGAGCCCCGTCCCCCGTGCACGCGTTGTGACGATAATATATTATGTTATTGGTGCCTAAATACCCAACAGGTTACAACATTATTATCATTATCATTATTATTATTATTACTATCGGCGGACGTCGGGAACGGCCGATTTTCGGTGTACGATTTGTCGGCCGATAATAAAACGTAAAATAACATTATATTTTATACTAACACACGCACACGCGCGAGCGCGCGTTTATACCGTATAATAATAATAATAATAATAATATAATAACGATATAACGCGGTGCGTGATAAATCGACGTCGCCGGACAACAACAATAATAATAACCGACTGCGGCGGCGTGTTTTTTCCATCTCTCGGATTAGGTTGTATAGGTCGTACTAACGCGCTGCGGGTTATATAACACGGTATACGTGCACAAACGCTAACAGGCCTTGTGACCGATAGCTTAATCATACCGATGTACCCCTCCCCCCCCTTTAACCGTAGATGGTGTATTATTCTCATTACCGCGTGACTTGTTATAGATTTAATAGACAATTTTCGTGGTAATGAGCTGTGTGTGTGCACGTCGGAGCTCGCGCGCAAACTAATAGCGTAAATCCGCCGGCACCGCCACCGCAGCCGAGTTACTTGTTATTACCTACTAATGAAGCCGTCATCGCCGCGCGGGCGGTTTTCCTCGGCGGATCCCGCGCTGCTTCTGCGGCGGCGGCGAGAGACACTCCCGGACCCCCAATCTCTCCCCTCCCCTCCCCCCATCGGCCGCCAATTCGTCAAAAATATCCTAAACATCTATAATTAACGAACGGGGGGGGGGGGGGGGGAGGGACAGGAAGAAAAACCTCTTCGGTCGTTATATACCTCACACGCACACACACGTCATATACATATAATATGTATAAAATGTATATGTATATATTGTATACATACTGCAGACATGTGCGTATACTATGGTATATACTAATAGTCATAGGCGTGCGCACGGGGGGTTCCGAGTGTGCCTGGGCACCCCCCGACATGTAATTGGGCCCTAAAATTTAAGTCTTATAGCATATATATGGGTCCGTATTTTAACTAATGTTACTAGAATAAAAACTGATATTTTTTCTAAAATATGTTGTAAAAAATTATGTTTTGGGATAAAAAAAATAATACAAATTAAAATATTTTAAATTTGCGTGGTAAAACTTATTATGATTATAACAACTAGATGTTATTGACTACAAAAGTAAAAATAATATATAAAATATATTGCAATTATCTTGAAAATAGATTTTAAGATCCAACTATCTAATGAAATATTATATAACTTGATACTATAGTAATACTACTGATTAATATGTGATATAATTTAAGTAATGTTTATTCAGGCATTAAAATTGATTAAAATATGTACATGTCTTGTTAAGAGAGGGCTCAAATTAAGAAAAGGGTCCGAAAAAGTTGTAGGCACCCCCCGAAATTTAGGTCTGCGCACGCCTATGCTAATAGTTATGCACTCGCAGTGTCCACCGTGTACGATATCTCTGTATATTATAATATGAAGTATATTCGAGTGATCGCCGAGTTGTGTGCACACGAAACTTCCTATACGTTTTGCCAGAGTGACGCGAGTATATAGCGTTACGTGTACGCATATATTTAGTATTGTGGAGACGCGACGGTTATGGGTACGTCCGTAAGTAGGTACCTACATGAAATATAACATATACATTATACATAGTATTAAACGGTGTGACCACATACAAATGTATATACCTATATAAAACCGTATGGTTTCCTGAGAAATGCATTATGCGTATTGTACTAAACTTGCAAGCAAAATATTGAATCAATCGGAGAGCATTTTTAAAGTTTGTCAAATAAGCTTTTTCGAAAAGATCCTATTCGGATTTCTTGCAGCTAGTCTTACTTGAATCAATAAATGGATATGAAAGAAATAACGATTTTCGCAGTTAGTGATGATATTTTTCGACAACCCTGTTGCACAGGAATGCCTGTAAACTACAATTTTCAGTTATTTCGCACCCATAAAGGTACATATGTCATATGCGCATACATACATGTGTATATGTAATTATGATTATGTACACAATATATTGTGCTGCGCGATTGCGTTTTGTGCATCCGATTTATGAAAACATCACGTACTACACATCACGATGTACCTACTCGACATGCGTGCCGGTGCAAGCGATGCATAAGTAAAACGGTTTTATTGGCTTCGTTTGGCGCATGTAACGCGCACACAATATAATAATTATTATATCACATATAGGTTTAACACGATATATTATTGCCTATACGAATTCAATGATTGAATGATGTGATTTGTATATACCATGATGTATGACATATATATATAATATGTAGATCCCGTCAATCAAGATAGAGAACGTGTTTGCGCGTATACCACATATTATAATTATTTACTATTTACCGCGGATTCGTTTGCACATCGGTAGTTCTATTATGATATGATGAGTAAATTATATATGTAATATGTAAACTAACCTCAGTTAACTATATATGGTTTAAGTGAGTTTCATTAAATTTGTTGAGTGGCAACAATGCTAAGTTTCAAGTAAATTTTACGATAAAAATATTATTTCCCTTACAAACTTTGCCATTCCTACCGGCTCCCACCGGTATTAGGGGTTGAATTTCTCAAAACCCTTCTTAAACGATGCATACATTATAAAATCAACAGCCTCTACATAATTTCAATCTATAATTTCTATCCACGCAATTGACTTTCAATAATATTACAGTGGTTATTCGGTTTCACCTACTTATTAGGGGTTGGTTTAAAAAAAAAGTAGGTATTTCCTATATGTTTTCTCCGGGTTGAAGTTATGTCTAAACCAAATGTCATCAAAATCGGTACAGAATTCAGTTGTTGTAAACGTAACTGCAGACAGATAGCGATATGACGCTATACATATTATTGTAATTTATAATAGTTCTATTGTAAAGCTGATTACGCGTATAAACCTGTCCACGCAATTGTGCACGCGTGCAATACACATTTGACGGACGTGGTCATTCGAAAAAAAAATAAACGGAAAATCACGGCCATAAATATTATTATTTGTGTTACGCGTTTTTCGATAAGGTTACCTATACTATAGCAGTGAAACCTAATCACTTCTTAAAGTTACAAATTTTTTAGTTGCATTATATACACGAACATCGTAAAATACCTATATGAAAATTCTTATAACAATATATCTGTGTAAGCATATTACACCATAGTAATATAGCGTTAACACGATTAGATATCGATTATAAATCATAATAAACTATAACTTTAAGAATGAACATTTTACAATTTAGAACTTTCCGGATTGATTTACGGAGTTTAGATTCAGCGGGGCATGCAGTTAACCCTCTTGTACAAGACTTTAAAAATCCGTCACTGACCCAGCTCGGCCATATGACCCTTTGAATAGACCCTTCTATAGGTGAATACTCTATATATATATATAGGTATATATACCGTTATAAGTCATGTTATACATTATTTATGTATTTATATTATATATATATACATTATACAGCGAGAGAGGTACTTTGTTCGAGGATTGAACGGCGGTGGGTGTGCAGGACGTCGTTATTTAATTTTCGACGCGGAAAGACGAGTGCGATAAGTTCCGAAGTCGGAGGGTGGAAAACGGTTTACCCGCGCCGCGGCGGTGGCGAAAGAAAAACAATTTAGTTCGGCGGTGGATAAAAGGGAAAAGGAAACAACTTTTGATTTTCATATACGCGAGGTAAATATATATATATACGCGCGCGCGCGTGTGTGTGCGTGTATATATATGTACAACCGTACCCACTCGTTTTGACTGAAAACTGATTTCTCGGTAAATTATCAGTGCAAGCGCTACAAAGCGCGATAATGTTTTCGCAGTTCGTGTAAATCTCTTTTTTCCTCCGTTTCGCTCGCGTTCACTTTCCTCTCGCTCTACCTCTCATCTTTATACACTGCAGTACACACCCATACATCTTCCAGCTTCACGTGTGTCTATCTGTCTCGCACGCACACGCAAACACACATAACACAACATAATATATATAATATAATATACACGCCATACACGAGCGAGTGCGCCGTGAATAACACGACGCGACGTAAATTCCGCGAAATAGTCGAAACTTTTCAACAGGTATTGATCCGAGAAAAACACGCGCGAGCTCCGCCGCTTGCACATTTGCCCGTCGCTGCCGCAGCATTGTATATACACCAGTGTTATTCCCTCATTCGGCGAAAGCGATTTTTCTCTGCTTGCTATATGTACAGAAACGCCGTTTCGGGAGGGCAGTGGTAATAGGTGTACCGTAGTGGCATCCCTTTATCTTTTCCACGTCTTATTATACACCGCCGTGAAATTTACATCAAACGCACCGATGGCTGTGCAGGGTGCTGCAATAAACGTAATAAATATATACTGCATAGTGCATATTGTTATTAAAACCGTTATGCACATAGTATACGTAATAATATTCTAATTATTTGATGCGTATAAATTATATAAATAATGTATATTAGATTCCGAACGGAGCGATGAATGTATTGATTTTACAATGATGTGTTCGTTTTTTTATGGACCAGTACTACACCATATTGCATAAAGATTTTCGCTATTATAGTAATTCATTTTTTAATTAGAAATTTATACTTTAAATGTTTATGCCTAAGACTTAAAAATTAAATTTAATAAAAAAAAATCTTCTGGAAAATCAAATTAATTTTTATGAGCTTTTTAAATTCAAATTTTTACAACATTGGCTATAATAACTATCTACTATTATAATGACTTTTTCTTTCCAAAGGATTTTTTTGTTTTGTTGTAATTAAAAACAAATAACCGTAGATATTTGAAATTTTCACAAAATGTTTATATTATCATTTTTTATAGTTACATGGTATAATTTTCAATATATTTTAACACTTTTAAAGTTATTTATAGACATGAGAAATTTTCAATTTTTTTTTTTTTTAGTTTAATTTAAAACTATTATGCGCGAGAATTTAAACTTTTATGTATTTTAAATTATTATCACTAATACGGCGGGTCGCGTCAACATTTTCGTTTTATATATAATAAGATATAGATTAGAAGTGACCCACTTCGACACCTTTTTTTTTTTTTTTTTTTTTTTTTTTTTTCCGTTTGAACCGACAGCAGAGGAGGATCTGTGTGAACACTACTACTCCTCTGCTGCCATCGTTTATTAATATTTAATAAAAACATTAATACATGCACATTCTTAACATATAACTAATTATGGTTGCTTCACCTTAAAAATAACATTAATACAATAGGTACAATACAATGTAATACAATGCGATACAATAATAAAGTCAGTCAGTTGGAGCGGCTGCCACTGGATTCGCTCTTCGTTCGGCCTCAGCTACCCTTTCATCACGCTCCTTGCAGCTTAAAATGTTGTCAACCATGTCATAAAAGGACTGAGTGGCACGTTGGGAGGCAGCCCGTAGCCGGTCGTTCTCGCTGAACGGGACATCAGAGGGGCCGCACAGCAAATCCTGAACGTCTCCCGGAGTTATATTTCGGTTACCAACAAACATCTTCACTGGCAGCCGAAGCGGATCCCAGTAAGCACAATCAAATATCGTGTGTTCCACAGTGTCCTCAGGGTGTTGGCAGTACAGACAAGCCGCATCAGGAGCGCGCTTCATCCTGTGTAGGTAATACCTGAAACACCCGTGTCCAGTAAGAGCCTGTGTTACATGAAACGTGAGGTCTTTGGGGCATCTTTTCGTCCATCTCATCAGGTCCGGAAGAATCGTGCGCGTCCAGGCGCCTCCAACGCCCCGACTCCATCTGTTCGACCAGGCAGCAAGCAAGATGTCTCGCTCTGCTCTCCGGATTTCATCCTTAGAATCAGCTCTGTCCGGGTCGTCAAGTTTACTTCGGACTCTTTTGCGTTCCAAAGCAAGAAGATCACCCGGAGGAGTTCCCGCCAGAAATAAGGCTGCCTCAGCCGAGACTGTGCGGTAGGCCCTCGTGACTCTGAGAGCCGCAATCCTCTGTGCCCGGATCATAAGGTTTCGACAGATAGCGTACTTGCATGCTCTTTCCGCCCACGTTGGACAGGCGTACAGCAGCCTGCTGTTCACCACAGACATTAGCAGCGTTCTCTTAGCCTGTGAGGGTCCTCCAAGGTTGGGCATGAGCCGTCCTATAGCCAGCGCTGCCTGGGACGCCTTCCCCGAAACAGTAGTGAAGTGTCCACTGAAAGTAAGGTGCGAGTCCAGATGGAGTCCCAGGTATCGCAATTTCCTTAACAAAGGAACTGTGTGACCCCCTACAACGAAAACCGGATCCCGATACGCCCACTTCTTAGTCAGCATGATGGCCTCTGTCTTGTGCCGTGCTAGTTGAAGTCCGTGAGCGCCCATCCAGCCATCAATAGCGTCTAATGTGGGGTTGACCACCTCTTCCAAGGTGTCTGAAGTCTCTCCAACTGCGAGTAGGGCTAGATCATCTGCGAAGCCGACAAGCTGAACCCCCTCCGGAACGTCCATCCTGAGAATGTCATCATAGAATACATTCCACAATGTGGGGCCGAGGACCGACCCCTGCGGAACACCCCCTGTGACCGGCCTGTCAATGCTGTTCCCATCGGTTGTTCTAATGGTAATTGTACGATCCTCCATGTATGACCGTAAAATTTTTAGGAGGTATCGGGGGACTCCTCTGCGTCGAAGAGCCTCATCCACGTGCTTCCATGGCGCAGAGTTGAAGGCATTCTGAACGTCGAGTGCCACTAGGACGCATAGTTCCTGATTTCTTGAGGGTCCATGATTGGCCCACTTAGCCAGGTCAAGAACCTTTTTGATGGCGTCCTCGGTGGAGCAACCCCTTCGGAAGCCAAACTGGTTGATACTGAGTCCACCAGCCCTCTCTAAGTGATCGTTAAGCCTGAGTAGGAGGATCCTCTCAAATAATTTCCCAGTGGTGTCTAGCATGCAGAGAGGCCGAAAGCTAGATGGATTAGATACTGGCTTGTCCGGTCCTTTATGAAGAAGTAGGAGTCTGGCCCTTTTCCACCTAACAGGAAAAACTGACTCACTTAAACATCTATTGTACATTTTAACAAATATATCGGGGGACCTATTGGCAATCAGCGAAAGCATCTCATTAGGAATCCCATCCAGCCCGGTCGCTTTACCCCTTGACAGTCGTGAGACAGTTAGCCTGGACTCCTCTGTGGTTATAGGTGGGCACTCATTACCATGATTTAAGTTGTAACCTTCGGCAGTGGTGGTTGGAAAGCTAGGATCTACTTGGCTATCCATCGGCACACATTGCCAATTGATAATTGGCATAGTGGGAAATAGGTGATCAGCAATCTCGTTTTCGCGTCCTATTGCAGCTAAACCTGGTGGCTGTCTGCCCAGCCGCCCCGAAACAATTCTGTATGGCACACCCCAGGGATCGTTATCTACCGATGCGCAAAGAGCAGCCCAGCTAAGCTTCTGTGACTTACGGATGGAAACGCGTAAAGCCTTGCGTGCCTCTCTGAAGGCAATTCTTTCCGCTGTACTGCCATCAGGGCCTTGTCTCTTAACCACTCTGAGATATATGCGCCTATTCCTTATGCATTTGGCTCTAAGGTCGGCAATCTCATGGTTCCACCAATGAACTGCTTTCCGTTTGTGGGCTCCGTAGACTCTTCTGGGCATACAAGAATCGCAGGCATTAACCAGATAGTTGTTGAGAACCTCTGCTGCGTCATCCACCGAAGCAGGCTCCTCCAAAACCGGTGGTCCCTCATCCAACTTTCGAGAGAGCGCAGCATAATCGAGCTTACGTGTGGCCCATCCTAGATGTACACCCCGTCCCATGGGTACGTTATCGTTAAGTGTTCGCGAGTAGGGAATGAGGTTGAATGTGATGTAGTTGTGGTCGCTACCGGAATAGTCATCGAGGACCTCCCAGTCCACTACCTCGTAGGGGCCCGGGCCCGAGAAGGTTACATCAATGACCGAAGAAGACGCCCCTCTCTGGAAGGTAGGGTGGCTTCCAACGTTGTTGGCCCAGAGTCCAAGACTTGCGGCAAAGGATTCAAGAGCTTCTCCTTTACTATCATCTACACTAGAGCCCCAGTACGTGGACTTAGCATTAAAGTCACCAGCAACCAGGAGAGTTTCATTCTCTCTTTCCCCCTGTCTTATAGCTTGTTCAAGACCATCCAGGAATCCCTTAAAGGCATTCAGGCGGTCCTCTGCAGAGTCGCCGTTGGGGGTCCAGTAGCAGCTGAATGCTCTAACATTCCCAAATCGGAGCCATGCAAAGCCCGGGCCAGAACCAGTCTCCTCCGCCACAATGCCCGCAATGGTGGTCAGTGCTATTGAGCACCTCCCGTCTGAACTAGAAGCCCAGCTGGGGTGGTTACATGGGGATCTGTTGTGCTCACTGAGGATGAGGAGGCCAATGTCCATGTTCAGCACGGTTCGGGAAAGTAGCTGTTGGGCAGCCCAGTCGGTGTGGAGGTTGATTTGCAAGCAGTGAATCATTGCTTCGAGCGTGATCCATCTCCGCTGGCTTCCCGCCGAGACTGCGCTTGCGAATTGTGCCCAGCAAGTATCTTGAGCGCCTCCTTCCTGGCTTTGCACATACCTGAACCTGGCTTATGTTCAAAACGTTCAATGCCTGCTCTCTCACATGCAACACATCGGTCCTTTTCCGCCAAACAGTCTTTAAGTTCGTGTCCTGGTTCTCCACAGCGTCTGCAATTCAACGATAAGTCGGGCCCGGAACAATTATCACTCCGATGACCGAATCCGTGACATCTAAAGCACTTTTCGGGTTCAGGACGCCTAGGACGAACGCGGCACATTGTCCATCCAATAGGGACGCGAGTTACAATAGCGGCAGAAGCTCTAGTCATTCTGGCGGTAGCAATTTGCTGGCCGGACATGGTGGACCAAAGGCCAGTGATTTGAACTGCCTGTCGTTCGCAAATTGCAGCTTGGTCATCTTCGGATCCGGGTATTGCCGCCCGTAATGCCGAAAGAACCTCACCCTCGGTCGTCACTGCGTCGAGGTCAACAATCTCAACAACAGTAAACTGGCTAAGCTGTGACACTCCTCCAACCGCATCACCCAGCCTGGTGGCTATGGCCGACGACAATTTCTGGGCTGCTACTACAGATCCCGCACCTTTGGCTAACTCAACCAGCAAGTGCCCATCCCTGGTTTTGCGCATGCCAGTAACCTGAGCTCCCAGCTCAACCAAGTTCACCTCGCTGTTATTCCTTACTGCACGAACGGTGTCAGCGTACGACGAGCCGGCAGCCACCTTGACTAAAACCGCCGGAGGCTTAGCCCTGAACTTCGCCCCAGTCCTCATAGGTATAGGAAGGCCCATTGCTCTTCCACTGTGCGGAGCTGCAGTTGCTTTCCTGCCAACAACTTCCCTCCACCCTTCGCCATCCGTCTCCATCGCCGAATCAGCTCCAGTATCGGCATGATTTTCCACTGCTGATGGCCCCCGTGCACCTGCCTTGGCTGCGCGACGTCTTGACGACTCCTTCTTCCGGCGCTCCTGCTCACTCTCCCACCAATTAGGAGTCAGAACGGTGTCAGTTCCGACGTCCACCATCTCCGGCCTGCTGAGGCCCTTGTCCACTGAGCCGGTCACTAGTACATCTCTCAATTTCTTAGCTGGGGGGAGAAGTGGTGATCTCAATTTACCCTTTTTTGTTAGCATCGGAGCCACGGTGTCATAGATATCTTCAAGCAACTTCATGAGTCGGTTGGACGCCGATTTATCGCCCCCTGATCTCACTTCGTTCATTGCTGTTTTTAGCGAAGATTTTATGTACGCCAGTCCAGCCTCAATCTGGTTCTCACTGCCCCCCACAGTGGAGGTGAGTGTGGGGATTGTGCACTTTCTTTTAATACCCATCACTGGTGTCGTTTCCCCGTCGGTACACGATCTAGCGCCCACCAGTCCGGGACTTGGTGGCCCAGCCATCCCGGCACCCGAGACACCAGATTCAATTTCCATGACGTCATCATCGACCTCGAGGTTGCCGTGATTCATGCTCCTGCGGCTCAGAGCTTTCTAACTACGCGTCACCCTGTATAATATACAGTGTGCAGGTAGTCTGAGCGGTTCCGTGTGCTATTTGTTTATATAGCTGTTTCAGCTGCGCGCCGCCCGAAATCGCGATAACGAGCTCGGCGATAGCGGCGACGACCGTTCGCCGGTTGACCTTTGGCCGACCGCGGGCCGATAAGAAAAGTAGTAAATGTTACTCTTACCTTAATCAGTAGTCGTACAAACCTAACTTAAAACTGCCCTTATGGGGAAAGTTCTTATAGGACCGACTCAAAATCGACACCGATCCTCGCGCGCACTTTTCAGGCACCTCTAGGTACAAAAATCACAAAAAACTGTTAACAATTGTCAGCTGGAGGCGCAATAATATTAGAACAGTGCTATTACGCATGCTACCACTAAGACAGCCACCGCTGAACTGACCCACTTCGACACCTAATGTACACTAGAGTGCTACTCACTTACCTACCTCATTTTTATTTATTATATATTTATAGATGTATATTATATTGATATAGACGACAAAAGCTATTTCTAACTTACAACTTTTAAATTTTTTTAATTCATTAAAACATTAAATAAGTAGATAACTATGTATAAATAGGCCTTCAACATCATACGCTTGCGATTATGCATAAGTAAAATCTTTGTATTTATTTAAAAAATTCAAATTGCGCCACCATGAGTAGGTACTGTCATCGCCTCAAAATATCATTGTTGATGTGTGTTATGCGTATAACGTTTATGTGCATGATATGTATACATAGGAATAACATTATGTACCTATTCGTTAGGATTTCAGAGAAACCCTTTCGATCGCAAGTCGACGAACCGCGTCAGACGCAATTATTATATTATTACATATTGTAAGTAAATGCGTAAACCAAAGTTTGAACTTTACTCCGAAAGTGTATCGTGCATACATCAAAACTAATTTGAAAGTAAAAGTAATGACAAGACGGTTAGACGAGTTCCGATCGTATAAGTATAGATAAATATACCTATATATAAATAGGTATCAAAGCCGGGAATCCCGTTCGAGTAGGTACGGGGTAGCTGCCTATCGTGACTGTTCCCGCGAGTCTTTTTACTACACTATTTGAATTATACATGGCTTACAGATTATAATATCGTAATTTCATAACGCGTTTCGTACCTCCTACCTTTGTCGATCTCGAGATTATTATTAACCATGACGATATCCATCATGAGGTAATATAACACAATGTTATTGTTATTATATTTATGCGTTGCGACTACACTGTATACATATATATATATACATATATAAATGGGTACCAACGCAATATGATGAATGATTATTAACGCGTGGGATCGAGATTATAGAATTATTATGTTATTTTAAGCAATTATAATTTCTTTGCGCATTGTGCGTCGGCGTTTTTTTCACCATCTGCAAAAGTCTGTCTGTTCGCACAGCACAACGCGATCGTGGTTTCAACGGCTTTGCATACACATTAAATTATCATAAAATATATAATATTATACGTATCATACGTGTAGCTCGTTAACGATTACGAAAATATTTCTAGGAATAATAGGTAGCTATTACAGGCTCAGCGTATTCGACTAAAGAATTTACGTGATAATTCATCGCGTTTGTAAAAAAAAATGTATATTGTATACATTATACATACATGCTATACATGTACGCTGGATTAAATACTCAATGTTGATTTACGTTGAATTTTATAAATATTAAACGCGGATAGAGATTAAATGAGACATTTTCATATGGTTTTAAAATATTTACTTTTTTACACTCACAGTTTTAGGTCAACGATTTCTAGCATAATAATATACATACCATAATATATGAGACATATAATAGGTATACTCGTTTGAAAAAATCGCATGCTTTCAATCGCATATAATGCATATTGTACTTATAAAGGTATATCACCATATAGGTATATACATCCATATATATATATATATCATGTATTTAAGTACATGCAGAAAAAACTTACTGCAGTTCTATTTATACGAATGACAAAGCCATAACACTTTTTTTTAAACGTCTCGTTAATTATCGACGTATATGTATATTATTATAGAGTAGACAGACTACTAACACCTAAATCAAAGTTAACTACTGAAATTACCTATATATAGTATCTTTAATGAATATAATTTTGAAATGTTCTATATAAAAACATGATATTATGTTATGTGTTAGTTGTTTATACGATTAAATATATCATATATAGTATATACCTAATCTAATAAGCCATATATACGTAACTTTTTGTTATTGTTGCGTCTAAATCAGAAGACTTTATTTTTATCTTTAGGTAAGGACATTTTAATAGTCACTATATTATAAAATCTCTGTCAAATTCTCATAGTTATTCTATATTTTTTGTTGTTGTAAAAGTTAAGTCTAAATTTTCGAAAGAATTTGTATTCTTAGATGTATTTTAATATCTTTCTGTTTTATTATAAATATTATTATCTGTTAAGAATTTGTGTAATAAATGGTTATTTGATTACTTTTAAATTAGATAATATATGTTATAACTTATAAGCAAGACAAAATGACATTATTTATCATTTTTGACTTACCTAAGTAAATATATCATTAAAAAAAAAAAAATAAATGTACTGTTTCCGTGTTTCGTTTGTAAAGTACTTATTGTTGCAGTGAGACAAGATTAATAAAGATTCGGGTGGAATACCTTTGTGCTAACGTATAGAATTGAAGAATAAGAAATATTAAAAGTCGTTTGGCATTCCAGAAATGTCGTGTAAGACAATAAATAGCTGGCGCTATTCGAGAATTATTAGATAATATTTATGATAAGCTAAGCGAGTCACTATAATAGGTTATTTTTTTATATACCCATGAGAAAAAGTCATTTTTAATTTTGCAGAAAGTACGATATTATAAATTTATTTTGTAAATAATTTTTTATAAATATACATTTAATCTTCGACTTATTAGTGTTAAAAGTTTATAACTAAACTTTGGAAATATTGTAATGTCGGATCATTATTTATAAGCGTTACGTATATTGTAAATTCCTATACGCGTCTCCGTACATATTAGGTATTTTAAAAATATTGTGCCGACAATAATAATACGTTATGAATGTATTATGATTATGGCGGGTATACCCGCGATGTAGGTACACGCAAACAAAACCAGTCGTTACGACGATTTTATTTTTTTTCCTAAAAAAAAAAAAAAAATATGGTCAAACAAAATGGAGAATGGAAACACACGGCTTATTACATATTATTATCATTAGGAGGTACCTACGCAGGTATATACAAAATATAGATAGGTATGCAGTACGTAGGACATAACCTCTATCTACGTGTACGATGTATATTATACATATATAAATATATGATACAGTGTCACGATGCTTCGAGCAACCAGTCGAATCAGTGGCGCAGTCGTATGCCTATTTTTACACGGATATTATAATATGTATTATTATTACGCGATGGTGCATGCGTGCAGCGTGCACACGCTCCGCCCAAAAAAAAAATTATTGTCTCCGGGGCTTTGCCGACACAATTACGCCGCGGGAACTCTGGCCGATGATGTACACGTCGTAACAATAATATATAATGATATTATTATAATATTATGTTGTAGCGGACGAGAGGTCAAACGCCTTATTGACGATGACGCCACGAACGCGGACTATAGTCGAGCGTTTCTCGTCGCTGGCATACAAATATACAATTATTGTATATATATATATATATATATATGCCGTACGCGCGACTGCCGTGAATGTGGCCCGCGGGTGATCCATATTAAACGTAAGACATCACTCGCCATTTATCATTATTTCAGAAAACATCATCATTAGTGTTTTTGAAAATATTTCTTTTGCATAATTTTTGGGTCGTTACATTTCTGAACAAGTTTTATTTTTATTGTTTTTTAAGATTTTTATACTCTTTTGAATGATATAATATAGCCATATAGGTACAGTTTTAATTTCATATTCCGAAGCAGACTATTATTCAGAGTATTTTGAACTATACAAATTTAATTTCGAACTATAGTAGGTATAATAACCGATTATTTGTCAGTTATAAAATATTATTTTATTTTATTTTTAATTAGTACAGGCCTAGGCCCAAAATAAATGAGATATATAATATAGATAACAAACAAATAATTATAAATAGTAACAGTTATAAAATTTATAAATCTATCAAAAGATAATAATGATTAAAAAAATATTAACAATAACCCAGTCGAACAGATTTTAAGTATAATTGAAGGTGGGGGTTTTCATTTGAAATTCACGCATAATATGACGGTTAATAGGAGACCTAGCTAAATAATTGGTAGAAGAAAATTGAATTAAAAATAAGGGATTATATCTAGTGGGACGAGGACCATTTTAAAATTTACTTGAGAGATCAGTCAAATAAATTAGATAATAGCTTTTTTAAAAATGATATATTAGTACTACGTCTATGATCAGTAAGACTAGATCAATTTGAAGCAATATGGACACTGGACAGGCTCGTAAATTCGTAATCATGTGGAGGACAGGGTATTTTTAGTAAAAAGCAGCAAAAGATATTATAAGTACCTATTTAAAGTTTGTACTCATAAAATACACTGGTCCAAAATTCGATTATTAATTCAAAATATTATTAATTAGTTGTAATTAAAACTCCAAAAAATATTCTGTCAAAAATAAATTCTTAAAAAATATATTTCTTTAGAAGAATGTTGTTTTTTGATGATTTAAAATTACGTAAATCAAGTACGTTCAAAACGTTAATTGTTTTTGAAATAAATAATTATCTTACATTAAATTAACCACACAATTTAATTTAATACATCATCCATTACTACACTATTATACAGTGACCCACACTGGACACCAGCTGTTCAGAAGAGTGGTATCCACTTAGCCATCTCTTATTATTTCTATTGTTAATTTGTCAATTTTATTATTTTAGATGTACCACAATAAATATATAAAAAAACATAATCTAACCATTAAAAGAGGGCGAGAGGCAATGATCCTCAATCCTAAAATGGGCCACTGTCGAAGTACTAGCTACTTATTGGTTATAGACATAATAACTGTTTGTATTATATGTATTGTATAAGTATATTCGCGTATACTTACTATGCATATTATAGTAAACAACAGTGGTCAGATAGTATACTCGTATATACTCAAGGTATATAGTACCTACCTACGCACTTTAGAACGTTATACACACACACGCATACACATCACTCTCTACAAATACATAATGGACCGCCGCAATCCTTTTGGGATTCAACACTATATGTATAATATAATAATACTTATATATGCATGTGTAGTATATACATGTATATACTCGCAGATATTTTATCCTACTCACATCCCTCCAGCAGCAGAAATGAAAACACGGTTCGCAGAAATAATCCTCTCAGGGACA
Organism: Rhopalosiphum padi; assembly: GCF_020882245.1. Taxonomy (NCBI): domain Eukaryota; kingdom Metazoa; phylum Arthropoda; class Insecta; order Hemiptera; family Aphididae; genus Rhopalosiphum; species Rhopalosiphum padi. Next base: position 48,144,358 of record NC_083600.1, on the reverse strand, counting down.
TCGGCGCGTTTCTGACACCAGATGGCGGTGCTCCTAAGAGCTTTCGGTACCACCCCCGCGTGAACACGACCCCTACACAAACACTCCTCCATCCCCACTCTCGCGCGTCGTCCTTAATCTCTGCGCAAACACCGTCGACCGATTACAATACGGCGCGCGCCCTAATGTGTACACACCCCGACCGCCTGCAGCACCGCCGCCACACCGCCGTCATCTGCCGCGTCGGCTTTAACCGCGACCGACCGACCGACCGATCGACGACCGATCGCGTTCGGCGCGGGGTGTGTGCGCCATCCGCGCGGTTCGTCGCATTATTGTTTTTAACTTTTTTGTATTTTTCTTCCGACGCCCCCGCCCGACGACAATCCTCGTCATCGGAGTAATTCTCCGTGGCACTATATATATATTATTATTATATACGTTCGCGCGCGTGTATACATAATACATCATATATATATATATATATATATATGTATATATATGTACACTGTCTTATCGGAATAAGTGCGTGCGTTTATATATATATTTCACAACCACCGGGTATATACAACAATAACAGTAAAAAAAAATAATAACGCTCCGCGCAGAGCGAGACAACTGCTACTGCTGTGCTGCAGTTCAGACACGAGGAATACTATGCACCACGACGTGACGGCGGGAAAGTGTGAAAAATAATAATAATACAAATACCGAAATACGCAGCTGTATACGCGTTTATAATATATATATGTGTAAACACTGATGCAGTGCTGCTACAGATACGCACCAGCGCGGCCGACCGTATATTATATACATATTAGTGTGTATTATACGCAGTAAAAGAGACTCAGAATTTACATGATTTTGTAACGAAAATGAGAATTACCGGTATCAAAAGAATAATGGTTTTTGGGCCTCGTTCCACAATCGAATTAGGTTGGATCTACACACACACACACACACACGGTCTTTGTGCCAAGAGCTCACGCTCGGAAATGGTTAAAATCATATTTAGTCGTCAAAACGAACTATATATGTATACGAGTATTATTATACTGCTTTATATAATATTTTATCGTATAATAGTTAATGCTTTATAATTTTTATATATAGGTATATATAACTATACACACCACGCGTTGTAATATACTTATTATAGGTATACATATAGAGACGAATAAAAATTCATTAAAAAAGTATCGAAACGAAATTATTAGTATAATATTGTATCAAGCGTATGATATGTACATAGAGTTATAGGTAACCACGTATTATCTATTTAATGTACATAAACGTAATATAATATAGACGAGATATTCTTCTTGTGACACATTATAATCATTAATCAAACGTGTCTTCGAGCATAATAGTTATGGAGGTGCGATATAATAATATTATATACTATATGTGCATATGTATAGTATAATGTCTATAGATGTATACCTAGATGGTTATACTGGTAAGGTATAGGTGTTGATAAGGTTTTCAATACGATTTTGTCGTGACGTTCAAAACAATAAAGTAACAAAATCTTTAGAACAGCGTGTATTCGTTAATGTGCATAATATACTTAGAAAGAGAGTTTACCAAAAGCGCTAAAAACAGTAGGTAACTTTATAAGGTCACCTATACACATATAGGTTATACTTATTTTAGTACGACATTTTTTCTTTGTCATCTTATATCAAAAATTATTGAGAATTTTTTGAAATAAACAATTTTTCTAAAATGTTATAAAATTAAAAATAATGTGTTACGTTCATAAAGAATGTGCGTGATAGGATCCACGGCTTCTGTACAAAAAATTTGAGCAAGGCAATAATATCAATCAGGTATTCGGTCATTTTTTAGAAATTCGAGTTTGAATGTAAAATGTTTAGAAATATTTTACAATATACGAACACAAACTTAATCTTTAAAAATAACAATAAATGCCACGGGGTATATATAATGTGGAGATTCCCTCGTTTATGCGGGAATACACTTATTGCCTATAATCAGTCCGGCAAATAGAATTTAAGTCAGCATTCGCCGCATTAGTACTGACTCTAGAGAGATTTTTCGTTTATTTTTATTGAATATAATTTTATTATATTATGAAATCATACAAATATATTAAAATTGTCCATAACAGTTATAATATATAACGCACCTACTGTTATCTGTTTTAATTAATACCAATTACACAAAACAATTGCAATATGTATACGCTTACATATATGTATACATCAAAATATTTTTAAATCATATTGTATATCTGTATATGTTTTACAATAATAAACGTACATTATGATGAAAAAATAAAACATCCATGATAAATTACGTCATCTGCAGTATACAGTAGTTTTCACACTTTAATATTATATACATTTATAATATTTAAATTCGTGTGTATCAAACGATTTGTTTTAACTTTTTTACCACACATGACGGCAAGTCGATTTTAATAACTCACGTAGTTATACATATTAAATAATAATATAATGCATTATTATAAAACGTTAACATCGCGACGGCGGTGGCGGTAATAATAATAATAATAATATTCCGTCGAGAAGTTGGTCGGTCGATGGGCTGCCTACGGTTGTAAAATGGTAAATGGACAAATTACGACGTTCGTGGCGGCGGCGGCGGCGGTGACGGGGCCTCCGACGATTATGATGTTGTTGGTGGTAACCGAAAGAGCTACCGGATAATTAGGGGTTATCGAGGAGGCCAGATCGTGACCGGGCGCGGAGCTCCGGACGGGCGAGGGGGAAATCTTATATACCGACGTCGACATATATAATATCTAATGAATGATATATAATATATATATATGTAGATGTATATACACAGTCGTGTGTATCTACGGTGTGGTTGATGTGCGCACAATGCTATATATACATAATGAACAATATAATATGCTTATCTTTGTATGTGTGTGTTATACAGGATGATTCACCGAAAATGTTCAACTCCACGTTTAATAATGAATTTATTGAAATTTTTGAGATTTTTTTTTATATTACTTGGGGTTAGTATCTTGCAGTAATAAAATCTTTTGTTTTTCAATGAGAACCTTTATTTGTTTTTTTTTTTTATAGTAAATTAAAAAGTCGATTATTTTCATGAAAATTTGTATGTACCTAATTTAAAGTTGAAAATAGTTTATCAATTATATTTTTACCAAGGATAATAGTCCTTAAAAACGGTTTTATAAAAATATAAAATATATACATATATATGTAATATTGAAACTAGTAATTTTTATACTTGGACCATTTTTTCAAATTATAAACGTTGTTAAATGAATATAAATTTTTTTAGATTTTCAAATTTCCGTAGCCGAAATCGTTTATCCTTAATACATAAAGTTAAATAACTGAAAAACTATTCGTTCAAATTTTTGATTTCGATGCATTAAAATATTCAGAAAAATGAACAACTGGAAAAATAAGCTAGCGAACATGCTTGGTTAATCACCCTGTATATATAATACATATAATGTATATATATGTTATATGAGTGTGCGTGTAATATATATATATTATACAGGTATGTATATTATATGTACCTTCCTGTAGCCGCGATTCGACAACTCATCATCTAACGATTCATTATATTTACGCTCTCGTGAACCTCATTACATATTGTTATCAACACTAACACAGGCGCGCGCCGTCTGCGCCCGTCTAACCCCTTTTGTAGGTATTACAATCAAATTTGGCCTTTTGTATCGAATTATAAAATTTTATACGTATATATGATGTATATTTGTTCGGCGTATTATTATTATTACCGTCACGGTCGTTATTCTATTATTAAAATAGCCCTTCACCAATGACACCATGAGAAACTATAAAAAAAAATACCAACAGGAAATGACTTATAGTAAATGCCATTCTAATTGTTCGTATAAATAATATATATGTATATACTCTCTATACTCCACTCCCCCGCGGTGTATATCACTCTAGTATATATATAAGTATATAATATAATATATAATACAAACATATATATAATATAGCTCCACATACGCGAGAATTTCGACGACCATTGTTCTTCTACTGGCACACAGTATATAGGTATATAATATAATATACCTACCTATACCGAAGTTTAGTTTCATTTTTGCAGTACCTACATACCGACCTACCTATTATTATTATTATGTACCATAATTAATTCTTTCATTACACCGTTTTATTTTTTTATTCATTGTCATTTATACGTATAGTTATTTAGTATTTAAACTTAGACTAACTCATGAATAGTGACTCATTTGGGGGGAATTATTCCTTTTGATATTATTTAACACGTTATTTTAGCTACCTGTTTCAATTATTTATTTATTGAATATAAATATTGATGATTATATTCAGTTGCTATTTGAATTATTTTAAACATGTTTAATAATATGTTTATACCTTATTTTAAATTAATTACGGGATACTTATTGCCGTCCTTGTACCTATATTAACTAGCTATATACAAGAACATAACTATATTAATGGAAAATGTAAACAAAAATAAATAAGTTAAAGAAACCAAACATTAGTATAGCGAGTATATAATGAATCTAGCTAACGACGAACGACATTATAAACATTAAAACAGAAAATAAATAAATTATATGTGATTTACTGAATACATTTCTTAAGTACCTATCCTTGGATTATTATTGTGAATGTAATCAGTTAAAAAAAATAGTTATTTTACCTAGATGAAAACCTGACGTTTAAATCTATCCTGCTAACAGAGCTAACTAGTGCTAAACATAACTCATAAGCATGGAGTAAATTATATATTGCTGCAGTTCCCTTCTACGGTGTGGTATTATACATAGCAAAAGACATTTAAAATTTTAAACAAATAAACAATAAGTATTACTACAAAATGATATATATATATATATATATGAATACGAATTATAAGAGATAAACAGTGAATTATTTGTACGTTTTATAATCCTGTATAACAATTTGCTGGTGCGCAGCGTCCATTTGCTGTTTTATTAATGGTTGCTACATTTCCACTAATGTATTTTGTACTTACTGAAATTTTAAGATATTATTAGTACACACAACAGTTGTATGATATATATATATTATGGATGGTAAATAGTAATAACCCTTAATTTATAAAATTATATAAAATGGTTTCATTTTGTGAAAAATTTGTAGTCACAGATTCACAACACTATTATAATAGTATACATATTAAAGTATACCTATACATAATAATAACATGTAATACACACTTCAGAAAATAATTATTACTTCATTGATTTAAATATACTTTATGGGTAAATATTTGATATCCGACGAGTTTCTGTCGAGAAAAAACACTGTCGACATTTTGCTATACGTTCCTCGCGGCCACTGTCACAGTTTGAAATCAAAATAAATCACGCACGCTTATGAAGTATTTCAAGTATCGAATACAATATCGTCGATAGTGGATCGAGGTATGTCAATCTTTTTTGGTTAGTATATAGGTGTGTAGTTTTTATTTATAATAACAGCGCTCCTACCTAGCTCCTTATCGACGAATTTAAACGCACCTAAATTAATCCGTTAATTAAATTACCAACGTTCGTTTTAGATAAATGATTAGGTTTTTATATCTACTCCCTATAATGATTATATCGTAACGTTTATAAGTTTATAACTATTATTTGATATTAGATATACCTAACTACTGTTTAAATGGACAGTAACTAACTGTCTATATATATTATAGACTCTATAACAATCGTATTATTATTATTTCTTTAAATTTTGTTATACTATTATATTAGTTAACGACTAATTATTAGTATTTAATATTTTTACTATATCCAAATTATTCAGTTATATGTAGTATTACCGTGGAACTGTTGGGCTACAATAACTTTCTATATTTTAAAGCTAATAAAAATAAAACCCCCCTTGTATTCCTATATCTAGCGGCTGGCTACTAAAATCGAAAGTCAGGCCTTGTGTGGTACCCGTTCTTAACTATGATTTTTTTTTCATTTTAGCTTTTATTTTGTAACACTGCGAATTGCGATACATTATAATCTTTGGTACAATATACATATACTTGTGGTCAAGCCGAATGAACATCAAAGAAAATACGTTTAATAGTATCACATATAGATATGATATTGCATTACTGCCCATGTTGTTATACATTTATACATATCTGTGAATAGTAGGTATCGACAGTCAAACCCAAAGCGAAAAACAATGGGTATGACAGTTGGTGTACACATAGCGCAGTTAAAAGTTTGATAACCGGTAAAACCGTTAAACTCTAGCACTACTCTGCACGTCATGGTATATATTAATATATTTGTATAAAAAAAAAAATGATTAGTGTCGCGAACTCGCAAAATATCGACAAGTAGTATTCATTATTATTATATTATTATATACGTTGCAATAAAAACAATATTTTGCATAATTATGTAAACGGTACTTATGTGCATCGTGCATGTGGTTTTGACCAACAAAGCTTTATGTATATCTGTAAGAGCAGTATATACCTAAGTGCTATACATATATATTATATATATTATTATATATACAAATCGATTTAATATATTCTCATAGCTTGTTTGGTTTGACAGCAATAACAACAACGATAATAATAATATTTATAAAGATAATATGTGTATAATAATGACGCGGGACGAAACGAAAACACGGCGAACTGGGCTAATTATCATTGTCCGACGTATTACACTTCACTTAATATCGATATATAACGCGGTATTGTTTATCATTGTTGTATATTTTATATTTATGTGTGATAAACGGCCGATGTTTGTTTTGTATAAACGCGAGCTATACACACAGGACACCGGTCATCGCACATTTGTATAGATATAATATAATAAAATATAGTTGGCGTATAATAATAATAATCGTTTATACGATTGCGATGGGGTTGAAACCGTATACGTATTGTATATATATATATTATTATTATTATTATATTGTACGTGGTCGCTCGCTTCTGTTACTGCTGCTGCGGTGTATATATATATATATATACATATATATATACGTGCATCTGGCACACAGCGCACTTGAAAGGGTTGCGGAGGGAATAGCTATGTCAAGACGCGCGCACAAGCTGTCAAAATATACGAACGCGCGCGTATATTTAATATATATCGTTTAGCCATATTGTTACTATTACTGTATACTATTATTATTATTATTGTTTATTATTATTATGTTTATTATTGTGTGTGTGTGTGTGTGTGTGTGTGTTTCGTGTGATATTTTATTGCTAATTTCATTCCATTCGTATAATACGGTAGGTGTGCATATATAGGTCACAAGTGTATACGATACGATATAATAATAGATAATGCGCTTTATAATATTAATATAATATTATTGTGCTATCGTCGTTATTATATTCGCGGTTAATAATATATATATATATATATAAATATACGAATAAACCATATTATACGCGTACAAAATCCGGACTTGCTGCAGCCCCGGCGTTTGTAGTGCGTATATAAATCAGCTGCACACATACTATTAATAAATTATAACACGCAGCAGCTTAGTAGGTGGCAATGGTGCCAAGGGGCGCAAAGGTAGTGTTTTTCCTCCCTCTTCAGATATGCCAACATTATAAATCTTTAAATCTTCTAATATAAAGAAAGAGTGCCACACACTGTACATAGATTTAGATTTTTCTGGTAAGTATTATACGTTTATTTCATGGTTCTCATCATCCTGTTGTATAAATGTATCATACAATATATTGACGTAGGTATTCAATGATATGGGTACCCCCGTACCCATTTATATTTGAAACAAATTTTAAGGCTCTTGTGTAAAATCAAACAATTTGCTGGTTATGGTTCGATTTTGGTAAACAAGTGATTCCCTACTTCACAGCTTTTACGCTGTTACGCACGCCACTGTGTTATAAAATTATATGGCGTTAAATACAAATGTTAACATACGTCGTAATACCATTGAGTTTTTCGATTTTGATTTTCGCTACTGAAAGGTTGATGATGTTGGTACGTCGGTTTCTTCAACGACGAAAAAATGACAAATGTCTGCAAATGTCAATACGCTTCGACTCGTATAATCCCGCCGAGACGCCAAGTAACTTGTTCGGCTCGTAACGAATTCACGAGTAGGATAAAAAAAAGTGCCTCACAGCGCATAATATTACATACTGCAACGCGTGATAGCGTGGTTTTATAAACGTTCGAAGAAAAATTAAATTATTAAAAAAAAAATCATTATATTATTATTAATAGTAATTAGGTAATATATGAATATAATTGTAGTCATAACTGCAGCAATGTCGTTTGGAGCGCTTTCTATATGAATGACATCGAATCGAACATTATAGAAGTAACGGGAACACAATATTATAAATACGCGATACGCTTCTATATTGTATAAGCAGGTACATACTAATCTAATGAATAAAAATAACTCATGTCATCGGATGAAACATCCCGTGGCATCGGTTGGTAAAACAAACATGTACAGTAACCAGACGGAAATTAAGCGTACACGAAATCGTCGATATTTTAATATAAAAATATAATAAGTATCACCTACATTTCTCCAAAAATCGCTATTTCCAAGTAAATAAGTGTTGTAAAAAAAAAAAAATAGCAACGCTATATACAGGGCCGACCAGTTCGCATTTTTTAATCCAACCTATAACGTACTGTGTGTTTTATTGTATTAGCTATATGTATACAATCGTAATATTTTTACACTAAAACATCTTTCGTTCTATAACTGATGTGTTCGATATATGTGCGCTTAAAAGCAACTTCACACTCCGCCTTGATAATCGAAACAGTGATTTTCGAAAAACAATTTAGCGCTGTGGTTAGCCGAATCTAGGCGGTTGCCGGTTAGTAAGCGGTAAGCCACTGTATCATATATTATGTTATCATAGACGAGTTAGACGACCATAGCGTGTCCCGTACACCAGAAAATAAAATACTATCATACTCAAAGCAGTCAAAGCATATTGTGTTAAACCAGTTACAGAGTATTAGCAGTACAAACACGTGAATCACTTCATCAAGTTAAAAAAAAAACTATAGTATGAATGCCAAAATGATTTTTTTCCGAAAATCGCGGCGAAATGTGAATAGTAGCCTCAACGCTGCGTTATACATTACAATGCCTCATCATTATATGTTATTATCGACATGTTGTGTACAGCGCATCCGAATTATAACATTAACAAAGTTAATAAAAAATTATTAAAACAATTAACATGATAATAATATGATGATATGATATTATATATACGAGTATATTATATTATTATCTACCTGTATAATATGAGTATGGCTCGGCGCGGACATCGTGTTTTTCACGCTTTTCGTTTACACTGCGGTGCACACCGTAGTATAGGCATCGCCCCTGGAGCACCCACATTATTTATTTATGATATTTTAATAGGTCAATAATTGCGGTCCCCTCTTTAATACCGAACCCAAATCTCAATCACAAACTTTTTTTGTTGTTATTTTTATTTTTTTTTTCGTTTTGTTGTCCAATAAATTTCCATCTCCCGCATCGGAAGTTAATACTTTTTGTTGGGTATCGGGTTACGCCGCAAATGTACGCCCGATCGAATTATCTTCATAAAAACGTTTATGCTCATCCGATTCCATTGTTGTTGTGGACGTTTCGTCGAAAAAAATAACCAACAATAAAAAAACACCCTTATGCACGCACTTTTGGGCCCATACAACGATGATTCGAAACCTTCAACAAGTCGACCGCCGCCGACTGCAGACTAATTTACCCGGTGTACGTTATATTATTATATACAGATAGGTCCGTGTAATTAGAGCTTTGTTATTGACGTACTCCTATATCTAATATAATATATTATTGAAAATATCAAATTTTTTTTTCTTCCACTGTCATATCATATAATATAATATTATGAGTTATAACTATGCCTATTATGTTTATACAATTATTTTTCTCATGTGGAAACACCCGTTATCGCGGCGGACGGGTGCGCGTGTGTAACTTATCCGCTTTCTGACGACCAATATAATTCCATTTCCATTCCGCACGTCTGAATATTACATCGTTATATTATTGCAACATGGTCTGAAAACTATAAAACATATACATTACTTACCAATATTGTTAGGAACCGCTAATACTGGTTAAATAACACATAGTTGTGTTATACTTAATCGTAAGTAGGTACCCATTAGGTATAGGTACCTATAACGTACCTAATATATAATTTAACGAATTATTATATTATGTTCGATTTTAACAACGATTAATAACAATAAATGTTATTTTCAAACATCGCGTCACGTATAAAAAACTGAAATCATTTAATTAATATTTAAATTGAGATGGCCTAAAAATCATGGTGGCTAATATTCGTATGACTTAGGTAAGCTGCCTCGTCCACCATAGATACATCTATATAAGCATTGCGTTCTACAGTTACTAATATACAACGACTGTTGCACTAATGCAGTATACGATTCTCAAAATATGATAAAACGAAAAAAAACTGTACCACGCATGCTGCAATTGAAAATAAACTAAATAGAATATTATTTCTTAATTTATATCTTTATTTCTCACGTGACGTACTTACAGAATGGAAATAAATTTATGACTTGAATTCATATTCAGTGATCTATATATTATTATTATCTCGAATCAAAATACGCGCCCGGGTGGTAATTTATTGTAAACAAATACGATTCAGCAATTTTATCCGATGAAGTCGACGCACAACGACTCAACGCTAAAACAAAATAAAAAAATAAAAAAAATCTATATTGTCCTTATTATTATGATTATTATTGTCGACACGTATACAATAAAAATACCATAATATAAGATATAAACGAACGGCAATCGGATTTCGTAAATATAATATTTCGTGAAAAAATAAAATGTTAAGTTCATATTACAGCATACAGACGGGTACTTACGTGAGGTTTGTATTATTTTCGAACGGTAGGTCCTATATAGATAATATTTTTATTGGAAGATTTCGCGTTAAAATCACATGGCACGTTCATGTGTTATAATCTACTTTGAGACAGCCCAAAACCTTTTGAGCGGAGCAAACTGCACGCACAGTCCTCCCCGAAATATTGTTGTAAACAGATTACGGTTTTATTATATTATATAGAAATATCGCCGTTTGTTTTTTTTTTTTTTGTTATTTCGTTCAATACGAAATAGAAATGTCAACGAACGTATATTGCTTAGTGAGTTTTCGAAAACCTTTGAAATTGGATTATACTTGGCGAATGTAAGGATGATGGATGATTGACCCAAGTCTTTTTTTTTATTTATAAATATACTATAATATACTAATAATATATTATGTGTACTTATAAAGACCATACTTTAAAACATTATTGAGATTTTTTTTGTACTATTTTATACTCTAATGGTGATATGAACTTTTGTTTTTCAAATGAGGATCGTAGTTTTTTAGTATAAGTTATTTAGTGCGAATTATTTTATTGGAAATATTGATGTAGGTACCTAATTCAAAACTGAAACCAGTAGGTAGTTCCTCAGTTATGGAACTATTTATACTAAGAATAATATAGTCTTTAAAAATGGTTTTACAAAAATATAATATATATATATATGTTATATGTAATATTGGATTCTGCATTTATTATACTTGGACCATTTTTACAAATTAAATTACTGACATTTTTAATGCTCAATGATCCCTTTATTTTCTAAACTAATTTCTACATAGACTTATTATTCTTTTAAATATCCCGAAAACTATTTGTTCGAATTTTGATTTTCAGTTTTTACACATTAACATATTCAAAAAATTATTTGCTAAATGTAATTTATAAAGGGGGGGGGGTTCTCATTTGATAAACATAAGTTTATATCTCTACTTGGCATTACTTAGTAGTAAAAAAAATCTCGAAAATAAAATATGCAGAAAGTATGTTTAAAAATCAGATTATGAAGAATTGCGTAATTGAAGATAAAAAAGGGTTACATGCTTGGTGAATTACCCTGTTTATGTTTAACTTGTTTAAGTACATCAAAATTTTAATATTTTATACATTTGTACACCATTTACGCTTAGTGCTTTGCCTTTAAGAAAATTTACCATTCCAATTAAAATGTGCACTTAACAGACTCCGTTTCATGTCTCTTATTACTTTTATTACAACAGTGCATGCCTGAGAGTATATTATACGTAAATATACGTAAATTTGTATTTGTGGGACAATATAATAATAACGAGAAAACGTTCGACGGGTATCGGATTCGTTGTCAAATATTATACGTCCGTCCTTTTTTTTCCTCTCTAAATCTTATTATATTATTATTCGCGACCCGCAGCTGCCCCATTTAGATAATATATTTCACACGCGTGTGTGAATCATATCATAATATATATTATACACGTTTGCAAAAACGTGTGTGGTGCGTATATTTGTTGTGAATCGCGGTGAATTGTGTAGTGTAAATTTCCAGCATTTCCACAGAGACGACTTGTCTAGAGAGGTCGTATTATCAATATTATTATTATTAAAATTGTGTACACCACAAAAATCGTATGGTGTAAATAAATATAATGTACAATATATAACAACAACACCGTCGTGGTCGACACGGGTCTAGCGGCCGAAATCACTACAACACGACTAAACACAAACAATCCACACACTAACCTACTCTGATGACCTACGGCGGGTCGTGTTTATTATATTATTTATTCATCCGTTTGAAAAATAATAATAGTTGTTCCTACCTACTTTTTACAATAATATACACGAGCATAATCGACCCATCGCCGTTCCAGGAAAAATACTCGTATCAACTAGCAGGATGTACGACGCGTTCCTTTAGGGACGGTCACGTTCCATTTGCAAAACTCGTTTATTGTCAAAACATCGTTTTGTAGCTCCCGAAATCCCATCAAAACCGCACATTTGTCGTCCTTCGCACCACACTCACACACACGTATAATATACACATTTTTAATCCCTCTATCTGCGGTCGACGAAAATGCTGACAGATTTGGTCACGATCGATATCCGGCGGACGTCGTGACAATAATGTGATTATTATATTATATTATTACTATTATTATTATTATTATTTATTATTATTGTATTATCCCAAATACAATGCGACGCGCTTCTGCGATGTGGCTGCTGGTCAACCCATTCACTCCCGCGCGACCGTCCGGCCCCGGCCCGGGTATAGCTCGCCCGTGTTATAACAATATAATGAAGTGCGTATATTTGCACGTCCCGGTCTCTGTATACAGGAATCGTATATGCAGTGCGCATTGTGCTCGGGCGATCCGGGAAAATGGAACGCGATGATTGTCGTCGTGTTAACAAAAACGCCGCACATGCGAATATGCCGGACGTCGACTCGGGGGCACGTTTCCGCAGCTAACGGGGTGGTCATCATCTTCATAACGTGCGTGTCAGTAGCGGTTCTGGTATTAAATTCTCTAGGCGGTGACAACTTGACGTATCGTCATTTCCAATGCTCCTTATTATTGGGTTTAGAAGTACTTATATATGTTTTCGATCAAAATCTCGCACGGAGGACTGCCATTATATTATATTTATCGTATAATCAGCATAATAATATAGTAAGGCCAAAAAAACAAAGCGAACACTATAATACCTATACCTACAATATCATAGTTAATCGAGTCTATAATTTTTATTTTTAAACTAAAAAAATATAAGCCAAAAATATTATTCAATCAAAACGTCAAAAATCACGTATATTTACTTATTAAAGCGCCTGCCTTATTGTTTGGCTGGTAAAACCGCCACTAGGTGTGTATAGTGATTATCGTATCATAATATTATGTTATATACTATTGTGTCTTGCTATATTCATCCAGAGCATCCTCTTCCTTGTCCCCATATTTTTATGTATATATACGGTAGCTAATGTCCAAACCTATTTGTTATTAATACACGAACATCAGTAAAGCACGTCCCCAATAGTCTGCTATGGTTTGCCAAATGCCAACGTTGTTAGAAATAGTTAGTGTACACAACACATAATATATCTGAGTAGGATATGGTATATATCAGTGGTTCCCAATTAGGGGTCCGCATGTTAATATTAGGGGGTCCGTGGTTATATTGTAGTACTGAAGTGATATTTTTATTTTATTTTAGTGGAATTATTAAACACGCGATGGTTTGAAATTCCAGGTATTATAAATAAATAGATAAACTCGATTATCGCGAAAAAAAGGTCGACAATTAATGATATAATTAAACAAAATTGAAAAGTAAGTAATCACAAATATAAGGGGTCCCCCGTCTAATTTAAGTCTTAGCAGGGGTCCGTGGCTCAATGCTAATTGGGAACCACTGGTATGTATGATGGAACTTAAAGTATGTATGCTGTATTTTTCTAAAAATACGCCTATGGGCTTTAGTTCTACTTTGAAAATGTTATATATTATGTATATATTTAAATTATTTAAAATCTTATTTAATTCTATATTCTATATTATGCGATAAAATTATAACTGAAATTTTTCTGAAAAAAATCTTTCCATTTTAAATTTCTAGATCGAATTTTTAAGCTTTTGTGTAAGTGAGAACCATATTAGTTTCTCTCTCCGTCATGATACTGGCTTAATGCATAATGAAGATATAGATATGACATATATGTATATATATATTTAATATCAATAGCTGTAGTCGATATAATATGATAGGACCACAGTTATTATTATTATTATTAGTATATTATTATTATTATCATATTAAACTGTTGACTTATAGAATATATAACAAGACAGGTGCCAATACTATTCTCCTTCTGCTTCTTCTTTTTTCACCTATAAAGCCCATTATTAAAGCTTACTATTGCTCTATGATCTACACATAATTCTTGTCATTCATTTACAACTACTTTCGGATTATTAACTCCGAGTTTTATCCAGAAATCCTGATTTCTCGTAACCTAATCTATCCGTTTTTTCTTTAGGCTGCCCAGTAGAATTTTAGTGCTTTCCAGTTATCCAGTTGAGTGCATTCTTTATTATGTCGCTCGTTCTTCATACGAGTCACAACCAGCTCATTTTCCTTTCTTTAAATATTAGTTTATAAAATGTCTCTTATTCCCAAAAGTTATTTTATTTCATTATTTGTTTTTATTCCGTATTCTCCTACTGTTTTCTTCGGCTCACAAAAATTCACCTGATAAACTTTTCTGGAATTGTCGGTTTTGTTGAGATTTGTCACGTTTTGCATATGTTATACGATTCGTTATACGTTATACAACAATTCGGTGTATAATTCGCTTTTTGGTAATAACTCTGATATTTTATTTAGAATTATTATTTTATAGTATAAAAACCGCGATTTTTCGTTTCGAACGTACGACTCATTGCTCGTTGGATCATCGGCATGTTTCGGAATGTATATATATATATATAAATAATATTATATATATTTGGATAAATTGGCCGGTGGCCAGGCGTTTCATTCTATACATCGAGATAACCCTAAGCATTTTCGAGTGCTTTGGCTAGAAATCAATATTAACCGTGTTGTATATAACGTGTACAACTATACATAATGTACATGCCTTGGAGTTTTGCGACGAGCGTCCCAGCCCATAATATAATATTATCTACCGATCATTCGTTGTAACTCCTGTCTCCTGTTCCCTCCAGCACCATCACTTCGACAACGATGGCGTGTGGGGATACGACCGTCAACGACGTCAAAAGCTTTTCGGCTGTTGTCTATATAATATTACACACATGCACATATAATATATAAATATATATATCATACATTATACACATATATGGATTGTATATACCTAGTATAAATCGTGTATAAATAAATATTGTTATAAATAAACATTATTCAATTGGGACGTACGAGTTTTACCGTTGCTTTATATATATACGTAAGATTATTATACATTAAAATAATAGAAGACTTTTATAGTTATTTAATATACATGCGCGTTAAGGTGTATCATATTCGTGTTGTATATTATAGATAAATATTATTAACGATAATCTATAATGGTACACATTGGTCAGTACCAATATTACAATAGAGTATATTGTTATTATCAGAGTTATTCTGACTTTTACGATTAATGAAGGAAATCGTAATTCATAGCTTTCAAAAAATAATATCTGACTAATAATCAAATATAAATAATTTAATATTTTTACCAAGCACACCACACTGTATAATGTTGTCCTTGTTTTGTAAGCGTATAGGTACAGCATACTGCATAGTACATTTTTTTTTTAGAAGTGGTATCACTAATATCCGGATTCTAATACTATTCGGATTATTCGGATATCTGAATCCAAATTATATGACGGATAAAATTCGAATAATCCGAATATTTAAGTTGTTGCTTTATTACGAGTATTTAAAATTTAAATATTTGTTGTTTAATTTATAGGTTTTAGACTGTGTTTTATTAAATCTGGCAAGACTTGAAATTATACATTTTACATATTGTTAAAACCTTCCTTTATAATCATCTGCAGATATGTGAAAATTAAAATTATTCGGTTTATTTGAATTTTAAATTTTGGATCCGGATATCCGAAAATCCGGATTTTTGACATCACTAGTTTTTATTAGTTCCAAATTCGTGAACTAACTTTTAATATTACTGTAAATTAAACTATTATATAAAAAAGGGGTACCTAAGTAAGAATATTATCTGTGTTTTCACTTAAGATTATTAAGATATAGTCTTGAGTTTTTAATATTAATATATTTTAAATTTTAATAGTCTTAAATTTTTAAATTTTGTAATATAATAATATAGATAATTTATTTATTAATAAAATTCAAAAATATCGTAATAAACCACGTGAAAATACAGATAATATTTTTGATATGTAAACACAGTGAAACTTTGAAATGTGTGAATTTGTCTGTTAAATGTGTACAATATGTATGTACTCGAGTTTTGACGGTTGCCAGTTTCATTAAACCGATTATTTCACGACGAAATGTGGGTTTTTTCTCACGCATTTCCCATTTTTTTTTTTTTATAGAATATATAGGTACACAAAATACCGTTTTTTGGTCTATGCATTACACGTTACTCGAATAAGAATGAATCGAAAAGGATATAATACGTATACAGGAACAGAACGGGCGCATGGCGCGCTTATATATTATGTACGAAATACGTCAGTATATCAGATCGGATAAGATAATAGTAGTTCGATGGTATATAATAATGGAGTGGGTCATTTTGTTTACAGTGATCGGTGCAGTGCGCCAGAAGCGAATGGCATAGGTTAGGACAGCAGAAGCAGATGAAACGAGATGATAATAATAATAATAATAATAATAATAATAATAATAATATAAAATAATGATACGAGCAGCTAGGTATGTAGGTATACAACATAAGATATAATAATCATAAATGTACATATATATATATGTATATTATAAATGTATAAAATAATATGAATGGTCGTTGCCGTCCGTCGTGCAGCACAGATGACGGAAACCGGTAAAATAGATGGATCAATGGTGATAAAAAAAAGAAAAAAAAGAGTAAATGACTATAGAGTGCATCAGAGATACAGACGACGCGGGAGATTATTCATGAATATCTCGCGTGAAGTGTAACGCAACACAAATAAAATAACAAATGGTATTAAAATATTATATACACATTAATTTGACGAAGTATATACTTGTATATATATTATATATAATATGTACATGTATATGACGTGTACGGTGCACACGTCGTATATACATAGACTGTATAGAGAGAGAAAGAGTGAGAGAGATTGAGATTTTCGAAAACCTTTTATATATACATGGTTAATACTTATACTATCTTATATAGGTATAGGCAAGTACATATAATATTGTATAGGTACTGCATGCGGTATACTCTGACGACCGTCTAATATTATACACGTGTAACAATATTAATGTATATTATACGTATGTATGTATTATTTGGTGTTAAGACCGTGTCGATTTATTGATAAAATAAATATGTGTTTAGTTGTATATAATATATGTATATATTCATATATAGTATATACCGATAAGGCGATAAAAAGAATACGATTTGGACCGTAAAAATATCATTATTTATATTTTAATATGTTATATTGTCGACGATTGTTTGAAAACAACATCTGTCCAATAGCACTATAATAGGTAGGTACTATAGGTACCACGATGTCGTCCAGGTGACCTACACTGCGTGTTCAAAACGATTATGTACATCTGATGTTAATCGTAATTTTTAGTCGTACAACTACGGATTGAAAAATGTACATCGATAAAAAAAACAAAAATTAACTATTACAAATAATGTGAATGTGTGCCAAAGTCGTAATATTTAAAAATAATAATAACACAAGCCATTAGATTTCTTTTGGAACGATTTCGATTACAATAAAAAATGAAAAAGATATTCGTAAACATTTAATATTTTTGTGAACTTGCCTAGCAATATTATTTAAGAGAAATTTCACATAAAAACGATGAACTGATGTAAGTTTACCGATAGATTCGTATAGTCGAAAAAATGTGTCATTAAAATTTTCTACTCGATAACGGATATTATTTTATACTTTTATAAGAACTAAAATATTTTAAGTATATAATTTAATAACTACACTTCGATGAGCATTAAATATTAAATGTCAAAACGTCCATAATAAATATACAATATAATCATCAAAAATTCAGAAATGTGCAAAAAAACAACAAAAATGTATAACATTCTAGCGTGAAGCTAATTCGTTAAATTAATGAAAATAATATTATACCGGTTAAATTAAATTTTTATAATATTATAAATAAAAATAATTATGTTAATAAGTATATATACATATATAAAAAATGTATTATCCTAATAAAAATTTAAGAAGGAGACAACACGCGCGTGTAATGTCCTCTTAAAAAAATCACCCAATCGCCACGTATATTATTGCTGTCGTTATACACCCTATTTTAAGACTAATATAGTAATAAATCATCCACCGCGCTCCAGGCAGAAAATCGGCAGGGTTATAAAAATTTGCTATTACACACACACGCACGCAATACTACCGCATTTAGACCTTTGGCGCTCCAGGCCAAAAACTAATTTGCCCCCCGCCTTTACTCAAATATCATGGTCGTTATATAAATAAAATAAAGATTGAAGTCCTTAATTTTACTTTTTTCAATTTTACATTGTTTTTTGGGTATATAATATAACATATTATATCATTATATTATTATCGTGCAGAACAATTTCAAGTTATTTTCAATAATTCACAGAAAATACAAAAATATTTTGGTAAATAAATTTGCGACCACCTTATAAATTTGCTGCACCAAACACGAAATGTTTTTCGTACGAGATTCCATCACTATTTTCACCGCCCCCAAATACAGCCCTGTGCGCACATGTACACACACGCGTGAAATATAATATATATTATACGATATAAATACCCTAACGCTGTTTAATATAATCTGTGCTATTTTATTAAATTTTATAATATTTAAACAGTAATGAGGCTATATAGCTGTTATTGAGTTACGGTTACCTAAACTATAGATGCACACTTATATTATTGCAGCACAAACGATAATGTCCGATTTCTGTAAAAGTTTGTTGTCACGATGAGGGTTCCATCTTAGCGCAGTATTGCCGATCAGAATCAGCTTTTCACCACTAAGCAACTTATTTTTTGACGTCGCCCTCGGTTTACTTATCCGATGGACCGTGATAAGCTTTTACTTTAGAATGTAATTTTATTTTTTTTCACTTACGTTAACTCTTACATCGAGGATATTAATGGTGGACCTATCCTCGAAATGCCTTGACTTTTCGTATGGATTCACCCTGTAAAATATATGTACATATAATGATTATTATATTTTATAATATTTCAAGTATATACTTGAAATTGTAAACGTAAAATAGTATTAGTATATATACCTATTTTTATTTTCCAATCAAACAAAGTTTAATACAATTTTGTATCTATTTTTTTTTAGAGTTTATTAATATTATATAGTACTATATAGGTACCTAAATAATATACATTCATACTAAGTATTAAATATTATGTGTGTGTACGTGAGTGAATCGTGAATCGCCAATAACTTTGAAATATCCCCATACTTAGTATATATAGCTATAATTAGCTAATAAAAATATTCTGTTGTTACTTTGACCATATAATAAAATAGATTTTTTGGATCCAAAACTCATTAAACCTGTTGCCATGTTTGATAACTGATATATTTTATGATATAATATTAGTATTTAGTAATACTACTATACCGGATTTGAGGAATATCAGATTATTTGATCGGCTCTACAGTGTTATCCGCGATCTTCTAGACAGGGCCGCTGCCCATTTCGCCCAAAGGGTGTATTCATTAGTTAATCAGCCATTGCGGATACTCGGTCTTTATCAACCGATGTCGCATATAGTGTCGTAAATTATTTTTGGATAATAAATCTTTGGTCTAAATGATTTGAGCTTGTCACTATTTATCAAGTACAAATTAATGAAAATAAAACACACATGCAGTTTATACATTACACTATTTAAATTTTTTTCAAAAATGTTGAAAATAAAATATTAGCAATATAATTGATATTGCTCTTAAAATATGTCACGTAATTTAATTTCCATATTAGCCCAATACCACACATCTAATATTATACATATCTACTCTTACTTGCAGGTTATTTGCAGGTTACTTGTGTTATTTCATGATGCAGTTATAATCTGCTTTATAATTTTGAATATTTAAAAAACAATAAAATATTGATTTAGTTATCCGATATGACATATATAATTAACATATATAATAAACCGCGCCAGTTTATAACATAATTATACGACACCACTACGAATGTATTGTTTGGCTTATATCGCGTAGGATTTCGTTTTTGATTCAGTAAGCCATCACTGTAAGTGATGATTGCGTTAAGCAGAACTCGCTGTGTAATAATATTATTATTATACTATCGCATAATATACGACCTAAACACGCGGCGGGCACGTATTTTATATATATACTTTATATTGTATCCGTCGTCTCCTCAACTTTCCACGCGCATTGATCAGATCCCTCGGTATACATATAATACATATGGCGTGTCTGCGTGTGTGTGTGTGTATGTGTGTGTGTATATGGGAACCGAAGCACATGGGAAAAAGTAATTTCGCCGATGAATTTCTCTCGTCCTATCCTTTTGTGCGCATTTCGTATAAAAACACATCACACACAATCCGATTTTCTTGTTCTCGTGTTTGTACACACACACACACACACACTCCCGTTTGCGTATATCGGGAGGCGGAGAGAGCTAAAAGAAATGTGTTGTCGTTTTTCCATACACCCTTTATTTTATTTTATTTTTTACAAATGTTTTAAGCCTGTAGCCATTAAATACATTAGGTGTCGGTCTCACGAGCGCACAACAACAAATCGAAACAACCGCACGTCGTCGCCGCGGTGTACATTATATTATTTATTTATTTATTATTATTACTATTATTATTATTTTTTTATATACTTTACTACGCCCCGTTACGAAAATAAGGCTATTAAGGACCGCCGCCGCCGCCACCACCGATCTCCCGTTCTCATTATTAACCGCAACCGCGTGTATTTATTTTGTCACAACACACTCGCATATATAGAAAGGGGAAAAAACCCGGCGTGAGGAAGGGTGGAAAAGGCGGGGTGGGGGTTGAGTCGGAGTGTAAAAAAAATGAGTATATGATGTGTGTGTGTGTGAGAGAGAGAGAGAGAGAGAAAATATTCTTTCGCGTACGTATAATAGGTATATATTATAGGTACCTACACCGAATCGTATGGTATATAATACTATAATATACCTACGCGTTATATATACGGTATATAAACCGCACACAAACTGCATCCTGGAAATGGACATTTTTAAATAGTATTTAGAGATTAGTGTTGACGGGGGAACGAAACCCCGTGACAATGGCGGCTCAGCATGTGGCTGACATAATAGACTACGGCGTGTGTATATAATGCCAGCGTGCGTGTGTGTGTGTGTGTATAAAAGAGAACTATATATTATTATTATTATTGTATATGCGCGCGAAGGACCAGTAGAATCCATAGCTAAATATAATATATATATATATACGTACGACCCTTGTCACGGAGATGTATATATATATATATGTAGCGTGTAAAATACATATATATATATATAAATATACGTGTATAATGTATATATATGTTCCGAGACAACACCTTTTAACGATTAAGCTACCGGGTATTTTGGTCGCCTCGCGGGATTAAATCTCTCGCCCCGCGGTCCTCAGACGGGGCTTTTTAACATAAATGCCAATGTCCTTTATATATATTGTTACACGCGCGCATATAATATATATATATATATATATTATCCTATATATATGCGCGACACCTTTCTTATAATATATTCCCTCGCACCTCTTCTATCGCTGCTTTTTTTTTTTTTGTCAACCATCCACACACACACACACCACACTCGTACCACATAATATATATAATATAATATTATACACACGCATTGTTGTCGTGTGGTCAGGCAAATGTGTTTATCCACGGCCGTCTGCGCAGAGTATATATTATATTATTATATACCCATAGGTGTTCATGCGTGACCCATCATAACGCGCCCGTTCGAGGAAATCTGATCTGATAATAGTTACATATATAATGTCCCGTCACGAGCACGTCCGTCTACTAGTAAACGCGTACACACACACACACACACAAGCACGAGCGACAGTGTTCAGTAAGTATATATAATGATAATAATAATAATAATAATAATATAATATTGTCACTCACAAGATTCCCATATAAAAGTAACGTACATATAAATACGTATGTATGTAAGACGACGTGTAAGTAAACGAGAACGACGTATATGTATAGTTATACAGCAATATATATAAATGAGTATAATATATATAGATGTGTATATAAACATAATATATTGAAGTGCAGACCACGAAGACTGGTACAGTACATGATGTTCAATGTATGCAGCCACAACGTTATTCACTTTTCACTACAAACAACACTATATATATATATATATTAATATTATTATATGCATATGTGTATATAATAACACGCCACATAAAAAGACTTATACTTATACTTCTGCGCGGTTATCGTCGTCGTCCGTCAGACTAAAATAAGGTAAGTCCGGATCGAGTGCACTGCAGAGACACGGACACCGGATACTTGATCGTGTGCTTCAATCGATAAAAAATAGAACAAATTCTGTATTCCTGTTGCAATCAAAGATTTAATCGTTGTATAACACATAGGATAGTATAATACCTGATACGCTTTAACGTATAGTTTTATAATATAATAAAGACTATACATTTATTTTTGGGGTAATTGAGTTTAAAGTAAAATGCTAAAATGTAATAACTTTGAATGAAGAAACACGAAATAAAAAGATAATTTACATAAATGTCAATTATAAATTTATAAACATAAACTATTTTATCAACAATATATTTAATATTATGAATATCATACACGTATACAGTATATTTTAACAATGGTCAACATTCAACGTTATATTATATCTGTACAAGTATATTGACTATGCTATTATAAAAAGGTTATACCTGTACGTATTTAAATGTTATCTATTATCTGTACCTATAATAGGCAAATAGGTAGGTAATGATTAATAACCTACTAAATAGTATATAATATAATAACCAATAGGCAATACTGTAATAGAGTAATATCAAGGTGATACATAACTACTTATTAGTTATTATAGTAACACAGTAACAGTATTAATTTTGATCGATAAATATTATTAGTTATAATACTATAACTACTCATCCAATCACGGTTTTAGTTGTGTTTCAAACGCAACACCTTAAGTGCATAGGTACTCTGCAGACTGCAGCGCCACTGATTCTTATAAGTCATAAGAATATACAGTTACACTTAGTAATAACAGATTGAATTGGTTGGTAAAATTCTCCGCCTGAACAAATCATACATCATTTGACGCTCCAAAGCGTGTTTTCTTTAATATTATATATATCGTATAATACATCACTTGTTGGCGACTGATCGCGGTAATAAATAATAATTTAAAGCCCCACCCAACAATTTAAAACGCGCCGACCGCGAACAATGTCCCACCACCACCATGTTGTTTTGATTTTTAAACGCGTTGCACGATCGCCGGCGGAAAACGCGATTTCTCGTGAAAACTGAAAGCAGAATATTGTACAAAAAAAAAAAAACACCGGGCACTAGAGTACGAGTACCTACCAATATTATTATATTATTATCACTATGTGTCGTACAACTGGTACATTAATAATATATTGTCGTGTATTTTGTTCATGCGAAACAGTACAAAGCGTATACACTTTTGAAATGTGTAGATAATTATAATGAGAGTAAAACATACAATAAAATGTAAAGATATGGTATGGCTCGATATATCTATTATATATATATATCTGGTTAATTCAATATTCTGGGCATTTATTCAGTATTCACTTGTTATTTTGAGTATTAATAGATATATACGATAACGAATATATTAAATAGTATTAAATAGATAGTCCTATAATGAAAATATGAAAACAAATTAATTCGTATTAGATATGCGTATCACTGTTAATAGGATACTGTTAATAAAAATACTTCTTTAAATGTCTTATTTAATTATTTTATCCCTATACGGCCGTGAGTTATATATTCCTAATCGTGAATATTATGGAGCAGAATTTATTGTGATAAACATTATACAGTAAGACAGTCAATATTAATTAGGTACAATATTAAATTGAATATAATGATAAAATCTAAAAATAACATAATATATTACAAAAAACAATAAAAACAATATACAGAACTATTTAACATAATCAAAAAAATGTATGTTATCAGAAACCATTAGGTGGTTATGCCAACACATATTAGGTTAGCTGCAGGGGAGCTTAAAAATATCAAATTTAATGGTTTGAAAGCTCTAGATATTAAAGTATTAAAACATTTTAAAATAATTAATAATAATTATAGCAATTTGTATAATATTATATTATACTATATTTGTATTATAATTAGTTCTATGATTTAGTTAGTATTCTTACTTACATAAATAACAATAACACATGTTTATATTGTCCATAATATTATATTATGTAGTATACGGTGATCGATATTTCTTTTATGTCATATCAAGACATTACAAAATATCATTTTTGGAAAAGAAATTGTATTCATTTTTTCATCATTATTTAAAAAATGTTTTTTACTCTTATGATTGGCAAAATCTATTTTTAATATAATGAATAATAAAATATATTGTTTTAACGGCTTGATATACCTAATAAGTAATATTATGTAAAAATAAATATTTTCAAAAACGGTTATAGTTATTTAAACAACGAATGTCTTACGTTAAATCGATCACTTGATATATATATATATATGTATATAGGTGGGTGTAGCACGTTTCAGCCATATATAATGCTGGTATACCTATATGGCTCGGCTCGTTCGTGCAGATGTTCACGCGGAATCATAAACAAACTTCAAGATTCCCTAGGACGCACACTACTTCAATTATTATTAAAGTTGCGTGTGAAGTGGTCAAATCAAATAAATAGGAACATGATGTTCACTTGGTAGGTTTACTTCATTTCGCCGCCATTACAACACTCGAGAATCGATCGAGAAACGTTTCCGAGTGCGCACTCAAAACGACTTTCAAAACACTGCATCTGTATGGACGTCTATCTGTTTATAAGTATATATAAACGGTAAATACGCGTTTGTACACATTCGGACTGCGTCTGTGCGCATACTTAAGGTAAGCGGTATTCGCCCATATACACATATTATATTATAATAATAAGGCGTTATGGAAGTTTTGACTGCATAATTATATTATATTATTTTTATATATATTATAAATATTATTAACGCCAAAAACATGCATATGTATCCTTTCCACATCACAGTGCCTGCAAACTATACAGACAATACATATAATATATATGGCGGCGTGCTCACTCCGTAATCAAATTGTTTCATTTAATGATACATCTTTTTCAAACCTGATTTTTGGAATTTATAAATTTTTATTAAAGACAATATTTTTTAAGATACTCGATGTTTTTCTTATACTGCTTAAGGAGTTTTTTGTGGAAATACAAACATCTGTTTTTAAAATGGCAATCCCATCCCCTTTTTTTACTGTAAATAATTTAACGGATGATTTTTCTGAAAATGTTGACGCAGGTACCTACAAAAAGACCAAATTTAAACAGGTAGTTTTTGTGTAATTTGACTTTATGTATCTACTAAGGATAATATATAGGAATTGGTTACATAAATATTTCCAAAAAAATTATCCACATAATAGTTTATACAGTAAAAAGGGGCATTTCATTTGGAAAGTTTATATTGTAACGGAACATTTCTCAAATAGAACGCAAAAATCATTAGGGTGCTTGCGAATCACCCCGTTTATCGTGAAAATATCAACATCAATATATTGTTCGTATAAATTATGAGTTCCGTACGAATGCAGCATCATTTATATGTATACATAATTATAAATTACAGTTAGATTTTATGTTTCGAAAATGTATGTCCAAAATCGACGCGGAATCTATATGTATACCTACATATAATTAATGATTTACCATAAAAACATACGATATCACGAATATGTAATATGTATTGTATGCTTATATGATACACTATATTAGTATATTATTTTCTTTTGAAATAGGAAACGCGTAATTCGAGTTGCATTATCAAAGACTCGGCTTGAATCTTATTCATAGACCAAAATTATATTAGATAGAAACTGAAAACAGTGTTATTAAAATGTTACACGAGTATAATATTATAATTTGTATGGAATATATTATTATTATGTTATGTTATAGAGTTGTTTATATTTAATACTTATTCTATACAATATAATAATATATAGGCATATAGTATTTCATACCGAATAATGAAAAACCGTAGCGGGTTAATATGTTAATATTATAGTGAGCAATGGCGTTATGATTTTTAATTCGTTTTATTATATTCCATATGGGTATTTATATTATCGTGGAAGTTATACCTATCGCTGTTGAACATTATATGCAGTTAATATAATACTACCGCAGGTTCTGGGTAGATAACATTTAACTGGGCTATCAACTTACTGTACTATTACTATTTTTAAACAAAATCAGTTGCATAATAATATCGATGATATTATAATATTAATAAGGTGAACGATGTGTGAAAAATATACATAATATAGACACGTGGTCGTTGTTAGATTTGTTTTGCGATAGATATACCTAATATATATATTTTGCATATTATAATTTGCTGCAGTGTTATAAAATTCGACACACACTGTTATATTATGCAGTTTATGTTAAACGACTTTAAGTAGATTGTGCAACATAATTACATGGAATACGATCATATGTTTAACTAACAATCCAATATACTGTGTGACTTAATAATGTATAACTAAAATATTAAGTATTAATACGTACAGTATATAATGTATCATATAAATACAATACACGAAAATGCAGTCACCCTAATATTAATACCCTATAAATATACATTATGGGGGCTAGGAATACATTTTTTTAGCGTCCCTCTCTTTTATAACATATATGTTCTAGATACATAAAATATTATATATATTTATTATATGTATAAAAAACACATGTTTAAATCACCCTCTCTATTATAATAATATGTATCAGTACTAATAATATACTCCATTATTAGGTATAATGGTTTCTGTGTTATAGGTATAGGTATAAAATATATACGACTTGTAAACGTATGTTTCTCTGTTTGTCCCCTTCTGAAACCACATTAGGTACCACACTGGTCGCTATATATATACATAATATATATTATAATATTTGTTACGTCTCGTGTATAAAATATACACTAAATATACACACTTTAAAGTTGACCAGCACAAAATATATACACTCGAAACTTTTTGACTTCGTCCAAATCATTATTTATTATTGAAATGAATAAAATGACATACGACAGTCAGTTCGACAACCATTATCAACGCGGGTGAGGTCGAATATACAATTTATTATTTCGATATAATATATACAGTAAAGTATAATATTTAAAATATATTAATAATTATTCTAGATTTGTAAACCAAGCATATATCTTAGTATTCTAAAAAAAAATCTTGCACAAATGTTTATACTCTCGGGTAGCTACGGGAAAGAATAGAGAAATTCATCCCTGTAGATAACTATATATACTATACTATCTTAATGACCCGCAGGTTCCCCTAACCACCGTACATAGCATACTTTAGTGGAAGCGTCAAAGTTTTAGACATATGCAAAATTATCAATAATATAACATTCTAGCTATTATTGGTTAATGTTTCTTAGTGTTAAATATTTTTAATTGTAATTGCCTATGTAATATTAATATTTTTTTGTATGTAAAAGAACAGAATACATTTTACATATATTTTATTTATAAAAATTAATTATTTTTATACGTATATTTAATTGTACACAATAATTATTGTAAGTAATTTAACTTGTTCATTATCATTTAATAATGTATAATTCATCATACATATCATGTAAAAGTGATACATTAGACAACTGATGTATTTTAAAGTTCAAGTTATATAATTAATAATATGTGTGTGTGTGTGTGTGTATGTGTGTGTGTGTGTGTGTATATATATATTCCTATACGGGACATAATATAAAAATGTCTATAATATCTATAAAATGTATATAAAAAAAATAAGTACCAATAGAAATTATTTGATTCCACATCTACTATATATCTACTTAATATAAAATATACCTATGTGGCTATGTCCCATATAAACAAATTCAAGAAGTCTTATAATATAATTGTTATTATATAAATATGGCCTATCAATGATAAACATATTTGTTGAATTCTTGTATCGTATGTATATATTTTCATACGAAAAATGGTTTTGAGCAAAAACAATTTATTTATAACAATAATCATTTTGTTATTATTATTTTATATAACGTTAATAGTTATATTTTATTTATAATATTTAAGTCAATACGCAGGTACGTAAAATCCGCAAAAAAATGTAAATTAATAGGTTTGTGGTAAAAATAGCTTAAAATCAATTTAAAAATCTCATAAAGTATAGATAATGATAATTCAAGCAATAATATAATATTTGAAATATTTATCACAAATATTTTTTTAGTTATCTCCCAAGTCAGAGGGTATCTAGTATCTACACTAGTGGTCCCCCTTATTCACATTATTTATGTTGTTATCTTTGGCTACTGAATTTTCTTACTGTTTATAAACATAACAGATTGTAAATATTTTTTGAGAAAAAATCGTATATAAGACGTTATTATACGTTTGAATATCCATTGTTGTCGAATTTTGGACTTCAATCGCTCTCATTAAAATTGTATGTGATTTAACGCAAAGATAGAAGTTATTAATTTTAGCAGTTATGTTATATATTTTGTATTTTTGTTAGAAATATTTTTTAATTGTTGATTTTATTAGAAACCTTTCTCCATTTTGATTCAATTTCAATTTTTTTGAGGAATGAGAATGAATTTATGAGACTAATTATAATATATAGTTTTTAACACTAAAATTCTTTTATTTGTATGTTGTAACTTGTAAGTAATACAATTGTGAATTTTTGAATAAGAGGTTCTTATTAAACGTTTTATAACAATAGTTAGCTGAAAATATTTGTTTAAAAAATAAGAACTCCCTTAGTTTATGTGTATACCTACTGTATATATTATTATATATACCTTCTAATAGGTATAATGTGTATATATATATATAGTAACCACAGGGTGCACACGAGACACATAACGCTGCAGCCGGTTAAAAGAGAAAAATAATAAAAATGTTGCTCTCTCTATATTATTCTAATATTATTATTGTCGCAAATGCGACGGCATCGAGTCCGTGTTTTCAGTCTTTCGCAATATAACAATATATAATAGTAGCATAAAATGAATATACAAATAAGAACGAACGATTCGAATTACTGTACATACACTGCAGTAGTACAACGCAACGTCTAAAATACTATAACGTATATTATATTATATTGTATATAATATAATATAATGTAATATTATGTTACGCGCGGTTTTTCCCTCCTCTATATGCACATAACTACGCGTATATCAATGAAACGGTTTTGTCCATTGACAACCACGTTGAAACTCAAGCACACAATAATACACACACACACACACACGCACACATACGTATACAATATACATTATGTATTATACATACATATAAATGTACCAGAATAAACAGTTTTCGTGTTTCATATAGTTTTTAGTCTATACGACAATAAATAATGATAATAATTGGGCGGGGACTCTAGTTAATGTCAATCGCACATGATATTGTGTTGTACTTGTACACCACTACAATGTCAAACATAATGTGTGCTTCATCAAGCATACTCACCCCAATTTTTTTCTTTGATGACAATCCCCTCCTCCCGTTCTACTATAAATCGTTTAACAGCTATATTTTTTTCTGGACATTTTGTGACATTTCGAAATCGAAATTCAAACGAGTATTTTTTGATGAGTTATCTAAATTTGTGTACCAACTAGGTACCTACAAAGAATAATATAGGTTTATGAATCATGGTAATACTGTATTAATGGTGTTGAAAAATATGGAGGCTTAGGCAAATTTAAAATTTTATACAGTCATTATTATTAATCTATCGACAATTATAATTTGTAAAAGTGATCTAGATCCAATATTACATCAATTTATAATTTTTTTAAACCATTTTTATGAACTATTATCCTTAGTAAATTTTAATATCTGAGGAACGATTAGTTAAAATTTTGTATTTTGGTATACCTACCTATGTAAAAATTGTCAAAAAATTATTCAATTTACAGTAAAAATGTGCGTTTTCATTTGAAAACATAAGTTTACATCGCATTCCTTATAAATAGGCAATATATATATAAACTCTCAAGAATGTTAAAATACGGCCTCTAAGTATATTTAAAAATTTCAAATAGTTATATGTGACGTATACGATTATATATTAATAAATAATATACAAAAACCATATATAATAATATGTTCAATACATGCGATGTAAGGTGGACATTTTTCGCGAGTGGTCACCGTGGTTTATAACGTACCTGTTAGTGAACCTACTTATAAATATTAAAATCGTCACACAAATATATACACATATAATATAAATGGTATACACGCGAGCACTCACACGAGCGCATGATGTACACAATACAATATTATATTATTACATACCGTGTAGGTATGTATACGCGCGTTCGTATTCACATATTATACATAAACTGCAGTGTATGTAGTGCGCGTGTGTACGAGAGAGATAGAGTTATATATATATATATTATATACAGTAGCGTTTAGGCGTTTAAACTAAAACAGGAACAATAAGTATCAACAATACGCGAGGGCCTCGCGACCTCGTATCCGGTCGCACAAAGGTCTACATAATAATAATAATAATAATAATAATAATAATAATAATACGTGTACGCCACCGCCGCTCGCCATAATATAGACTTTCACAAACAACACGCCGCGTGGACACGCCCGCCGCCGAGTTCATTGATAATATTATACATGTACAATAATAATATTGAACACTTGTGGACACACAATAATATACATATATTATATATAAAGTGTGTGTGTGTGTGTGTGTATAGTAAACGTTAGAAGACGTCCCACTGTGAACATTTCGCCGGCAAACGGTGAAGCGGTATACACATAATATACATATAGTATTATATTATTATGGTATTTGGGTGCGTGGCGAGTGACTGAGTTCGTGGAGGGGTTTTGTTGATGGGAGACAGAAGAATGTCGTCGTCGGGTGCGAAAATATATTAAAAATATATAAAATGTCATATATTGTGCTGCAGTGTGTATTGTACGTCGTTTTTATTGTGAAGGGAGTGCATTCGCACCTATCTTTTGTAAAATGTATTTTTTGGTCCGCCAAAAATAAAAATAAAACTCCGATATGTGTTATAAATTTAGTACCGACATAGCATTCAGTCAGTATTTTGTAGTAACTGTTTTTAAATTTTGAGTACGTTTTTGCTATGGTGCGACAATTTAACCACTCGATAATGCTTTTTTTACTGTACATTAACTAATGGATATTTTTTTTGAACAAAACTGAAACAGTAGTTTTTCAGTTATTAAAATGTTTATACTACAGATTAAAATCCTTAAAAATAGTTTTATAAAAATATAAAATAGATGTTATATTGGATCTAGTGTTTATTATACTTGGACCACTTTTATAAATTATACATTTTGATATATTATAATTATTACTAAAATGTGCAAAACACCATAGCCCTTTTAATTTATATCTTTTAAACTCAATATCACGAGTTTACTAGCTATTATCCTTCGTATACAATGTTGAATATAACATAATAATTCGAAACTACTTGTTCTAATTTTAATTTTGATACGTCAAATTACTCAGAATAGTTATCATTATTATCAGTAAAAAAGAAGTGTTGTTTTAACATTGTTATTTGGAAAAACAGAAGTTTGTATCCCCGTTGGACACTCCTCAAATAAAAAATCTCAAGAATTTAAAAATATGGTTTTAAATTACGAGTATACTTAAAAATTTCAAAAATCAGATTTTGAATAACTATTATAATAAAGAAAAAATTCGGTGAGCACTGACGTGCTTGATTAATCACCCTGTATACTATTTATAAGTATATGTGTACGAAATGCCGCAAAAATGTGTCTGTTGTTATTGTATATGTACGTGTAATATAATGGAATTGAGATTTTGTTTTCTTCATTATCATCATTATTATTACTATTTCGAAACGTGGCGACGGGAAATATTCACTAGAAAATCGTCGACAGGTCTTGAAATTCTTGTCGCACGCCGTCACAGCGCAGTCCGAGTCTTTCGCTCGCGTGAGTCGTAATAATGATTATTATTATTATTATTATCATTTATTATAATATATATCATTATTGCGGTTATAATATACATATATATATTATCGTCGCTGCGCTGTCTCTGTGTCTGTCTCTTGTATTATAATATTCGTCGTCATTATTTAGTGTGCGAGCGAGTGTATAACGTATAATATTTATGAACGCCGATTTTAATGATGAGCGTGACGAAATGGTCTTTAATTTTTATGATTATCATCATTGTTTACACGAAGCCGTGACAAAATATCATTTATAAAATTATGCGTGTTTGACGTATAGGCACTGCACTTTTACACTAAAGGTATAAATAGCTTTTCTACTCGAGTTGTGTTTTTTTTCCTCGATCATTATTCGTTTCCCGGGAAATCGCGGAATAATAAACTGACGTTATTATAATAATATCGACACGTAGGTACGTGTACTTATTATAGTACGTCTGGAAATTGTCTCACGAATTCCTATAATAATGTCACACACCATCATATACTGAAAACCGTTCGTGAGACATCCCGATGGGGTTATAATTTATCTCCTAGGGGGGTTAGGCGTTAGGAAAACGTTTCTCGCCCCCCTCCTCTTTCCGCCGTCTGTTGTAAGGAAATTGATTTTCTTTGGTAAATAGTGTCGTTAGGAATTCTTGGAATATGGTCTTACAAATCCACGGTAATGCCACACTATATACAATACGTGGGTGGAGATATTTTGAAATATGTCATCATTTCATTCTAAATGGGGACGACGTTTCTCCAGCGACTCCCGTAGATAATACTAAATCGGTTGCCCTCGAGTAATAATAGTGTGGTTAACGCATATTATTAGGTATTACATTTTTCTAGAAAAATATTCTTAAAATTTGAATAGTGTGGTGTGATCGGGACGAGTGTCGACGACCGGCGGAACGTGCGTTATCTCAGTGTCTATATTTATATCTGCAGTTAAATAATTTTTTTCGTGAACAATATAGGTCACTTGCCTTGAATAATCAACGCGAAGCAATCGGATTGCTGACGATCGTTTTAAAACCGAGAAGTATGACTGGTGGTTTACTTCGATCGGTATATACAGACGTGTGCTGGTGATATTTGTCGATGATCCGGAAGCGTTTACATATTAAACTTATATTTACCTCGCCGCCGTCCGGGGGTCGGTCGCTGTGGTGTCGTACTGATTTCTCTTCACATACCTTAATACTTGTATATAATTATTAATTATTATTATACATATAAAAATAATATATCATAATTCACGATATGTGAACCGATGAACAATAAATCGACATTCCGCCAATTGTTTATTGACGATTTTACCGCATATCAATTGCCGATCGACACGATCGGACAGTCGGATTCTGTTATGTTATGTGTGTAGGTATTGTCATCATGGTGTGTAAAACGAATACATTGCCTTCGTTTAAGCTTTGTTATTCGCGTGCTTAAGAGTCGGGAGAGTGAAGAAGAGAGAAGCGGAGAAAAAAAAGCGTGAATGGTGTACCTATATATATATAAATTTGATGTAGTTATAAATCGTGTACGAAAGTCCGACGAAACTATAAACACAAAATCTATCGCATCACACACGTCCCCGTTTTGTTTGCCGTCGACGGGCCGCCCGGAGAATCGAATGTATATGTTTATCACGCTTGGTACTCGAAGTGACGATGATGATAATAATGTATATAAATACTGCACCGCGCGCACACACAATATATACTCGATGTCCGAGAGTCTAATAAACGTTGTATAATATATTTATTGTTGTTATGAAATGTTGTTGTGAACGAAAAACAATCATCATTATAATATACAATATACACTTTCGAGTGCGAGTCGGCTACACGATATACGCAGTATACAGTAGTACAACAGTACTTATCTGTAAACACACACAAAAAAAAAATCATCGTCGGAAGTCGTCATGGAGTGTATTATAATATTATTATCGTGTACATAAAAACATAATATAAAACGACACGCACGCACGGCATATACCACGGCATACCGCGGTTGTGTGGTTGTGTACTTATAATAATAATATATAGGTATACCGTGTGCGACGAATGACGGGGATGACGGTAGTACGGCGTGCTGCAGGAGACGCGACGATGACGAATGAGAACTCGCTAGGTAGTCGTCGTTCTCTTCTCTCCCTCTGTCGCTCTGCAGTCTCGCTCACTGTCTCTCTGTCACTCACACTCCGCGGCCGTTGTTCTTTTTTATTTTTTTCCTCGTTTTCACTTCTCGTCCGACCGACTTCCCCGAGTGCTGCTGCGTGTTTGCCGCGCGTCGTACATCACGTACAAATCTAAATATTTATGGTGAGCTTCACGATTCGGCGGCGGTGGGATCCTCTCCAAACAAATTAACGAGCACCTCACGCCCCCGAAACCGCCGCGCGACGTTTGTAAGTATTTCCCATCGAATCGACACGAACTTGTACGCGGTTTTCCTACTCGTGTGTTCTATATAGTTGTTTTCGAGATTATATACATATACAGCATGTACACGCGGTGTATTAACACAACAATATAATAATATATAAGCGCGTGTGATACGTACTTGTGATATATTCTCTAAGGGGTATCGGGGGTGTATTCTCAGTTATCACTATCCTGTATATTTTTTGAGGTAAAAAAGCTATCGATTTACTACAACCAAAAAGTATTTGAATTTTGAAAACGTATTAATTGTATTCGACTTTTATCATTAATGCATTGACGAAAACCATTTTATTGTTTCAATATAATAACTTGTGATTTATAGTAAAAAGTAAAAATATCAAAGTAAAAACAATTTTGTATTGTTGATTTAGACAAACTAATAATTATTCTGTGAAAAGTATGCAGTTTTTATTTAATTTTAAAGATTAAAAACTTGAGTTTAAATCTGATTGACAGCAGTATTGCAATAAGCATGAAACTATATAATATAACTGTATTTAAATATAGTAGACATTATAAAGTGCTATTACAGGTATTAGTGAGCAACATATTTTTTCATTTTCAAAAAATAAACAGGATGCAAATCGTTTGCAAATTATATAGCTACATACAAATATATACACGCGAAATATATTTCTATATTTAATATTAAGTTTATTTTGCAATATGATATGATATAATAGTGGCATCATTTAAATTTTTAAACCGCAACGATAAAATGCATAATTGTGCTTTTAATTACGTCCGTCATAATTGCGCCGGCACTATTGATTATTCGGACGACTTAATTATATTGAAACATATTTATGAGGGTAGAATACTTTTTATTGTTTTAAATAGTGTGCGTCAAGAGGAAACCGTATTGCGATTTATATAAAAATATCAAGAAATGGATGAGAGTTTAAATAACTTGAGGTCAGTACCAAAATATAATAACAAAATTACTGAAAATTCTATTAAAAATGTTTTTATTGTTGTATATACATTTAACGATTGCACTCGCGTATAAGAACGTTTAACCCAATTAAATCTCACAAGTTCTTCAATTAAAGTTTCAGGTAGGTACACTACAATAGTGTAAAGACATTTCCGGTCTGTGAAACCGAATAGAATAAGTATAATAGTTTTTAAAAATGTTTTTTTAATTTATTAGGGTAAAAGTTAGTTTATTCTTTTATTAAAACTTTCACGAAAGCGACTAAAACCATTCATACCTAACAAAAATAATAAATACGTACAGTCGTACAATGAAGAACGTTTATCACAGCACGCAGCTTTTTAACAACAACGTACATTTCACGCGCACATCATCGCGTTCTTAATTCTGTAGTACCTACTCTGCAACAAAGGCGAATGAAAACCACTTTTCTGATTAAATTTTTCCCGAGTAGACGTCGAAATTCACATTTTGACAAAAGCCATCGACGAGATCACAGTCCCGACTCTCGGGTATACGTGTTCAATAATAAGTAATGTTTAATAAACTCGTAAGAAAAAAACGAACAGGTTTTAATTGTTCGAAATGGTATTCGTTTTTTCATTTTCTATTTTTATTTTGTATTTTTACTAATATTTACACATTATTGCGCGTTCATTGCAAAAATACCGGTTAGGTAATATGCTCGTATAATATTATTATTTTACGGTGATTATAAGTTCTTACTTTGGAAAATCCCACACCGCGATACTTCTCTAGTCCTCTATATATATATAACTTTGAGAGTTTATGAGTAGGATATCATAATCGCAAAATATATTAAACGCTTGTTTTTAGAACGTAGAATGAAGTAGGTATACATCACAAGTATTATCACCTACCTGATTACGATATATGATTTATTTTTTTCTTATTCTCTCTTCTGTCCATCGGCCCATTTTGTAAAAATTGGATTCTAATTTGTAGGGTACCGGTTAATGTGTGTAAAAATGTAAAATTGTCTAGGTCTGACGATGTATGATGGGTAAGCTGGTTGCGGATTCTATTATTTTATGCATTAATGGTTTTCCAAAATCATCTTGGAAACATATGAATTAATACTCAGTACACATAATAAAACTTACTCTCGAACTTCAATCTATAAACAATACTCAGGTCCAGTCAGGTGACACGAATTTTGAAGGTAATGACTCCTGCAACATTTTTTTTTTTTAATTATTATTTTCTGTCAATTGTTATATTTTAATTCATTATTCTATCATATTTATTTAAAAGTAGATTAATTTTTTTTTTTTTGTGGATAATTTTTATTGTTTTTAAATTTAATATTATATATTATTAAATAGTGTTTATTTTTAGCAGCAGGTATATCGTTGTGATTGCATGTGTGTATAAAAAACAATAAAATCATTACACCTTGATATTGCAGGTTTGTTGTTATGGAACTATATGGGATTGCTATATCGAAAGCTATAAAGTGCATTGAAACATTGTGTGAGCATATCTTCGTAGAAATGTATAACGAAAGTAGTTCATCTGATATAAGCTATTTTATCTTGCACACATTTTTTAGGCTTGCAGATTATTAAGAATAGTAACAGAAAATTGTTTTTAAACGAGTTAAAATTATTTTTATATATTTTTAAAAACGTCAATAGTTATTGAAACAGTGCAAATTGCGAGTACCTATATAACGTTAAATGGATCACTTGGTATGTAAACTATACTACTATAACTATATAGCATACATGCAGTATAGAACTATATAAGGACTATACACGGAGTGTTGATATTTATAGTGACGTACACGCGCAATTCGTCTGCGTTGGGTCGTTATAATATTATTTTGAGATGAGAATTTCTATCTCAAATTGCTTGTAATAGGTACACGCTATTCCTACTTGTATATTAAAATATATATATTTATACATACTTGGACCACGCGGAAGCTGTGTGTTCGCCGCTCGACGATATGTACATAGAATTATAACATAAAAAAGAATATTCACACGCGCATATATATTTGTATGTGTGTGTGTGTGTGTGTGTGTGTGTGTTGTATGTATACAAATGGAAAAAGAAAATATAAAAACAGCAAAGAAAACTGCACCGTGTGCGCGATGGGCGTGGTTTTTCCGCTTGATTGGTCCGGGAAAAAACGGCGCCGCCAAAGTCGGCGAGATTATACTACGTATATATATATATATATATATATATGGATTTATATACACATTATATATACATGTATAGATATGGCGCTAGTTGACGGAGAAGAAGGAGAAAAAGACGAAGAAGAAGACGAAGACGAATACAAGAAGAAGCGGTGGCGGCGGCGGACGAAAGAGCCGTGTGCGCGATTATATGTGTATATATATTGTATATATAATATAAATACGCGCTGCGGTCGCCAGCCACCGCGTGGATCAATAGCGAAAACCTCGACGGAAAATATATAATATTATTATTATTATACACCCTGCGCATACACCCGCCACGGGACCGCGGAAAGTCTATATATTTTATTACATCGCGCGCGCGGTTGATTCGCTTCGGGCTCTCTGTATCTTCGAATACCGTTCATAAGACCTCCGGCGTTATTATACAACGCGTGCACAATATAATATAATAATAATATATTGTGTTCATACATACATATTATACATAAATTATGTTAGACTTTAAACACGGCATTATTATTAATATATTACTATACGATTATATGCGTTGAAAATCCCCTCAAACCTGTTTATAGTATGATGGCGCACATGTGTACATATACAATTATATATATATATATATATATAATATATCGTGTAATTTTCCACGGTAGAAAAACGAAAATCGCTAATAAAAATCCTCCGCGGTAGTATAATTTTGGAGTGCGGAAAATTTTAATTTCCCACTCGCCTTCTCCCCAGATATGCCAGCCGCAGGAGTTTTCTCTAAATGTTCAACAATAATTATGAAAGAACACAATAAATTGCACATAGGTACGTATGTTCAAGATAAAAATACTTTTTTCCTTAAGTTGTTGCGTGAACTCAGAACTACACCTTATTCCTGGTTCTTCCCCTCATATCACATGTATACTGATTGCACGTATTGTATTCATTTCTAAACAAACTGCAGTAAATTATCATATTTTAAATTGAAAAAAAAAGTATAGATATACCTATTTACATTTGGATATTTAACGATTTTCCTGTTGTATAATATGTTGACGTTTTTTCAACGTTATCTGGGATAAAAAAATTCGACTTACCGAACATTCCAAAAATGTACGAACTTTTATGTATTTGATGTTATTTAACGATATCGGGTTCCTATGATTTGTTTCTAAGCCATAAAATGGGTTTTAATCATTTAAATACTTGTGTAAATACAATTAGGTTACGGTTTTGATTTAGATGAATAAATTATTTTACCCTCTCTAGTTTTTTTACTAAGTATAAGTAGTTACGTTAGTTCTCCTCCGTATAGTAAGCGATATAAACATATAGCATCATACTAAGCTTACACTATTATTATTCCAAGAATTATAAATGTTTTTGAAATTATTTATTTTACACAATTTTAAGTTGTTAAAAACATAATTAATGTGAAAATAATTTTAATATGATAAAAAGTGTCTTATGTTAATGGATCAATCCGTATACAAAAAAGTTACGATAACTCAAAGTTAAAGAGAAATCTTTTCTCGAGTATAGTATACACTCGTATAACTAAATTTGAACTAATCAAAATTTTAAGTCAAAACTTTGAATAAAATATTAAAAGTTTTATTATACGTGTATGTAAATTACGCTGAAAATTGCATTGTAATAAAATTTTGTTAAAAGACGTTGTATTTAAAAATAATATATGCACAGTAGTATTTTACAGTATTATACGTAATTATTATTAGACAAATATTTAGTTTTTAATATCTATTTGAGGTTTCGGATGTTTGTTAATTAAATGTTGTAATTTTCCTACTTTTTTAGAGCTTTGAGTATAAATAACTGCCCTGAACGCCTTCGAAGGATTCGAAAAATGAAAGGGTATAACGGCTGGTTTATAATGATTACATTGCTTGGTTCAAATAATATAGAACGTTTTTCTTTATGACTCGTAATTTTCATAAATTTTGAATTACTAGTTTTTGATATATTTATATAATGATATACTTACTTATATATAGCATGTATATTATATATATATTAGTAAAAATTTAAAATAACTTATGTTATTACCATGTTAATAGTTATAATATATGTATAAATTACTACCGCTTTTATGAGTAGGTGCAATATATAATATATAAGGCATAGGCACCGTGTACTGATCAATAATAATCAATAGCATATACCCATGAATTTGTTTGATTAATGATTGTATATAGGTATATTAGCAGGTACCAATACACGAATATATTATATATAGATACAACAGTTTTCGAATATTGTGGAAATATATTTGTTTATTTGACTTATCTGATTTTTGAAATAAACTTGTATACAATGGTCGAAAAATGTCTATATCTATTAGATTTATTTTATGTGTATACCAAAATATTAGAAAAAAATATAATTTAATATTAATATAGTTTGAGCAGGGGCTGTATACCTATATTCTATAATTGGTTAGGTGGCTATATTATGTATTATTTAGAAACTATTGCTTATGCATTGTTTAATAGTTTCATTACTTTAAGTTTATTTGTGTTTGTCGTGCAAACCGAAATTATATTTGTTTTAAATCAAATGGCCCGGTTTGCTGTTAATAAGCATACATTATTTATATTGACTATATTGCATGCAGTTAATATATGATATAATATTATAAAGGTAAGTGTAGATACACAGGTATAGTCAACTATATAATACCTGGGTATTTTTTATTTTTCGTTTTGGTTTTTTTTATACGCATGAGATAATATTATTTATTCCGGAATTTTCCTATGATGTCTATGTACAATGTTTTGACTTGTTTATAATAAACTTGCGGAGGATTGTACGATGATCGTTCAAAAAATGTAATTGGGTTCTGTTTGGTGTTCGAGTGCGTTGTATGGGTACATAACCAGACAAACAAAACGTCATTGGTTGCTTATGGAAATTTGTGCATACAAAAAACACGTCTCAAGCGCATTTCCAACACACATATATATATATATATATATACCTGAAGGCTCACGTATGTTTCAAGGGGTTCAACGCATAGTAAATTAAACACACGCATTCAAACAAATAATGTTGTATCTCACACAATCAGCTATATATGTATGTTCAGAATACAATTATTATCCACGAGAAACTATTTAGGCGTAAAACATTTCTATTTCGTATATATTTTTCTTTTAACCAAAATATTTTTATTATTATTATTATTATTATTATTAAATAAAACTTCATTCGCAATATATAAAAAGAATAAACACAATAAGTTAATGTGATAACAAAATAAAATGAATACAAATGGTTTATTCTTTATTGGCGTGAGTGGGGAAACCGTTCATCAAATGCAGCACCTGTTATGATTTACAAATCCTTTTTTTGTTTTAATTTTTTATTATTGTAATATTCAAGAGCGTCTCGTGGTTATTTTATTTTAGCCTTCTTGCCTCACTATTAGATACAGTAATTGGAGTGTAATTTAGAATGGCATTTTTTTAGTTTCTGTAATTGTTATAATTCGTTAACTTTTAGTATTTGTAAACCCTTTAGCTTGTAAAGTCTGCATTATTGATCATTTATCAAAGAGTTTCAGTTATTTATCTTTTGATATATACCTCCACCTTGATCAAATTCTTACTTTTAATTCATACTTTATGAGATATAGCTATCTCCTCACCGTATCTTAAAGTATTTAAGAATAGCATTTATATGATCATTAGTGTATCATCACAGGTTAAATTCTACATTGTTAATTAATTGAATCTCGTCAATATCACCCAATGGACATTGTTACCATGAATTTATTTTAATAATAAATAGCAAAATATGTGTAAATTAAAATTAATTTCCCCAGCACGCTATTATTTATTATTTTATAAATTTGGGTTATTCGATACCATAATAACAGACTGTCTATAATAATATAATCTATAAAGAAAAATATTTTGGCCTGATGCCCGCCTATTTACTAATATATATATGTACTATGAATACGCTGCTGACTCGTGTCAACCGTTTTGATGCTGATTGCACATTCGACTCAGCCAGAAAGAAATCCGTTTCGGGCCACAAGAAAAATACCACTGTCATATTTGTATTGGCAATGAAAAGTTGTGACAATGTGGGATATATAATATTATTGAACATCATACATATACATATATATATATATATATATATATATATATATATATATATATATTATAGTGAGAGAAGTGATGTAAATAATAAGTGTGCCCATCATTCGACGATCGTTATTATTAATAATAATAATAATTTATTTACGGAATAAAATTCCGAGTTTAAAATGTTATTATTGATGGCGATACTTTTTACTAAATAATTATAAATGCTTTTACGAAATTGAATGCACAACTATTAACTATAAAAAAAGCACCGTCGTAAAGATTGTAAATGCAATACCCATATATTTCATACAATATTGAGCAAGGTACCTACAAATCAGGTTTGATCTATTAATATTTTATTGAATATATAATAACTAGTAAGAGGTAAGAGGATTTCAGCGGCCTATTTATTTCCTCTTTCTGCTGGCTCATGCGCAACTTGGCAAATTTGCATCCAACAGAACTAACCACGTAAAGTGAATTAAACTATTATCAAACTTAAATTTAAATTTAAAAGTAATAGATGTACAAAAGCATTTTTAAATTGCAATATTTTATGAACTCATCATAATAACTTAAATAAAAATTTAAATATGGTAAAAAAGTCAACTTACATATACACAGCGAGATAATGTTCTTAATTTTCTTTCATTTCTTTCTTTAGTTTGGTCATATCAGAGATAATTCCCTTTTTAATGCTAAACCTAAAGATAAGCAGTATGGTACTTGGTTTTGCCGAATGCAAATTTTCGAAGTTTTGTATAGTTCAGAAAAAAAAATATGCATAGAACGTTGACATACTCTTAAACTATAAAAATAATACACATTATTTCATATTCTTTAATTATTATAAATTACATCATATTATTATAATTTATTGAAATATTATTATAAGCACTACTTGCGTTTTTATCGCTACTAAACGTGCATTGAATATCGGTTAGTTTTTATGATATGTTTAATTTTTACCGAAGTCTTACAAATCAACGATAACATTTTTTTTTTAAATTCACTTATCGCAACTGTCCTAATCGTTCGTCATAGCATATTTATACATACCTAAACATACATATTATTAATAATATGTCAAAACTTTCAGATTACATGTATAGGTTACCAGCTAAATATATCAGTAAAAAATAAAAAAAATATGCATTATTTATAATAGGAAATAGATTTAGTTATTTTAAATTCTAAGTGATTTAATTTTACAATGATAGGTGATTTTTTTATATTTTTATCTGAATAGATATATTATCGTAAAAATAATACTTCTATTATAATTTATAGAGAAAGGTTGAACAGTTTATCTAGTTTATACTAATCTTTTTTGAGGGAGTCAAAAATTAAAAATTACCATTAACTGCTTTGCTTTACACTGTACAGTATACTAGAGTATACTTCTCGCCATTGAGTAGATCACTGCAATTTAATGTTGCAATGAACTAGATTTATATGATAAATCATTGTAAACGATGAGTAATGATTTTGAGTGAAAAAGGTTACCAAACAATTATTTTAATAATAAAACTAAAATTTTAACGAATGATTTTTGTTTGTTGTACATTTATTTTATAATATAATTGTATATAGCTATAGTTTTGTACTATATACTTCTATCACGGATCCGATTCGAATTCACAGTACCAGTCTACAAGTATAAGGTTTATGTAAAAAAATGCACCTCATCGCCTTATTATTACGATAACTGCAGCAGCGGCACATTACTATTACGCGTTAAGTAATTCACGACGACGTTGGACAGCGTGCCGGTGAGGTGCAACGAGCGTATATTATACAGTATACACACGCACAATATCATAAAAGACGCATTTCTCATGCGAGAGCGAAAATCCGTCGGATTATCATTCCTCTAGGCGGCGACAATGTTCATATTTTATATTATACGAGTCGTCGTTGTGTGTGCGTCTGACGCGCGCGTGTAAGAGTGCGTGTGTGTCGAGTG
Organism: Rhopalosiphum padi; assembly: GCF_020882245.1. Taxonomy (NCBI): domain Eukaryota; kingdom Metazoa; phylum Arthropoda; class Insecta; order Hemiptera; family Aphididae; genus Rhopalosiphum; species Rhopalosiphum padi. The sequence goes on along the minus strand of NC_083600.1, from coordinate 48,099,671 downwards.
TGTGTGTGTGTTCAACGAGTGACAAGAAAAACACGTCCTATTGTACGATGTCGACGACCGAAAAACCACTTCATCTACAACACACGATTACTATATTATTATATATATATATATAATATCGTATACGTAATATATATATTATTATTATTATCATCGTCATAATCATCGCCATCACGTGTGCCACTCGCCCCATAAGTGATAAAATCCGCGGAACGATCTCATCAAGCATAATATGATATATTATAATGGGTATAAAGACGCTGCACAGTGCGTGTGCTGTAAACACATCGAGTATAATAAAAATATATAGTTTATCGAACCGAAATGGATCGTCGGAGGGTGTCGCGCGAAGTATGTCGTTATTATTATTATTATTAACGCCAATACGTCGATGGCTCGAGCATACAATATTGTATTATATAATATATTGTACGTCTTAGATATTGTAAATATCGTAAGACGATAAAGTGATATTATGTTCTTGCATCGCTTCATCTACCCTTAAATAATCACATATACAGGGCGATTCTCCGAGTATGTTCATTGTTCACCCAGATTTTTCCTTTACCCAAACAGAAATTTACTATGCTTACGCCGACACTAACAACGAGCGCAACACTGCGCCTGTACAGTGGCCCTTACGAGTATAGTATACTGGCCAATATTTTAGTCAGTACTATATATATATATATATATATAGTAACGAATAAACTCTTATTCTTAATGTTTACATTACAAGACTAAGAAATTATTGGTTCACATTTTGATTAACGTTTTAAAAAAAACATTTGCTACAGTAAAAAATATCGAAAGCTCATTTAAAAAATTGCGTTTATACAGTGGCGTGTCCAGCACAAAATAATTGGATAGGCCAGTTTGGTTCTGTAATGTGTAAGTGTGTTCATAACTATTAGGGAAGCTTTGTACTATCAAATTGGATATCATTATGATAATAATATTCAATAATAAATATTACTAATATTAATAGTAGGTAAGATTTTTATTTTTGATAAATAAAAAACCAAACAGTCAAATAAAAATTGGGTAGGCCCGAGCCTAGTCGGCCTACCCTGTAAACACGCCACTGCGTTTATATCGCCAAATAACTCGTTTCTCTAAAGATATGAAAGATCTACGAGTATATATGATTAAAAACAAAGTTTTAGATAAAAACAATAAAATTCAAAATTTGAATATAATATATACCGTCGTTATTATTGAACGAGGAATAATAGGAGTGAGTATGTTTGGTGAATCGTCCTGTATATATCGTATGCGTCTGGATAAGCGTACGTAATGTGTGCAGTGCATATTATCTAATATGGACGTCGTGTGTATAATAATATAATATAATAATATATATATATTATATTATACTGTAGGTATTCGGGTAAATATTTTTACGAGCAGCAAGAGGTGCGATTGAGATATGTCACGGCGCAGCAGGACCGCGTGCGCACCAATACACTACGATTATGAGGCGTGTAAGCGTAAAACACAATGACATATATTATTATTACATATTATAATGTGCTATTATATCGAATTCAATGATGGCATTTCCAGTCGAACCGTCGCCATTAGCACGCTACGAAGACTTGACGGACGACTGACGACTGACGGGTGGCAGAGGCAGAGGCTATGCGCATATCTCATATGTCGTGTACCGCGAAATGTGATGATGTTATGCGAAAACAGCAAGCGTAGTATTATACATACCTACGACTCGTGAAGGATTATATTGCAATATAGTTACACAAATACATATTTATTCGATATTAGCCAAGAACGAATCTAGAAATTAAATATTGTTTGGCTATAGACACATAAATACATTATTATGCACGCTGTGCCTATATATATATATATATATATATATTATACTATATTAGTCATATAATAATTTATGGTTATCACTATCAAACTATATAAGTTTTAATTAGTGATAAATAGCTAGGGCAATGTAAAAATACATTATTTTACGCTTTATTTTTAACACAAAGTTTGAATAAGACACTAAAGTGGTGTTCACTAAAGGCTACGAACAAATTGTAAAACTTTTATTTTTAAAAATTTGACATTTTTTGACACGCTCTTGTTTTAGTCTTTTAGGTCACTTTTTCGTTTTTATTATTTTTGTCGATAATTTCAATAATTACCACCAATTAAAATTGTTTACACGTATTTTATGAATCATTTTTTAAATTTTAGTTTATTTAAACACAGATTTATGTTATTTAATCTATTACTTACACAGATAACAAAATATTAATTATAGGTGAGCATAACATATATTTTTTGAAAATTGTGGAATGCAAAAAAATATAATAACTACGGGCATTATGAATTTTTATTTCAAACGGAATCTGACTAAGTAGAAAGGTCAGAAAGGAATCATCAATGTTATTGTTTAATAATGCATATAAAATGTATATTATATATCATTATACACATACACAATTTATATGCTGCGCTGAATGGAAATAATCTCCGCCAAGGCCTTATCTCCTTGTTACTATGTATATATCTAATAATAATATGATAATAATTCGCGGTCATCCACCGCGAAAATCGATTCGCCGTGAACGAAGCCAAACGATTTTCTGCACAAAAATACTCGTCTTGGCGCGTGAACCTTACACTGAACACTGCGAATTAAATATCAAACGAGTCGTGTGCGCGTTGCAAATAACGTCCGTTCGAATTACCACTGCCGCGCTACGCCGCCGTCGAGAAGACCGACACACGAAAAACAATATTATATATTTTCATAATATGCCAACCGTATCGAAAGGATTTGTCGAATCTAAACATCGTATATGCAATTTATGCGCAAGGAAAAAAACACGATTCGTTGTGTTCTATTATGATGACGGCGTGACACATACACCACGGCATATAACATGTCTATAGTACCTATATAATATTATGTTGACGTGTGCAGTAGATATATTATACCGGAGCGTGCGCTAAAGATATTTTATAGAACTGCACATACTGATTATTTTGAGCTAGTGAAAAAATTGGTCGGTTGCTTCGTATGCTAAAATAATATTAATAAGTGTATAAAAATAGAAACTTATTACTTATTAGTGATAATGTAAAACAAAATACAAACAATAATATTTTGTATTAAATGTAACATTGTGTAATTATATTGGATTTATCGAACTTTTCATCATAAATTTATAAATTTTAACAAAGCAATACAAATTTAAGATATTTTAACTAAAAAATTAACGTGACACTAGCAAATTGGTGGCAATTGACCGTGATGATACTTATAAGAAAAAATTCATCAGCAAGTTGGTTACTGTATTTTATAATTTTATTATTTCGATTTGATGAAATTCCAATACTCGTCGTTTTACCGCTCACGAATGACACGCGAAACAATTTGGCTGAAATTCGAACGGACGCACAGTGGACGCGAACCGAAAACGGTCAGCGGTCAGCGTGTACCTACTGTTTATTCCATCATTACTGTCCAACGAAAAATATCACGGTTTTTTGTTCGTGAGTAAATCCGGGCTCACAGTTATGTTCCCAGTCGTATTATATGACATTTACCGTATTCTGATAGACTGTTGTAATCGTGGTATATCATTCACTAACTATAGCTTATCGACTACCCTGAAATTTGCAGAAACGAGTCGAGTTCTGTCGACACAACCGTAGTCAGTATTTAACGTCAAAACTTTAAGAGATCAAACTAAAGATAATAACGGATATTGTCCGCCGTAAATACCGAATAACCGAATTGTTGCAACTGCAGTTTTGTTTGTGCCCAATTGTGTGGTTTTTTTTATCGTTGTGTACATTCCATTAGTATCACATAATATATTGTTATCTGTTATTGCTATTGCCTATTATACACTGTATTGTTCACTTTTCCCACAAAAAAAAAAAGTAATAAAAAATTAAGTAATTGTTTGGAAATTGAAATACTCCAAGATTAAAAACATAAAAGAAATATTTAAATCAGATGTAATCTTGCGGATACTAATACACAAATCATAAACGTATTAAACACGGCAGTCGTAAATAATATTTACCTATAGCCCGAGAAAATACCACTTAAGGTTAACCGACAAAATAATTAATAATATATAGGTATCTATTGTGTATATAGTAGGCATAATATTTATATATTAATAATTATATCGTAAACATATTATTTGATTCTACAGGTGCATGAAATGCAAAAAATGTATAATATTAGTGTTATCATTGAGTATAATATAAAGTATATAAATATATACTCGATGATATTATAGGTATAGAAATTGACCTTAGATTAGTAAGTAGGTAATATCGCTCTGTATATTACATAACCAGTAAATTATTATATAAATATAAAACTGTGATAGAAGAAAAAAAAACATATTTTAGTTTTTATATAATACCTATAATATACCTATATATAAACTATAAGTGTGCTGATATGATATACGTTTGACTTGGCAATATAACTATTAAAACGATAAGTCGTATGCATTTTATTAAATGTATATAGTTATTATATTTTACATGCATATGATCATTTATATTATATAATTTGACAAAATATCTTCTACATACCAGCGACATGCTTCAATTTAACCTTGTTATTTCGATACTCAAGCTCGAATTGTTGTTTATTTTTTTTTTAAAACATTTATTTCATAAGTTATTTTTTCATACGTCTTCAAGTATTCTTTCTATCGGAATTTTACATGCATATTATACGCAGGATGTTCAATTTATAGGTGTTGCGTCCTTTGCCAATATTCTAAAAACAAGTATAAAGATGAATCGGGAAGCGGATTAAAATAATTTTTGGATTTAAAATAATAATTATAACACTGTCAAATAAATCACAGTTATTATTACTTATTAGAATTATCTATATTATTACTACCTAATACCTATAATAGTATCGTAAGTCTACATTATAGGGGCGAATATTTAGTAAAACTTTTTTAAGGGGGGGGAGAAGAAAAATTATCAAAACTAAACCTGCTCCCTCCCCACTCCCAACTAATTACTATTTACATGGTCCGAAACTAACTACCCACCAATATAAAGGTGAGGATCTTTCATTCGCATATCAATATATGCATACTCTTTTCAAGCCTGTATAGGTAAAACTACTAAAATAACTATAATGAAAGTTTTTATATTTTTATCATGTAGGTCACCTACAAGTTGGTATTACCTACCTATTACATATATTACATATATAGGTACCTACATATTATGATTGAAATGCTGTCCATAATAATACAACTATCTGGTCCATTTACACTTAAATGATTTTTACTATGTGTGTATTTCGATTATCCATTCATAGTAAGTAGATTTAGTTTCGACCATAAATGTATATAACGAGTATATAACATTATGTATATATATATATATATATGTATAAAATGCGTATGAGCCACGAGGGAGGGATATATCGATTTTGTTGTTAAATCTCGCGGAAAATCATATTCACCGCGCGACAAAGTAACGGAAAAGATACGAATCGAATTAAATTCATCGCGAAATCGTCGTCGTTTATATTATAAAGGTCGAGGGATTACTTCGTGATTATATTATATAGACGTCACGCGCCGCCGCCGCCACCATCACCGCGGAATCAGCGTCATTTTATACAGGGATCAACCGCACATTATAATATTACTATCGGAGTGCGGATTTAAATGCAAAATACATTATTTTTTTTCTGAACGTTCTAAAAAATTTGCTCTTGGAGCACAAAATGTGTTTCATACATCGAAAAACTTTAAAATGAAACTTATATTTTGAATTATTTAAATTTATTTTTATTTTAAGAAAATTTTTTTTTATGCAATCATACGAATGGATAAAATCTAATAAAAATGTACCATAAAATAAAATAAAGAAAATCATTAATAGGTCTTATTTAGCTTTATCGTATTATTTATATTAGGTACGTAGGGCGTTTAGTTTTTACCAATATATTATATATCAGTCAAAAGCGGTGACTGCACAACGGTCGGGTAAATAAAATTTCCATCACACGCCACACGCAGCTGATATAATATAAACTTACAAATATATGGCATACATTGATTGTGATGATGCAAAATCGCATAAATTTAAATAATATACAAATAGATTTTTTTTTAATAATTTGTATTAAACATTATGGTAAAAACAAATTTTTAAGAGCATTTTCGAAAGTTCTGTAATATTATATACTAATCAATTAACAAAGCACATTCTTATTATTTATAAGACATTAAAATTTGTTCCTAATGTTATTATACATTCTTCTGCAGAACAGTGTGTATAATTATATAGGTACCATAATATCACTTACTAAAACGATCTGGCGATTTCACGTATCTAAATCACAATAATGGTAATATTCATGCGATACATTTACAAGTTGAAATCTATAGTGTCGTTATAGTGATTAAAAATAAAAATAAAAAACCAAAAATTGGTTTTTTTAATAAAATATAATAAACGTAATAACAAATGAACAATATTACGCTTGTAGATATGCCTCAGATATAAATAAAACGGCCAATAAAAAAACATGATTTGCACAAAATTAGGAGCATAATAATATATATGTAACGAAAAAAGCGCATACCAAGTTATATATATAAATAATGTACAATTATTTACATTTATTCGTGTATAGTGTTCCACGAATCATCCTGTTCTAGAAAACCACACGTATATTATTATTAATGTTACCGTATCAATCTAATATATTCGTAAAGTTGTTATAATGGTATAAATATACCAAATATATATTATTATATATTTATATGTATAACGGTTATTGAAAATGACAAAACCCCCTTATTATTTATTTACATATAAGAACTTTACTACATTAATTTACCATGTTTGACAACTGATTTATTTTCTATTAATTTATAACGAATTTTACGAAATACTGTTTTAGAAACATTATTTTTTTATTTTAATAATATATATAAAATATATAAAATAGTGATCTAAAAACCATTACAACGTATCATGTTTTTTGCACAGTTCAAAATAAAAAGAATGTTTTATTTGGGACTGCCTTAATATTATATGAGCGAGTAGAAATCGATTTGTAATATAATTGATTTGTGTAAGTATATTTTTAAAAGTTTAATTATTGATATCTTTATTCGTTGCAAAGAAATAACGTATAAGCCGGTCCGTTTAATAGTTTAAAGAGGAAACTGAGGAGTATATATTTTTGAAACCGAGTGATTTGTCTAATTTAAAACGCTCATTACTTAAAAAAACTATTAATGTTTTTGAAAATATTATTTTTATATAATTTTAAGCAGTAAAAAAACAAAATGTCATTAAAAAAAAATAGTTTTCATTATTTTTTATCGTTATAATTTTTTTAAATTACAATATTCATTTATAATTTATTTTTCAAAATCAAAATATTTTATGGAGTACTTGGTACATAAATGTTGAACATTAGACGAGTAGCTTATGATTTATAAGTATTCAAAATGTACATGAGTCGAGAGAAGTGGTATACAATAATAAGAGTAACCCACAAAATATTGCTTTACTACTCCGCTGATCCAAACTTTGAATTTTTCTAACTAAAACGTTACTTATCCAAAATTGTATTTTTATATATCAGAAAAATACTTGAGATAATATCTCTTGCCAAAAGTATCTATTGGTTTGTAACGACTTAAAATCATGTAATAGAAATATTTTCAAAAACGTTAGTATAATTTCCGAAAATGAGTTAATTTACGTTGAATAAATCACCCCATATATTATATAAATGTCTTTAGTAGTTGGTGGATGACTTAGTTTATACGAGGACGAATCAGGTGGACGCATCCTGCATCATACCATGTTAACAGAATTGCGGTTTACGTGTGGTCATACCATAGTTGACGCTGTTGTATATTATGATAGTATAGTTATTCGAATCAAATATTATTGTATCCTTATTCCTTAACATCGAATTTACGAGAATATTTGTATATTTTTAATGTTTACGTCTTTTGTTAAATATTATGAATTATGATGACATAATATTATAGTATATATTATGTATATTGACATATTGTATACATTATGTATAGACGTATAGTACTTTCAATAACATAATATTATACCTATATGTTATCTGGCGTGGGTGACGACGCTGCTGCTGAACGCGAATAACGCAAACGCCACCACCGCGGAGAAGGCGCGATGACAAAGCGGCGGCAGAACATATTATTATACGCATACTGTATACACACATAAAAGGTACTGAAACTCATTGGCCTTTAAGTGATTTCAAAATCGCGACTGGCGCGCACGCGCGTTGGCACTATATTCATATATATATAATGAATACCTGCCAATATATATATATATATATGTATATATGTTACAACTACAGTGCCTATATATATAGTTGCAAAATGCCCTCTGTCGGTACCGGGCGAGGTGATATTTATGTGGTGAGAGGGGTGATAGAGTGACGCAAAAGGCTTTTGCGGTCGGCCGGCTAAAAGCTACTACGCGCGAAACGGCTGGTAAGGCGTCGGACGGAGCGTGGGAGAGGGGCTTTTGTAGGATTTTGGCGCCGCTTGTCGGCAGCTCTTATTTCACACGTACACGACGCCATCGCGTCGACCCGCGTAAACCGTAAATACACATATATAATATATATGTGTATGTATTTATACGTGCTTATATCTATAAGCTTATATCAGCGTGTAATAATATTATGACGTAATATAACAAACGGGATGTCTACTCTCGTCATGTGCACTACCTCATCTACGCGTATTTGCAGTATGTGGGTATGCAGTATTGGTATATTGGTATATAATAATATATTTACCCTTCAAATGTCAATTTTTTCCACAACAAACACGTGTACCAGCTGTGATTGTATTTTTGAAATATTGCTGAAGAAAATTGTCGTTTTTGAGTTTCTCAAATATTCCGTGATTACATACTACAATGGTCGATGTAAATTTTTTAAGACAAATTTTTTTTTTTTTAAAACCACAATATCAAAAAATTGTTGGCTCTTGATATATTATTTATATGAAGTGAAACTGGTGAGAATTAATTAGTTCTTATACAATATTAAAATACAGTGGCGACAAATAATATACATTTACCCATGACAATTATCATAGGTGAATTTAATAGGCAGGGGATCACCTTTGTCATTGTCCGTACAAATTTACATTAGCCTAACCTAGGCGGGTGTCAAAATTGTATGTAGAGGTGTCTATAATGACTATTACGTTAAATTTTGGACTTCGGCGTCATTGCTAAAATATATAGTATAGTAATATTAAATTAAGTAATAAAATTTAAATTATTTAAAAAAAAAATAGAATAGGTACCATATATGTATATTTATATTGTTTCGATTGTTGAAATTCTGGTCAGGGCCTTGAAAAACTTCACGTGTTTGGAGTTGTTTAGAATATTCAAATTTGTCCGACTTTCCATGTTGTTGAAGATAATAGTTTAAAATATCATACTTGAGATAGCTTCTCCGCATATGGATTTACTTCTGGTTTGTATAAGATGAGTGATAACGTGATGCGTCAACGTGCAGTTCAGTAGAAGTCGTACGTTTATGTCCGATTGAAAGTCTAATTATTTTAACATCTACTAGATTCCCTCCGAAATTAGAAGGAAAATGCATAACATCATTTGCAATGGATCAAGGATTTTTTTTTGAGGGGATGGGGGCAAAATTTATTATATTATAATATATCATCATATTATCATATTTAATTTACAGTAAAAAAGAGCTGGGGTTCTCATTTGAAATATAAAAGTTTGTATCTCTAATTAATAATAAGGTCTTTAAGTATATTAGAAAATCCCAAGGTTAGGTCCATCAGCCAGTTCTGCAAAATAACTGCATATTATAATTTAAAGGAATAAAAAGGGGTGATTGGGCTTGATGAATCACTCTGTATACGCAGTGTGTATGTGTACGGATAATGGAATTCACACCTCCCTCTGAATTTTATTTTAACACCACAGCTCTATATATACAGTACATATAGATTGTTGATTTTGCGCGCATGAGGAATGTATGCGCATTATAAACACACCGACTAGCGTATACTTTAAATATATAATATTATACACGCGTACATGCGTATAATACACATCGTATAATATGTATGTATAAGCGGCCGCCGATGGTATTATAATATTACGTTCGCCCTTTAAATAAGTGCCGAACGCATATATAATATATATATATATACACATGACTGTTGCGGATGTGGTGGCGGCGGTAGTATAGCGGCAGCAGCAGCCGTTAACACGCGGTTAATCCGTATTAAACAGAAATAATAATAACGGGGAACGAGAAAAAAAAATCGGAAAAATAACAACGACGTCGACCCGAAACGAAATCCGTTAAAAGCCCATTAAACGACGTCGCTTAACTATACATATACAGTTTTTTTTGTATATATATTGCACGGTCTCTTCATAGAAACTACTTAATTTATATATATATATTATTTTCTTAATATTCTCTCTCTCTTTCTCTCTCTCTATTAATTTCACGTTTTGTTTTTTTTCCGTCGTACAGCGCGCCCCCGTACTGGCCGTACTATTATACAGGATCAAAGTAATGGGAAATCTTTTAAGATAATTTTCATAATTTAACAAATTATTTGCGGTTATGTACATGTGTTATATAGTATTATAAAAATTGTGAAAGGTATTTTTCGCCATTGATATTATTATATAATATTATAAATGACTGCAAAGTCTGCGGTTGACTACGATCTCGCACCGTTTCAATCTTCTTCTATAGTATAATAATATATATTTTATGGTCTTGCTGGATCTTTATTTATTTTGTAAACAAATTAAACATTAGGAAAAACTACACATTATAGAAAATAGAACACTCTTATCTGTAGTATGGTGAATATGTACATCCGGGAAAATCATACACCTTGCTCCTGGTATAATCTTACCGGGGGTGGTAAAATTATCATACGATCATTATTAGAACGCTTCGACTTATGATATCCTAGGAAAATTTTACCCCTTTCCCCCACACGTTATCTAGGAGTAAAATTTGAATGCAATACCGGCGCCAAATTGTATAATTAACTCAGGTATTGTTAATAACTGCAAGTCCGGAACAAAGAAGTACCTATATATGCACCGCACGTACAATCGTGGTTATTATATACGAAGTGGCTCCATAAATTTAAAAACAAAAGTTTTACCAGATATTATAACGTACACGTATTTTAGATTATGCCTAGTTGAAAAACTGTGTACTTATATATAGTTATCAAATACGGAAGTTATAAGTAAACCGTTCCATATGAATATCGTCGAAACGATAACTGGTTCAAAAGTGTACAATTTGTAAAATAAATTATAGGTATTTAGTTCTGAGACTCTGCTTATTTAGATTAAGTTGTTTTATCACGTCTATTGTAACAGCTATTTTATCACGGTCAAACAACTAATATTTTTATACCTAGACATTAGCTGGTACTCATGTGTATAAAATCTATACCCAATAAAATTGCGAAAAATATTCAAACGAACATTACAATTATGTATTTTAAGCATTTATATAGAGGTTCTGAAAACAATTTATGAAGCATATTATACATAATAGGTGCCTTAGTTAAAATGATTGATCTCGCGTGTTGAAAATTAAAAAATATATTGATTTCATCATAATCGTAACAAAAACCTACACTTGCAGAACAACCATATTTATTTACGAATTAAACATGTAATATAAATAAATAAGCTCTTAAAAACAGAACCAGCGAACAAAATCCTCAAAAATTATTCGAATTTGTATTAAGAATAAATCCCATCAATCAAATATTCAAATAGAATATTTAATATCATACTAATAATAACATAACCAAATGGTCTTAGATAGCTTTAATAAAAACAAAATGAATAAAGAAATAGATGGGAATATATATATATAAACTATAATAAAGTATCGTTCTCGTATCTCATTTTTATAAAGTGTTAATATTAATATTACGCTAAATTTAACAAACTAAATACCTCTTGTTCGTAATAATTGGATAGGTGATGTTCAATTTCACAAAATACTTCTTACCATGTAGCATATGCCATAGGTACCTAACCTGTACTTATTACTTGCTGACATTGATACTGATCAATTCATATTGGCGCTTCGTACTAAACACGCTTACAATAATTATAATAACATACGATCATGTTGTACCACTTGTACCATCAATGACCTTTATCAAATTTGTTTTCTATTTATATATATTCACTTTATTTCGATCGTACCTAAAACGTGATTTATGTGCCCAAGTACTTACTATAAATATAATAATATAACAATAATGTATTGCCAGTATTTGTGCAGCACTCCGACCATAATAGACGCTCATCGTACTATACTGTTCCTGTTTGGCCGTTATTGTAATAACAATATTATTAAATCGTGTACTATTATATATTATTATATACCTATTTTTTTTATGTTTTGCCTACCTGTAGCAGACCGCATAGGTAGCCCATAAAATATATTGTAATGTTCCTTAAATTGACAGCTTGCTGAGAAATCCGGAAAAAAAGAATAACGATTAGAATAATAGTAACAATAATAACAATAATAATAATAATAATAAATAAAGCCACTATTATAATAATGTAATATCATACACGACGTGCAAGCGTTGGACGAGTGATATATGTGCATCCAATACAATATTATTATTATTCATCCAGTGTAATCCGTTCGTTTTCGAATAAATCACGTATCGTCAGGAATTCGATGAATTATCTCCGGGAGTGTCACTCACAAGACACAAACGCTTTGTGTCCGCGTGCATGCACTTCGGTTTCGTACACTACACGTCGAACGACGACCACACATGTAATATTTTAATATTCAACAATCATAGTAAACATCACAAGTTGTCAATTTCTCAGTCATAAGAAAGTATATTCTAATATTAAAGAGCGGATTTTTGTGTAATAAAAAAAATTCGAAATACGTAAATAAATTTTGTGTTATCATTTTTGTCCACCAAATTACGGATTGAAAAACATAAAATACTTGACAAAAAGTTTTTATCCAACGTTAATTTTCTAAATTTGAATCTTCTAAAAACGAAAAGTACTGAAATCAAGTACTAAATCAATACATTAACGTTACGCTCGGAATCTAAAATACAAAATATTTTTACGAATTGTAAGGTATTTAGGTATTTCAATATGTGCGAAAAGTTTTAGAATGAATGGGTTTTATTTTATTTAGGATGTCTTATGTAATAGGTTCATTTTTAATCAGAGCTAAGATATATCTACATTCAATCAAATTATGCCTTTACATAAAAGTCCTCGCCATACTTAAAATATTATTATTATTTTTATTAATAAGTGTCTGGGAATAATAATTAGAACGTCTGCAGCGCCAGGGTTCGACTACGCGATGTTTGGCGGCGAGGCTGTGGTGAGTGTGCACAGTGCACGAACGGAATGGAAAAAAAAATAAAAACATAATTAACAAACAATTAATAATAATATATATTTCGGTTTTGTTTTAATAAACAGCTCCGTTGCAGTGTGGTCGCAGTAAATCGATACAATAATATTATTTACTACGCGTCGCACAAAATCATCGAGAAACAGCACAAATAAATGAAACTACGTATGATTCGTATAATAACCATATGAGCCTTATTACATTATAATAATTTTATATCATATAATATTATAGTATAATAAGTTTGATTATTACGTTAAACACATTGAAAAAAAAAGTTACATATGTTTCTTGCGTATATATATATATATATGTAAATTATATATAGACATAATAGTATTATATTATATAACACGAAGATATTATACTATATATAATATATATATACCTATATATCAGTTGCTACGTGTATGTATATAATATAATAATAATAATATAAAGAATAGTTTTTGTACAATATATTTATGTAAATTATATAATGTTAATTGCACCGTTTAAACGAACTAAAATTAATTACTATTTACAAAATACTATAAACTAAATAGTAATCATATATATATATATATATAGGTACAATATAAGCGTCCTAACAGGGTAGGTTTATATATATAAATATATATGCACCTTAGGGGTTGCAAAATACGGGATCATTCATTTTTACTGTGATTAATAATATATTTTATAATAACATTATGATCGCGGTACAAAGTATAATAATAATGCATAATATAATTTAAAGTGCGAAGTCTCTCGGCAATTCTACACACTAAAATTATACATTGATATCGTTTCAAAACAAAGTCATTATATAGTATGTAAATATATATATATACATTTACATACATATAACATATAATAGGTATATACACTGCGGACAAAGACTCTAAAGTATATAAAACGAATAGTCGAAGAGCATTTATACATATATATTTATACATATTTAAATTATACGCATCTGACACGTATCATCGATCGGATTGTCCGACAAAAAAATTACAATGATTTATCTATTAATATTGTAGTTTTTAAATAAATAATAGGCAAAAATGTTCTTACTTTTACAAATACGGTACAACGTGTGTTACAACATATATGTATAATTATAATAATAATAATAATAATTTAATAATGATAATAATAATAGTAATAATAATAATAATAATTAATGTATAATATTATGCATGTATCAAAATGGTGGAGGGAGGGGTGTACCGCTAAATTTTTTCAATTTTGGTTTTCGGCAATCTCTTACGCACGTCGGTCAATAATATCGATCACAAATTTATAACTAGACAGTCAAAACTCTTCAAATTCGACTTGGACTGCAATAGTGCAATGTCTAATAATCGTTCGCATAATAATAAAAAAAAAACGAAATTATACCTACCAAATTTTAGTTATCATTTATATTTAAAAAAAAAAAAGTAACTTGATTATATTTTTATGTATGTGTATGTATATTGCTCGTAAAAGTAATTAGTACTTTTTTATTGTATAGTTATTTAGTGAAATTATAGGTAATATTTTACGGTTAAAATTATTATTTTTCTGTTTAAAGATCCACGAGGTTAAAAGTGTTGTATTGTATAACATATCGATTAGCAATTATACAAATGATCAATGATATAGTCCAATTGAATTTAGTATAGTAAAATTAAAACATTTTAATATATGACAAAACGCCAATACAATACTATAGTTGATGTGAAATAATTTCTTTTATAGTACACTTTTCAACGTTCGAACTCGTACGTAAATCTGATATAACGATTCGCAAACATCGCTCAAGCGTGACAACCATATTGGTGGCGTGGCGGAGATGAATAGTAATCAAGAGCTGCCTCTTGTTAGCAAATCGAGGTGGGTGGTGGGAGGTCGTTGGTATACTCGACGGAAAATTATATCAACTAAATATTATCGTTTTCATCGTATAGAGGTTTATCGTGTTATTTATCATGATAATATACTCGCGAGCGTCCATTCGTCAAGTGTGTCGTATTATGATGGCTGGGTACGGGAATATAATATATATATATATATATATACACGACTAAACGCGAAAACTTTTCATCGAGTCCGGCACGCCACTGTAACAGTATATAACGATATATGCCTATCATAGGACTGTCTAGTTATTTTTTATGGTATACCTGTGCAGATTTCGCGGGTGCAGTACGCGTAGTTGTAAATGAATGACAATAATTATATCGTCATCGTCGTGTTTTCACGGCGACGACGTCGGACTATGATATTATTATTATTATTATTTAGTGTCGTCGTCGTCGTCGTCGTACAGCGATGACAGAGAGATGGTGAGACGGAGAGAGAGAAAACGAAAAACGAACAAATCAAACCGTGCGCGTCGTCGGCGGAAGGCGCGTCACCAGCCGGCGGTGATCGGCGGGTGAGGCGGGCTGTATCACGTGAACGGCCTGTGCAGCGCCAGCGGTTGCGGTAACGTGCACGGTGACGGGTTGGTGAGGCCGATGCGGGGCGGGTCGCCGGTCAGCTGGAGCGGCGGGGGCGGCAGCGACTGGAGCGGCAGCGGCGGCATGGACGGCGGGCCCGGCGATGGGGCGCCCAGGCTGATGCTCGACTCGGACCCGGTGGTGCTGGCCGCGCCCGGCGACATGGACCGCCGGAGGTTCAAGTGTCGGCCGCCCGAATGCGCCAACTGGGCGGCGAACTGCTGCTGTTGCATCCTGCGTGCGGCGCGAAAACAACAAAAAAAAAAAAAACAAAAACCGATTATTATTTTTGTATAGTTATTATTATAAATTATTATTATTAGAGGCTGGTGCGTGATGGATTATTTTGCATATACGGAGATTTAACAGAATAATTATTATATTGGTCGTATTATATCGTCCCGTTGGAACGATTATTGTAAATACCACCGATTTTTATACCTTTTTGTTTATACACCTGTATAACAATAATATGTGTGTGTAAATTCCATTAGTACCATTTTTTTACCCGACGTGAAAAATATATATATACGTTATGTAAATCTCACTGGTACTAATAATAACTTTTGACTTATAAATAAACGTACCTATATTATTATATATAAGCTTCCATAATCGCCAATATTATTTTCCACCGATTTTATTTTGAAATTTTAAATTATGTACAGTTGAATATTTAATTATAAGGACACGCAATTTCTTTTTCAACTAAAATCAATTACCTACACAATGCGTGTCGCGTTTAATATGTCATAACTGGCCATCATTTTTACTATGCAAATATTTGATTTATTGATTATTAATGTAGTGTATGTAGATTATGCGATAAAAATACATTTGTAAATACAAGTTAATATTCTGCTCTGATAAATTGTAATATGTTACAGTCGATTCAAAATAACTCAAAAACCTTATACATAACTTAAATTTTTGCTCGCCTATTTTATCGTTTATAAGTTATGTTTTAGTGTTTTTTCGTCACCTTATAGGTACAACTCAACTTAAACATAATTTAATGTATTCTGCCATATGTTTTTGTAATTGAATATATAATTATAATCTTCTCGTATACGCTGCCACAATGACACTATCACTCTTGTATAGCAATACACTTTTTGCAATAATAACTCTATACCTCATCAAATGTTGTATATTATGTATACGACGTCAAATGAATAAATAAATAATTATGCGTTCACTTAAATATAGTGGCGTGTACCTACTACCTATACACAATATGTTTTAGTTTAAAAATTGACGGTCGCACGATACTATACTATATACGCGACGTACCTACATATTATATTATTATATTGTGTCGCGTTCATGACTGAAATCGGCTTATAAACTTGTGTGTACGCCGCGCCGTTTCGCAGGCGAAAACGTCATTTTCACACCGCTGCCACCGCTATGAACCGACAGACATGGTGGTGGTGGCGACGGCATCGGCGACGACGGCGACGACGGCGGACGTCAATAACCCGTTAAATTTTTTCGCGGATACGAACGTCCGTATTATAATAAACAGGAAGTGTGTATAAAGCGGGTCACAAAAGGCGACGGTGATTTTGTTTGAAAGGATGTCGTCCCCTCGCACCGTCGCCGCCCCCACATCACTACCCGACGTCGCCACCGCTGCCGCCGAATACACACTAATCACGTTTAATGCGAACACAATCGCTACAGTTTAAAAAAAGAAATAGAAAAAAGGCCACGCATCATCATTATTATTATATTATTATTGTCGATGTTGATATCAATCAATCCAGCCGCCACCCGTTCACGTGCTGCGTTCCAATTTTTATTTCCATAATATTATAGTAGGTATATACATTATACGGTTATATTGTAGGTACCTATGTATTATATTATAATAATAATATAATATATTAAATTACGGCGTGTGCAACGCGTATCGATTCTGAAATCGATAGAGCTATCCTCAATAACGATCGCGCCTATACCGTAACGATTATGCCTATGTCATCGGTTTAAAACTTATTGTATAGTTGTGTATACATAATGAGTACACGATTATAACACTATTAAAAAATCATTATTAAATGCTAGACAAAATAATATATTATACTATTTTTAGTAAGTTTATAGTCACCACGAGAAAGGCAGAGGCAAAATGAGACAGTGCCTCTCCTAGACTCCTGTCTCCCCTGACATTTTTCCCTCGAATTAAATATTCATAATAGAACATCAATAAAAATAAATACAAAATTATTCTGTAAAACATAATTATTATAATATATTAATATTTATTTTAGTTTTTCCCGATTATTTTAAAAATTGAGTAGGTACTAGAAATATTCGATTTTTACCTCCCAAAGGTACCAGCTAGACTCAATTTTCTACCAGAAACCTTCGTTGAAGTTGATGGTCAGAGTATTTTTCTACTAGAAAAAGTGTCTTCCGCACAAAAATAAAAAACACTCATCACTATTGTAAAATCAATACATTCGTCTGCTAAACTTAGAATTTAAAACTGTACCTTATAATATGTACAAATAAAATTAAAAATTGCCAATTATTGTTTTGTAATGCTTCCCCTCTCACCCTGAACAATGGGCCTGGGCCGCTAAATGCTGCAGCAAGGGCGGACAAATACAAAACTTATATTAATTTATACACGTCCGTTGTACGGTATAATTTATTTTATGATTGTGTATTATATACAATTATATACAATATAATAAGTACCACGATTGTAACCATTTGTAATATGCGTACAAATAAAAAAATCATATAAGTTGTAAAATATTATGATATCTGACAACTGGTAACAATCATAATCTATAATATTGACAGATGGCTTATATGTACTTATTGTACTTATATGATTTATATTATCGTATAATTAGGATGTTATTTTTGGAAGAACTTTTTGCGCTGAATCGTTTAAACGCATTTAGAATAATTGACATAATATAATACTATAAAAGCCCATTGTCATGTATTTTCCTATAATAATTATTTATCATTTTTTATTTTAAATCGGTTTATTTTCTAATATATTATAAAGTTTCAAAGGGGAAATCTGAGGACAAGGCGAGTTTGTAAATATACTTCCGATTAAATAACAAATAGATTCGTTGGAAATCGATTGGGCGTTCACCCATAAGTCAGTGCTGACTCCTGACCCAATACTATAGTATATAATATATAAGTAATATGTCTATATCTTATGGTGTACCAAATAATTACAAACAGTCAATATATACTAAACGATCGCCAGCAGAACGCGTATAAAATTCAAATGTTATATGTTATATGTTATAATATGTACGTAACAAGAACGCGGATATACAAATTATTACTACTGTGGCATGCGGGTTATTATTTTATCATTACTCGCAGCAGCTGTAATAACAATCAATTTATTATTCATTTAATATAATATTATTGTCCACTATCCGTTTCACGCGCATAATAATATATTATAATCGGGAGATGTCCATTCGCGTTGCATCACCGTCATCATGTGTCGTTGTTGCATGTATACGCGTATACACTCGGTCGGATCTATATTGTAATATTTATTTATTATATCTTTAACTTTTAAGCGCGCATTAAACACAGTCGTGCGGTGAACGGTGAACCAACTGCAAGCAGGGGTCGAAAGGATTTTCGAAATCATAACCGCGACCGGTGACGCCGATATAATATAATATTATGCACTGTCCCCGCCGCCGAATTTTCCCGCAGACACACGACACGCGCGTATTCGTCGAATCACGGTTTTCTCTCACTCTCTGTCACCATCAGCTTTAATACGCATAAAACACAAGTATATAATACAATATTATATACTAGGTATATACGGTGTTAGTGTATATAATAAACATTATTATTATTATTATGTTTTCGTACACTCTCTTTTATCCAGTTAACGGTCTTTTGAATGCGTTCACCCTCGCCCTTTAATCGCCGTACGCCTAATCGGCCGTACAAAAACACATCCCCCCACCGACGACGATGCGCGTAACCCCTTGGCCCGTTTCGCGCTCTATTTACCCGGAGAATACAAAAACACATAATGCACGACAGTCGACATTATCGACGACGACGTCGACAACAGGACACACTACTGCTCCGGCATATAATATACTAATAATATATAAATATATATATATATATATATATATATATATATAGGACGGTGCTGCAGTATAGAGTTAGTGACTCGGTATACGAGTATACATATTATTACAGTGTACTCGGGCCTAAAGAGCGCCTAGAGAAAAAATAAATAAAGGCTGTAGCAGTCTTCAAAGTACCTATAACAAAATAGATTGAAATCGATTTCCTTAATGACACGAATAGCTTCCTTTACCATCGCTCTCTATCTGTGTGCGTATAAACTGTGTACCTACTTGCTTTTCTAATATGTATATATATATACGCACACACTACCGCGTCTCCGTCTATTTTTTTTACCCGGATCGAACAAAGAAAAACCGTTTTATCACCGATCGCCAAACGTAATATTCTGCCGGTTGCCGGACACTGCACAACTTGAATGTATACATATTATATATATATATAAGTATAACACGTCTGTGTGTGTGTGTGAGCGTACCTCGAGGGTATTTGAAATGACAAAAATAAAAAATAAAGTACAAGTCCCTCGACGACCCTGCTGCAAACTCGCAAGTATCGCGAGGGAGCGAATATGGTATTTTTTTCATTTTTTTTTTTTTATTATTATTAATAATTATTGTTCCATTTCTTTTCAACACTATACATAGCGGCAATCAAAGTCACATTTTGATTCGTTCCATTTTTGTGTAGGTACAACAATAATGTATATTATTATAACGACCGTCACTACTGTCCCCGATTATATAATTTATGAAAACCAATGACACGAGTGCATCGTTATAATATGATGATGATGATAATTGATAGATTATACAATGTGTTCACATAATACGCATATAAAATTAATAGGTACTGTATAATATGCGAGTATACATTTTTTATAGACACGCGCGTATATATGTATATATACCATATTATAATGTGATTTTTACTCGAGATTAATATTGGCTGCCTTTGCGCTGTGGTAATTGGAAAATATGAATTTTAGTACATATTATTTTCTTTTTCATTCCTTCCTGCCTTTCTTCCGTCCTTCCTTTCTTTCATTCCTTTTCGTTATTATTATATTGTTATTAATTTTATATTTTTTTTTTACTTTCGGTTTCCTCTTCTTTCCCGCCCCGATCCGGGTAGGCGTGTATTATATACATATATATAATACGCGTTTCTGTACACTGCAGCCTTCACTTCGATACGGCGCGGTGGCAGCTATACGACAACTACTACGACGACGACGACGACGACGACGGCGACGAACAAGCCCCCCAAGTACCCGCCCACCAAAAAAACACTTGACAATTTAATGACTCCGACTCGCCAACGCTATATAATATATACTATAGGTACTACTACACCATCACTGCTATGACTACTATATTACTACCGGTGCCATGTTTATTTAACGACGATGACATTGACGATTTTCTAGCGTGTGTTGCAGTAGTAAATATAATATTATAATATTATTACTATTATTACTATTATACTATACGTGTATACATACGAGTCGTTGTCGTAGTCATTCTCGTCATTTGTCAGTGTTTTTTCCCCTACATATATTATTGTGACGCGAGGCGAAGGCAGAAATAATCCGAAGAATCGTCAAACAATTTTTCGTCGCCCACACTCGTCCATTCGTCCCTATATATATTGTATATATGAGTATATACACGTCATATTATGTACATCGTAAACTTCATTTAGTTCAGTTTTCATTTTTTTAACTTTAATACACGCGCAGCCAAAAATAACTCAATTACCTATGCGATATACGTGCGTTGAGTCCTGTGTTATGTATATCATTAGTCATTACTTAAATGATATAATATGTACCTACTTCAAATTCAGAACGATTTCGTTATTTATTTCATATAATATATTATATACTTTAATGACGAGGCCGATTTCGTCGGAGAATCGAGGATATATAACAATATGTGTACATGTGTGTGCGCCTGGTGAAACCAATATTTATTTTTGTATAAACCCGATGACTTGCGCGAATAACAGGCGCCAGTTGTAGTCCGTCCAGAAATAAAGAGACTTTTCGAAAAAAAAAACCCGAAACGAAACCCACGTCCGAAGGAACGGGATGTGTATATAACCTAACATATAGCAGACGAGCGTCATTAGAAAACAATTTCGAGTTCTCCGACAGACTCCCCTCTGTAGATATAACAAGCGCATTTAATGGCGCAAGTTTAAGAAGTTTTTTCCTTTTAATTTCATATACCGAGTCAAGTGGAAATTAATTATATGTACAACTATAATATTTACGTATAGGGTATATTATCCATCACGTATATCGTATATATTATATTATTATATATACGCTGTAGGTATAGCAGCAGCTGATTTTTATACCGCCATAATATTATTGTGTTAACAACAAACCCACTTTCAAATCGGACTGTTGCCAATAATAAGAATAAAATAATAATACTTCGTAGTTCGTATACCTATACGTTAATATGATACAACATGTTTGATACCAGCTATTATGTGTACTTTCAAATATAACACGAAAAACATATAACCGCACGGTGTAGACATGAGGCAATGTCGCGCGATTTTTTATTTATTACAAACGATCTCGAGGCACTATTAGTTATAAATTATAATTATAGAAGGTAATTGACTAATTGAGTATCCTTATATATAACATAAAATAGACTGGGGCGTATCGATTTATGACAGCGACGGCGACGATGGCGTGATAAAATCGAATATTTTTAAAGGAGTATACCTTCGTGAAGTGTATCACTGCGAAGAAAATATGAGGTACCTATATTAAAATATTGACTAATGCATTATGCATCTGCTATAATTTCAGATAGTGTATAACGTTCAGTTAATCTTTTTTATTCATTTAGGTATAAAAAGTTATATGAACGCAAATATTATCTAGATATAAATATGTATCGAAAATATTTAATATATCTAAGTAGTAATGAAATTATGAAATATCTTGTATGCTTTATTAATTTAAAACATAATACGTATATTTTTCTTGATATACATACAGAAAATAATAATGCTACGTTATTACGTTAATATTCGCTGAGATTAAAATTTAAATCACTAATTATTAATAAATATTGAATAGTTAAAATGAATACGCAAAAATTCATCTAGATGGCTATAATTTCTATCGTAGGTGGTCACTTAGATATAAATTTTATAATTTATTTAAATATAATATATATATGTATACATACATAGATTCGATGATTTTATCCAATTAAATTTAGCTATTGCACAATACTGATTGTAGATCACGAGCCGGCTACGCCAGAGAGTCGGTTTCAAGATCAGCTAAAAGCCGTACCACACATGAATTATCATCAAAGTCCAAACTACACTACTTCCTGTACACGAAATATGTAATTTGCGTCGAAAATCCCTCTTCCGCATCGTCGCGAACGTCGACGGTGCAGTGCCAGCTGTAACACGATATACATCGTACGCGGACCATTCGATTTTTATGTACATATAACATACGCCGCCGTTCAACATGTAAAAAGCGCCAAGCCCGGGGGTTACTCCCACGGTTCTCACGTAAACAAATTCTACTTCCCCCGAAACGCACATGAAAAGTCATCGCATCGCGAGCGCTGTGAGCGGTGTCGGAGAGTAGGGTCCCATCATCATCGTGTGCGCCGATAAAAAGACGTAAAAATAGTCGTGTGTACAGTTTGTTTTGTATCAAGGGTAGCATCGCTCTATGTGTGCGTGTGTGAGTGTGTTTTTAGGGTGGTCTCGGTAAGGGAAAAATAAATACACACTACACACACACACACACACACATTTATATATATATATATATATATATATATATATATATATATATATATATATAAATGTGTATGTGTGTGTGTGTATAAAGAAACAGTCTGTGTTGTTTTTGGCCGTGTAGTACAGGCGCCTTTTAGCTTTTTGGTCAAGAGGCTCCCGATAAGCACACACATATATATTATATTGAAAGAGACAATAATATAATATATCGGTGCAGACGCGGCGCCACATTGTTCGCAGGACAAATCGAAATTTACGCGCGTTTGATTTTCACTCTTCAATTTTGTAGATCTTCAATGTGCAATGTGCCAAGGATGATGATATAATGTATATAACCTATACCTAATATATATTATATACGTATAGCAAGAGAGAGTTGGTGAGTTGGGTGTGAGGGAGAGGAACCATATTTTTGCGATGTTACGCCGTCATCGTAATTCGATATTTTTTTTCTACTGTTGTTTCATCTGGTTTGCCGTACAATAATATTATATATACATACGATACACACATATATATATTCGCTTTGTTGTGTGTTTGATCAAAACTGGACCTGACATAATACTTCCGGCCCTCGACATCGTCGTTTGAAGAAGAAAACCAGTTTTCTGTATCCCGGCAAAACACCGCCACGACCGTATTATGTTCTCAATAATATTTTACCGATCTTCGAGGCCAGATAGATAAACAATAAAACAACGTCCGCGAGGCAGGTACATATTGTTTAGACTTTAAACGTTGCATTTTTACCTTCTTTCCTTCGGACCGCAAATGACATTTTGTACACACTGCTGCACAAAGTGAAACTGTTCTTGCGGGTTCGTATTCGTATACTTCTAATAATAATATATTATCTAATCGTTCTCAAATCTGTATATAATACATAGGAACGTTGTTTATTGTACCGCCGATGCAGTGTGGTGGTCTACTTATTATTTCGGCGCACGCAAACAATTATATCGTATATACATAAAAGGTAAAACCATTTCCTTAGATCTGTGTATTTGATACTGTTTTGATATAATACACTGTTGCGGGGTCCGATATTTCGCAATTTTATTGTCATATGATATACTGCAATACGAGTATAATAGTATATGAATATATCTTTCTAAATACAATATTAAGTGTATGAAAACGGTTTTAGACCACACGTCCATTATACACATCGGTAATATTATGAATGTGTGTAAAAGTATATTATATTATAGTATTATACTACCTATTTATATTACATATTATATATAGAACTATTGTGGGAAATGTACACATTTCATTCATATTTGAATTACGAATATAAACATGTTATTTTTTACGCAATATTTTATATTAGTTTATTATTAGGTATTGATAATTATAATATATATTATTAATGAAAAAAATAAAACAAAATTAATTGATATATTATTTAACAAAATTGTATTATATTCTTAATATTTTAAAACAATCTTAATAATAATAAATAAAATAAATTGTACCGTATAGATTTATTTCGAAAATCCAGATTGAACGAGTAGACACACATATACACTCACTTTATACACGTTTGCGACGAAGTACATTTGATTGGGAAATTCCCATATGGTTTTGAGATCAAAAGAGTTACTTTTGGGGGAGTCGCGACGAAATTGACTTTGTGCGCGCTCAGCAAAGGAGAGCAAAATAAATAACCAATTTATTTCTCCACATAATACTCGTTATTCAAATCAACAATACGCAAGATTCACATGCATATTGTTCCCCTCGTATTATTTCATCTCGTTTTTTATTTCATTTTCTTTATGCCTGGTTTTTTTATTTTTACATTGTCCTTAAATTTGTTCCAAGTCACGAGATTCATCACCGCGTCTTTTGTCCCCCGGCTACGGCGGAGTCGACTTTCCAGTCGAATCATTTCAAATTCAATATTCCCTGATTTAAAAGTATACAGCGTATTATGATTACACACAAAAACGAAAACTCGAAAACGATTCCACGGCCGTATTTCGAAGAGATATTTATTATACAATATATATTATTATTATTATTATTATTGTACAGTCATCATTACGAAAATGGTCTTTCTGCGTTATTGATTTTAATTTAGACATTATTCTCCGAGTCGTCTTTATTTCCGTCTCTTTTCCTCGATTCTGTATAATATTGTCTGGATAAGTCGGTCGATCATTACCCCGGGCCGTCACACCAACGCTGCCGCCACTACTGCAGCAATGACAAAACAATTAAGTGTCCACCCCTTTTCGCTGTCGGCGAAACTAAGCGTACAATCGGCCTTTAGGCATTGTGTATAAATAGGCTATTGTTGTATAGGGTATAAACGAATATTATTGCGAAGCTCGCGCGACAAATATTATCGATACTTACATTATTGTATAATAAAGCTATACTCAGATTGAGTCATATTCTACAGTATTTCTTATACCGAAATAAATCTTATCATATTATCTTATTTCCAAATAACATGTAAAATATTTTTCTATAAATGATATCTACTGCCAAAAACAATTTAATCTTACGGTATCCAACTAAAGGGCTCAGCCAAAATTCCCAATAACAATTATGTTTCAAAATCCCAATTCTAAGACCTTCACGCATCTTAATTAATGCTTTATTCTACATTTTCAATAATACCCTCTACATAGATTTAAAAATACCCACTGTCACTAAATAACTGCCAAGCTCCATTATAAACGTTTCACTAACAAACTAACTCACCATACTAAAAACTGAAGTACATATCACCCAACTATCATCCTCAATCATTCCAAAAAATCGTAAAAAAATGTTTAAAATACAGTGTTTCTGTGACTTATTTATCTAACAAATAAATATTTATTTAATAATTTATTAAGCATTTAATCTTATTATTAAATTCTGTAATAGGCGACTGACTTTACAGAAAATTATACTAAACAAATTAATTATAATATGTATTTATAAATATGCGTATAATATTATCCAAAACTATGTTGTAAGCCTGCTATTGTAGGTATAGCATAATATCACACATACTATGAAAACAATTTGTCGAGTAAAGGATTGCTGCAATTTGTACACAATACACACGTACCTGCACTATATATCAACCGCAACAGCAACTAATACATTAATAAATAATAATAATACTATAAAATATAGATTTGTTATAGAAAAAATTCATTGGTCATCGATAACTTATAGTAATTCGCTATTAGTGATAAATTATTTCACACGAAAATAGGTATGTGCGAGTATATTATATTATTAGATATATAACCAAAGATTAATTCGTTTTTTGAGTCGTGGGTTATAATTTACATATTATATACATACAGCGCCTGAGGAGTTTTCAAATGATACATAATTATTTTATGAGCAATCGTTTTTATTATATATATTATCAATACGGACTCGTATAGTGGAATAATATTATGCGTATTGTATAATACACATAATATGTAAGTCAACAGCAGTGGAATAATGCCGTATTTGTCATAATTTTATGCAAATACAGTATGTTACGTTATAATATTATATCGAAATTATTCCCTCTATTCAATATAATATATAATAACCGGCTAATATGGTATATTGTGTACAACCCCTTATAGAAAATCACGAAGTATTAACTGCTGATGTGCGTGTCGCGTAATACACAACCCGTTCACGTTAAAAATACGTATTCCGTTTCGTTTGTAAATATGTATATACAGTATAGATATGATATCATTATATGTATTTTGATCTTTGAAATCGCATAATTATTATATTGGAATATTGCTACTAATATTGTATTAGTTCTGATTTTCTACGCACAGATATATATTTATATTTATTATTTATATATAGTTGCGTATTCGTTCTTTTACTTTAAGCTTGTACCTATAATAAATGGCCGTTAATTAAAAGATTTCATTTCGTTATTATTAAATGAGTCGTATTATTTACCTCCAAAACGTTGTTCGATTTTAATGAGTTTTTTACCTTTTTTGACTGAACGGTTCAGAAGGGTATATTTACTGCATCGATTAACAAATATAATTTCACATTAGTGTTCAGAAGGTTTGTCGGATAAGGTGGTCCTGCCAACCGGTTTTGTTTTGACGGTTCGTATAAAAAAGAAAATATAATACACCATATATATTGTTCACCGATACGTTTTATAATACTCGCATGATGGTCGGCGGCACCTATAACATTTAATTGACAAATTACACGCGCTCCAATGGACTTTACCAAAATGATTAATACGAAGGCTTACGGAACGATATACCTATATCTGTATAATGACTTAATTTAAAGAAAAGTATATAATATTTTGAGCCACCGGTTACAGTTTCGCCGGCAACGAAACAAATTTTGTATAATATACTCGGTAGAGATTATGTGTGCTATACTGCTATATAGTATTATTAGTATTACATCAAACAAAGACCGATACTGATATAAACATAGGTACATATATTATGCACGTGGTTATATCGTATTTTTCCATCTTTATACCATAAAGTTAACATGGTAATCCACTTATAATAATATAATGTAAAATGTCTTTGTGCGCAAATATGTCTCGGCGGTTCAATCTTAAATATAACTTCGGGGTAGCAGATCGCGATTTTTTTGCATTTATCGAAAGCAAAAAACTATACCACAAGTGTCAAGTGAATTTGATGTGCGCGTGTTCGAGAGCGAGAGAGAATAATTACGAAGTGAGTGCTTTCAAGAGACGCATGCATGTGCGCGTGCATATATTGTATTACTACCATATAATATAATAATATAATATTAATAACAGGTATAGGTATATATGCACATTCGATGTACATACAACAACGATGGCGTGCTCATATCCATTTGTCGATCCGACGCGAGAAATTGCCACGTGTACCTATATATATTATATCGTTTCGTTATACTATTATATGATTATCATTATTTATTGTACCTACATAATTATATAATATGATCGAAGCCCGTCGACTAATGATCGCAATCCGCGACGGTGCGTGCAATAACGTACATCCGTCTCCGTTGTCAGAGTACATACACACACACACACACATACTCATATGTGATATGTATAGGGAGAGATAAGTTTAGAAATAATAGACGAAAATCGAGAAATTCGGGTCAACTAATACTAATTTGTTAAAACATCGATCGACAACTATAATATTATCTCAACAGGCGCGTGTGCGGACGAAAGACGAGAAGAACTCGATTACCATCGGCTGCCATGACGTATATTATATATTGTATTATTATATTATTATATACATACGACGATAATAATAATAATCGTATAACACGCGCGTTCGCCTTTTTCGTTATTCCCTCCGGCAAAGCAGATCAGCAAAAGTAATCCAAAACGTGTACAATATTGTTCGGCTGCAGTAGTAGTAATACACGCAGAGTATATAAAGGACCGAAAACCAACCTGATCAACGGCCGTTTGTGTATATTATATAATACAACGCCGCTGTGTCGAGCTGGTATGTATAGATAGAGCTCGGCCGCCCTCGTGAGCGCGGAAATTGGATTTGAATTTCGCGTGCAAACAAATCGCCGTTCGTTTAATTTCCTACCATACTTTTTTTCCCCTTGCCTCGACCCCGTTTGTGTATTATGTTTATACATATGCATAAAAAAAGGGAGCCGCGCGTTTAAAACGAGACAAAGAAACGAAAGCTCTGTAACGGCGTAATAATGTGTAAACGATTTTATTTTTTTTTACGCTCCTGAATGACGGCAGAGCAACAAGCCACAGCCTATATACAAGCATCTAGTATATTGCCGTCTGTCGTCGAATTATAATTTATACCTACACATTATTATCATTATTGTTATAGAAAAAGTGCGACTAGCAGGCGTTTAGCTTTATCGAATAAACACAAAAATTGAAACTCAAAATGCCGTCATAAACAGTTTCTATTACATTGTATTACAGATTGGTGTATAGGAACACTATTATATGTCTGTTATGCGAGCATTCTCGGGCAGAGCATTTCTTTCCGGCCATAGACCTTATAAAATAGGTATAGGTACATATTATTATATTGTGTGTCTATAAAAAGTTTACGATTCCGGCACGCACTGCTAATTAAATCAGTCCCGGGAAAATGATAACACATTGCACACGTGTGTCCGTCTGCGCGATAACGCCGCTCTACAGACACTATATTATATACATGATGTATAAATATTTATGCATGTATACATAATAATATGTACATTGTAATTGACTCGGAAATGTCTCTGTGGCAAGTCAATTTAAAGTAGTTCGTTTAATAATATTTTTCTTTCGCGCGCGTTTCTGACAAATGTCTGTAGCGTAACAATGGTATAGGTAGTCATGATTTTTGAATGTGGAATGAATAAATGGGATGGGTCAGTAAATTCAAGACAAGTTTCTTAGGGGCATAACGCCATAGAAAACATCGACTGTTGCTGTTAGCGATGTTAATTTATTCAAGTTTATCATAAATACATTTTAAAATTGATAATTTTACTTTAAAATTTTATATCACCTAACTGTGTAAATATACATAAAATTCAAAGGCATTTTCATAGGAAATTTTCTTAACGCTTTCCACTTATCATCGCAAACAAATGGTGTGTGTTCTGTCTCAGCACGTAATACCTACGATACCTATTGGCTATTAGTGATTTCCGTCAAATAATACTTGGGAATATAAAGACGTATTATAGTTGAGTCACATGAACACAAATTTACATCTAACCCGGTCCATTAATCATCTAGATTAAGTAAAAATAAAGGATATTTAAAAAAAAAAATCATTTTCCATTTCGTTAGACAAATTTGTTTCTGTTAAATGTTAATTTATTAACAATATATGTTAAATTATTATAGTTAATATTTTAATAGTATCTGCTATCAAATACTAAAAAGATCAATATAATTATTAATAACTCATTAAATACACGTGTATTTTATTTCAATCCAATTTTCCTTATATTCATTATTATTATTATTTTCAAATGTCGCTACCCAGTAACAATATCGACGGGCGACGATCGCCTATATGACTGATTTATATTTGTTTGAAAATAGTCTTATCAGCCTATGGTGTACATATTTCAGATAATTATCGTAGCAAGAAAATCTAATATCAAATAGGTATATAGTCATTTTATCGGATGGAATTTAGTCAAAAATATAATTCTAAATATAAGCGGCTAAACTGTATGTACAACTCCATAACATATATATATATATATTATATAAGTCCCTAGATACCTCTATATGCAACAAATATTATAATTAATATAATACTCCTTTAAAAGTATCATATTCAGATCGGTTCTCCGCACACCCACCCCGACCGAAATAATATAATAAGTTTATTTCGACTATACAACGTGTGCCACTGCGCTATATAAACGTATTTCAAAGTTTTCAAAGCACTACAACGCATACGACTCACCATGGATAATTAAAATCGATTTCTATATTAACAAATAATACAAACGTACCCATAATAATCGGGGCGTATTTGTGTCGTATCTGTTTATATAATATATTAAATATACGTATATATGAACGTCGGTAATAATTATATACTCAGCTACACCATATACTTATACCGGTGGAGACAAAGCGCTTCTACCTAAAGAGTCGACGAGATTAGACGACGTCCGCGGAAAACATCGTGTAAAACGTAACGGTATATACATAGACGATTATTAGTGTGCGTACGTATAATATAATAGGGTGAGCGCGCGGAAGGATCGCTCGGGAAATCGGGTAACGGGAGATCGCGCGCGTGGACCGCTATAATTAGGTTTCTCGATACAAACACGCGGGCGGGCGACGCACAAAAGAGAGTTTTGTTACAAAGAGAATTGTGTATTAGATATCATTAGGAGGGCTACCAGAAAATGAGAAATGTGATAACAGGCGTTGGCAATCTGCAGCAACACCGTCGGTATACTGTAGTGTGGGGGTGCGCGCATTTAATATATAGTCTTACGCCCCAACGTCGGCTGAGTTTTACGCGGCTCAAAAGAAAGGATTTTATTCACCTACCTACAGAAAAGATAGCAGATAAAGCTCACGTACATATTATAGTCTTCGTCGTTTACCAGCTACTTGTCGTTGTGGCAGCAGCGGTCGGAATATAATAATATTATTGGTACATGGAATACACCTCTTCTACAGCGGACGATAATAATATTACATATACACATATACATATTATATACGCCATTACGGGTGATGTTCTATTAAAAAGATCGGTTATCAAAAAGAAAAATTAATTTAACGCGTAGTAATTAAACGGCGTAGGATTACTTTGCAAGGTTATTTGTTTTATAATATTATAGGTACAACTTATTTCATACTTAATCGACTTGGAAGTCACAAAAGTCGTGTCGTTTCGAGTATTATTATTTTTTCGATAAAGTCATGTAATGTAATATGTAAAGTAGTTAAGTGCAGTAAAAAAAAAAAAAAACAGTGATTTCGAAGAAACAGGCGTTATATACTTATACTATAGTAACTATCGTCGCCGTTTAATCGAACGCCCACGCGTACAGGTTAACACACGTTCACTACTCTATAACATCAGTGTATAAATTGTTCTATGTGTATATTATATACTGCAGGCATACAGATAGGTCACGGTATTTTCCGATTTCCCGTTTAACTAAACCTTATTGGAAAACGGAAAAACATGCAGGGTGGCCTGTACACCGCCACCGCTTAATTTTTTTCCCCTCTAACTAACAATAATAATTTATAATAATATAGTCATAGATATAATGTATATATATATAGCAGACATATGGACACCACACCCCGCGAGGGATTATTAATTTTTGTAGATACCTTTCTATACCTATACATCTACTGTTTTTTTAACACCGTACAAAAATCGGTAATAAAAAAACTACCAAAATAATGAATCGTATAGCCGTTCGGGATGTGACGACTCAATTACCCGAAGGGTGTCGGACTGAGCGATGGGCTTCATCGGCCGAGCAGTCATGACACATAATATCATCGCGTACGCGCAATGATGTCTGTGTGTACGAGGAGCTATGCCGCCACGACGTTGCGCGTTCGCGGGTTGACTGATTGTTGTTCATCAACGGGCGGACATTACCGTACGGCAATATTATTATTGCCGCCGAGGTGTTGGGATCGTCGTTCATTATTATTATTATTTTTTTTTTTTAACAGTTTTGGACGGTTTTTTTCCCCGTCTATAACATCTGTATTTGCCGCTGCCGCCGGGCCCTAATACGGTCTCTGAGTAATTTTTCACTTTGTCACCTCTCCGATACAACATCATTTATCTCCGTGGTCGTCCGGCCGCCGCTTTCTGCTGCAACGGGTATATATAAATTTAATATATTTACCCACAGTGCATTACAATTCCAATCGATACCAACGCGAGCAAACACATCTCTATATTGGTACTTGCGTGTAATAGTAATCGTGTGTTAAATATAAAAATGTTTAATTAAAAATCGTCAAAAACACGAAACGTCTACGAATGTACAGATAGCCGGCGACAGAATGGTCACGAAAACCACGATAAACACGTGCGAATGACGTACCGATATCTATAATACCATAAACAAAACGATTAAATTATTGCAATCGTTGTAGATAATATACCTATATAATACGTTATGATATACTGCACAGGACGAGCCGCAGCGTTTTCTCCAATATCGGCCGCTGATGGCATTAATATAACACCTAGGCTTGTTCTGTATAATATATTGATATATATATACTACTGAACATACACGAGCTTACGTGAATAGTACACAATTTTATGTACGACATTCCTACCAGTCATTTTTATATACTATAGACTCGTGGTCAATAAAAATAAAGTTTTAAAAAAATTATGTGTTATTTTTAAAATGTTAATTAAATTAAAGCGCTATATTATTTAAATTTAATTTAAATAAAATTTAACCTGACTCGTTAAGTTATAGATAAATTGTATAATCATAATTCATAAATAACCATTATCTGGAAATTATCATCAAAATTTCTCATTATAAAATCCTGATAATCTCCATATTTGTAGGCAAATAACACTAATGGCCATAGAAATAACATAATATATAATAGTTATATTACGATATAATAAATATAGGTATTATATATATATATATTACACAATATATATAATGTTTAGTACTTACACCACGTTACAATGATATTATTACAATCAATTGTTCTTATTTTAAAAACCAAAAGTTTAATATGGTTTGTCACGAATTTTTGCAATGACTCATTTTTATTATGTATAATGAGGTAAGAACAGATACGTGCGTTATTAGTGTGTTATCATTGACGATCGTTTTTATGTAAACGCGCGAGCAGTGAGTTTATTTTGTTTCAAAGTCAAATCGTTGACACATAGATATTATTATTATTATTTACTGTTGTACAAGATGCTTAATGTATATGATATAGTTACTCAAATTTCACAAATACTATATAATCTGTATAGGATAATGCACTTTGCTACTTTTAGACAAAATGTACGCCGGTGAAGGTTTTTTTCTCTTTTAAGTCACTCGTCATTATTTTACGAATAAGTAATACTCATGCACCTAACTATTATTATATAGCAAATAGGACTCTTCTTCCGTTGCATTACATCCAACGTACATCAGTATAGTGTAAATAATATATATGTAGTATATGTACGTATTGCATTACTATTATTATTATTATTAATGTTATTACATGACATATACTATGTACAAATTTAGGTCATAAAACTTATTTTGTCCGAGTATATGAACTATTTTATTTAACTGTACCGTTTATCATAACCTATATGCGTACAACGGTGTGTGGTGTATACATGCTATAAGTAGATATTTTAAATCATATTTATTATTACCCCTGTGAGTGGCAAAGTTTTCATTCTCTTAACCAAAACGGATTGTCATTCGACTAACGATATATGCACATATTGTATATCAGTATATTTATTTAGCTAACAGTGCTAATACGATACTTCATAATAATAATACAATAGTAACAATGCAATTATGTTACCTACCGAAAATTTCAAACACCAACACAATAATTTTTTTTTTTATGTCAGACAGAAAAATAGATTGACAACGATAAACATGAGTATTTAGATCAAATATATCTCATTGCAAAACTATTACATGTTTATATATATTTAATCGCAATGCGTGTGTAATAAATTATATTAACGCCGAAATAGTATCTATACAACTGCGGTACATATACATAATAATATACATTCAAAAATTCAATAATAACCGCATGCATACGCTTTCACCGTAAATTCATACCACGCGTGATAACTATTATAATATACTAACTACTACACTACCTACCTATATGAATGAGGTCGTTTGAAATTTTATTAATAATGTCAAAATCGCAAAATAGTTTCGATATAAATAAGTAATTCGTGTGTGTGCGATACGCGTTGCTATTGTATACCTATAATATATTATTATATGTCGACTGCGTTGTTCCCCTCGAATAATTTCAAACACCGATTGTAACGTAAGCATATAGAGGTACATAATATTTCAACGATAATTTACAAATGCGACAGACCACAACCAAATTGATACAATCCGAAAAACGTATTATATTTTTGTTCTAGATCAAATACACATGAATGTATTACACCGAGTAATTCAATTAACGTATAAGACAGTATCATTATTTCAAAAACTATTGATAACATATTACTATTTTTAAATGAATGCCTGTTATGGCGAAAATAAATAATATTTTTTATTGTTAAAATGTGTACTCTACTACTACGCTCATCATATAAACCTCTAACAATAATAATATAACTAATAAACTATATTATACTTGTAAAAAAATTGTTTTTTATATATTAAAATACTCCGAATAATATTCTGCTTTGGAATATGAAATTAAAAATATGTGTTGACATTAAAAAGAAAGAGAAGAAAGGTAAATAATTAAAAATTATAATGATAAAAAAATAAATAATATATATTGTTTTCAAAAATGTTGTTTTGTAACGACTTACAATTATGCAAAAGAAATAACGAATGTCTTACGTTAAATGGATCACTCCGTATACGTTGTATATTATTTATGCGCATATCTACAGAATGTACCCCCGTGAGTTTCCCCCAACGATTATACACATAGATAGGCACGTTATATTATAAATTGTTATATGCGATGATTACATTGTAATACACATCATATACATGTATATAATATATTATTATTATCGTTATCCGGTCGACCGCCCGTCCATACTATAACTACCTTACACTATATACTACCATCACTACCACCACAAGACGGGGTGCAATAATTATTATTGTCGTTGCTGCCGTAATCAGTGTGACGGGGATGACACAATGGTCACGCCCATCGTACACTGCGCGGGGTAACGGTCGACTTGCTACTCATATATATATATATATACATATATGTGTGTGTGTATGTGTGTGTGTGTGTGTACATATATATATACATTTTGTAATATCACGCGCATAACGGGCGATGAGTTACGTACTACCCCCGAAACATCCCATCGCGTAATCGCCATTCTCTTACCCCGCGGTTCGTTCTCGTTACGTTATATGCCGGTAAAAAAATGAAAAATAATACTTAAAAAAAATGTTTGTCGTCCTGAATATGGGTACATATATATTATTATATATATTTTAAACAAGTCTAATAATATTATATACCCTATTCAATTATGTATTATTAGAACCCGTCTATATATAAAATGTATAATAATGGACGTACACGTATGTATAACACTATAACGCATACATAGATGTAACAACAATATTAGTAATATTTGTGTCATGTACTGGTGTGCAGTAATACATTATAATATTTATATATATATCATATTATATACAATATACATCCCGTAACTCTCGCGACCGCATTCGTCGCCATATTATATGAAATTTATATTATGTATATGTTGTGTGTACATATGTACGCACCGCCATTGTGTCAAATTTGCATATATAATATCTAAAGGATATTATTATTATTTATGGATCTCACGTCGAACCGGTGGCAATATAATAGTAATAATTTATAAAGGTGCATATATATATATATATATATATATAATATGCGCATATACACTATAATCCGGAAACCGCACCTGCGTTGCCCCTAACAATGAGCGATGGTGTTTGGAAAACTGATCATAAGCTATATATTATACAGGGTAGTAAAGTACTGAGGTAGAAAGCGATAAATGAGAAGAAAAATCAAACTATTATTAGATCATGTCCTCTTGTTGTGGTGTTTATGTGAACGACACTCTGCACTTATGTAATATGAAATACACTCAATATAAAATATATTTATAGTAAAACATTAGAAACCTTAGAATTTATTTAAACGTGTCTGTTGGGATTTTTCAAATATTATAACTGTTTAAAAGTTGTATACTTTTAATTGTATTATTTTGATACATCAAATCTTTACTTCATATTATTATTGTTTATAATCTAAATCTATATTAAAAAATGATGTAATTTAATGATTTGTATGATTTTAAATTTAAATTATCTATACTTTTACCCTGTAGAATGTAAGATGTTTATCATAATAAATAATAATGAAAATAATATAATATATAACGTGGAGGTATGCTGTATATGTGCATTGTGTATAGTACCACCGTATAGTCTTCTCGTAAAGCGATGGTTTCGGTTGCGCATGTAAAACACGATGGGAAAATGTATAATTGTTTTACGGCCGGAAAATTCAGAGATCATAGCTTTTATATAAATTTAGCTGTACCTAAAAGTATATATGAGAGACGATGACAATAAAAGAACTAAGAATGTATAAACGACTATGTATATTCGAATTTTCTTACATGCAAAGGGGGTGGGAGCACGCACGATGTTTCGCCATAGCAACGGGCCACGATCTTGCAGTGTATAGGCGCGCATCATCGTGGTCGTAAAAATTGATTTATAAAGATTTGAAAAGGATATAAAAAAAATGCCGTGCATATATTATAACTATATACACCACAGTGACAATTTCCTTTTCTTTGCACTCTGTGCAGCATGATGTATATATTTTATAAGACTGCAATAAGTGTCGTATTCTATGTCTAATAATATCCATTTGCACGAAGTTTGTTCGACATTTACGCACTACGCAGTGAAAACAAATTAAAAGGTATTTATTTTGATCCTTTTTTTCAATTTGTATTATTTATATTATTTAAATAAACAGGGTGATAATAATTGTACTATAAATCAGGCAATATCTTAGAAAATTCATTTTTTCAATTTTAAGAGCAGAGTATACCGATAAATGATAATCATAAAAAAATTAAAAAGTGTATGTTCTTAAATATTCAAAAATAATTAATTATATTCCTAGTATTTCCTGTATATCCTGTATATATAACGTCATGCTTAACGATCAATATAATTACCGCTTATACCTACATATACATATAATATAAGCATATTGGTTCTAATTTTTTGCTCATTCAATATTTATTATATCCCAGTATAATATTATATACACCATACTGTCCATACTGTATATAATAAAATATGAAAGTGTGTGATGATTTATAAAGAAATTGTTTAAGAATAAAACCGTTCAAATCCAAGTCATTGAAATCGATCTATATGAATTTCAATATTATACCTATATTAATATGAGCTAAATATATTTTTTAACACATTTAGTTTAATTTTGATAATTATATACTTGAAAAAAAGCATCAAATTTTGAACTAGTTATTATAATATATACAATAATGTTAATATCAATTTCGTTTACTTATATTTAACTTATAATTATATAGATATATAATTACGCCATTCTATAAATAATAAATATAATATAACTATCACTTTGAATATTTGAAAATTCTGGAATATTGCTGACTTTGAGACCTGAACGAGTGATTTTATAAGTCCAAAAGAGAAAAAATGTAGGACATGGATAAAAATAAGCTCTGTGAAGTTGGCCGCCCAATGTGAAAATTTTTCTAAATTTTGTCAATAATTTGTAAGTTATTTGTAAGTATTTGTAAGCACAAATTGGAAATTTGTAAGTTCAGCCGTTTTCAATTATCCACAAAAGTTTAAATCACGACTAATTTCCGTGAAACTTAGCCATTTCATCATTTCAAAGTTTTTGACTATGCCAAATTGTCATGCACAATTTATAAGTATTTGTAAGCACGAATTTAAAATTTGTAAGTCGTCAAATTATTGACTAAATTTGGAAAAAAAAATTGTCACATTGGGCAGCCAACTTCACGGAGTCATAAATATACTTATACTTCTATAGGGTATAGAATTTTTAAACGTACAAAAAAGTGCTTAGATAGGTACCTATAATAGATGAAATTCGTATAAATGATCGATTAAAACATTTAAAACCAACGACGGAGGAAAAGCACGACACACGAAATTTGCAGAAAGGCCCAAAATAAGAATTAAAACTACTTTAAAGCAGCCAGCGGGCATCAAAGGTGCCTGCCGCGGATAAGTAATAAGTGCACGTGTCGGTCACAGCGAGGGGCTTATAGTTTAAGGGCTTTTGATGTTTTCTTTAAAATTCTGACTGCAATATTATATAATATGCGCCCTGGTGGACTTTTAATGGGATTTTCATCGACACTATTTATTATTATTTAGTATCAAACTATTATATATACGAGTATATATATTATATGAATAATATAATATTTAAAACCTCATAAAACTATGTATTATGTATATAGTACTTAAACTTAATATAACACTATTATACTAGATTATTACACCTAAATTACAGAATGACAAGTTGTGGACCTTAGCTACACTAAACTTAAAATTAGCACCCCACTCACAGTTGATATGAATGTATTAGATTAATAATAAACTAAATAAACGAATTACAAGTGTCAGTATACATTCATAAATTCATAACAATTTAATACAATCGTTACTCAAACTTTAAAATTATGTCACATACGTATTACATGTATATTATTATGCATAATATAACATATACGTGTAATACTGCAGCATAATATATTAGTACCTATATGGGATAGGTACAGTATTTGAATGAAAGAATATTTAATTAAAATCAAGTAATGTATAAATCAATATAGTTAAAAAAATATTTACGGTGAATGCGTGGTGTACGAGTATCTACAACCCAGCATTAAGTAATATAGGTAGGTACTTGTAAATTACATAAAAAGTACTAAAAAGCACCCCTATACGAAGAGACTGATTCATGCGATTATTGACCTATGTGCACAAATCGACTAAATTTATAATGACGTCGTCGTTGCCGCTAAAAACCCGTCGACTTCTAGAGGGCAAAAGTCCAAACTCGATGTGATAATAATAATAAACACACATAATGCAGACGACGCTCAATTAAAATTTGACAGTGTCGTCTGTTTGACAAACACTTGAAACGGTGCGGCGGCCAAAATTATTTATACAATATATAATCAGTTCATCGTCGTCGTATATAGTCACTATCGCCGCCTTCGCACGTCGTCCCTGCAGTAATTTACTGCCAGTAAATGACTTGGCGCGACGGATTCGACGGGGAGTATAAGAGTGATAATATCCTCCTCATCGGCCGCCGTCGAGTGCAGGCCATTTGCCCATCCCGCCCACCGATCACCACCGTTTCCCCTGCCATCGTTCGGCAGTCGTGTGCAGTATAATAATACATTTTATTATCAACAATAAATATCGCATGGCGACAACGATAAATGATTATTATCAACGATATGTGATTTGTTTGCTATGCGTCTGCGTCCTTATAATCCTTGAATGGATTATAATAATATATAAAAGTGATGTATCCAGGAGAGGTTTCAAACTCTCCTTTCTCTCAATTATATTTATACGAAAAATAAATTTGTTGTACCTATTATACTTCACATTTTTTCCAGGCTCGTGTATTATCCGATATTTTTTATTAATATTTTATCATTTTCAAGTTTTTATGATACAAAGAAAAACGCACATATATTATGTACACATATAATTAGCAAAATATTATACTTCAGCTAAGACTCATCATAATAATTATGTATAATATTGTCTAATACAACTTACAAATGAAATAATAAAATTAATAAACCTACATCGTGACATACAGTACATACGAAAAATATAACATGGCATTATTGGTATTGATATTTATCGCATAATGTTAATAAAATACAGACACCCGTATGTACCTTTATACACTGCAGTTAAAACTTTCTATAACATAATATATAAACAATATCTTCAATAATGATAAATAAATACACACATATGATGTATAGAAACAAAATATTAAAAACCAAGACAATCTCGTTATATGTACGCGTTTACCTACAATTAATTACCATACAATAATTTGACGGATTTTCGAGCGTAGGCCGGTTTTAAACTAATCTCTTCTTATTCATCTATAAGTACGTCTTATAATATATTATATTATGTAAGTAGTCTAACATGATATTTTTAAACGATATAATCCCGATTAATGTAAATTGGCAAAAAAACGTCAATGGCGTACAACAAATATATATATAATATATACATTATATACATACATATTTATATTATATAAGCCTAGGCGAGTATTATATCCAACTCACACACGTATTGAGTATAGGTATTATATATGTATGTACAGCGTAAAAACATATATTGACCGCGCTAGGGGCCAAGGTATATAGATATATGCATGACAGACCACCACGAATGTGCGCCGTATGTCGGCTTAAACCAAACAGGTGTGTGTGTGTATTATAATCTGTAGATAAACGATACCGCGGTCCATGACGCAACGTTGAGCAAACCATGAATGAAAAAACGTATTATATTAAACGTATACACTTAGTTGGGTTGGATACGTGAAAGAGTATATACAAGAAAAAAAACTTAGGAAATGAGTTGTCGTCTACTTGGCGTAGGATAATAATATGCGGTGCACAAGCACGCGAGATGTTATAATATTATAGCGCACGGTCCACTAGTAATGGCAAACGACGGCGACCAGGGCAAAGACGACGTACCGCGATCGTCGGCCAATATAATATTGTATTATAATATCGTATAACAGAACGTGCGGCTAACCAACTATCGGCTATATATTATATACGTAAATTATTATTCATCTACCTATATACTATATAATATTACCTATAAATATATATACCTACATATATGTATATACCTATAAATTATAATATACTTACATAACATCACACAGACGTACACATAATACAATATATCGTTCGTCAACCATCGAGAGTCCCCACCCCCGTATTTCGACACGAGGGTTTTGTTGTCTTCCAAACGATAGATATGTTATAATATATATATATATACCTAAGTTTTTTTTGTTATCTTTGTAGATATATATATATATATAAAAAATACACGACGGTAGTGTATTATACCTACACACACATCTGCGATGCGCTCCGGTACAAAAGCTATATTATATTATATATGTAGGTATACCGCCGCGATGACCGCAAACCAGGTGGACCCGGTCCGACGAGAAGTGTGTGCGTCGTGTGTGTAACCCGAAACGCCGCCACCAGAAACTCATCCGTGCGGTGGCGGCTGCGAACTCCTCCACCGCGGGCTATTGTCAAGATGGCCCACAGCAGCAGTCAAACTGCCGCCGCCGAAACGGAAGTCTGCGGCGCCCACGATATGACAATCTCGTTGCAAAGATCGCGGTCGAAAAAATATATACCGCGTACAGGTATACAGTGGCGTAATTGGGTATAAGGAACTATAAATAGGAAGGGGGAATAATTTATATACATCAAAATAGAAATCATAACCTATAATTATTTATTTTTACACAAATTTTAAAACTCATTTTATGGCTTGGAAACAAATTTTGCGTACCCAGTATCGTTAAGTAATATTGAGTACATAAAAATAGTTCATAAAAAAAAAATGTTAGGTACCTACATAATTTTGTTTGAAAAAAATTATGTATAATAATCCTGTAAGAGTGTAAGTAATCATTATTCATAAAATAATATTTTTGGGTTATATTTGTAATCAAGATAATGTGATTACGATGATATACCTCAACATAAGACAAGAAAAACGTGAAATAAATGTATAGTTAAATAAGTATAATATACATATAGGTACGCGGGTACGCCTATATGCAATAAAATTTTGAAGAAAAAATGTTTTCATCATACAAATGCATGTTAAATAAATTGAATTCTTTCTTTATTTAGGAAGATTTAAAGATTTCTGCTGTATTTATATACTTGGAAGTTGGAGGAAAATTATATCTTTGCCTAAAATTACGCCACTTTGTAGGTAGTATCTACTAAAATCATACGTTTATTCCTTACACTGCGGTGGTTCTTCGTTGTCCGTTCGTAACTATTGGCGGTAGTATGTTTTTTTTAAATAATTTTTACGTATCAGTAATATTGTGTTTTATACATAATAAGTCCGCGTGACTTTTAGACGACAAACATTGGTGTATTGGGAAGGGTGTAGGGGTTATTTCAATTTTCTAGATGTTCAACGCGGCAACGTACGAAAAACTTTAATAGGTTTGCGAGTTTGAAAGAAATCAAAGGACTTGAGGAAACAATGGACTATGAGATTAGTAAATAAAGTTGTTGTTATTACTATCATTATTATTTGTTCATGCGGACGATACGCATTAAATTAATAATTTTTAAATTTTAAATTTTTAGGGAGCGACGTTACTTTAATTAATAAGCCCGCGATGTATAATACCATGGTATTATTGCAATTATACGTAATATATTACAAGATATACACAAACATGTATATGTGACTCTAATATTGCACATAATATTATTTATTAAATATATCCTGCACACTTTAGGGACCTATCAACTATCATATACATATTCCCGCGGTCCGTCATGCAATGAGTATTTTATAACCTATATATTTTATATATAGGGTATAATATAAACTATGAAATCTTGATAATATTGGACTGCAGCAGGCTGTCTATATCTACTCGTAGGAACACGGATTATTGTTGTCAGAGTGTAATGTGATAGCATACTACATCAACCCCTATAATATGGCTATATATTTATATATATTATACACACACGCACGTAAATAGTATTATATTATACTATTATAATGTGTGTGTGTGTCGTCGAACGAATCCACAACGGGTTTGGCACAGCGTGAAGGCGCGCTCCTCCGGTCGTCGGTCCTGGCTAATTACTGGCCGCCGACTACGACTGTATAATATACTTACATACATATTTGCCCATGTATTATTACACCCGCGGCCTCCAGCTGAGAGTGATTACACTCTTGCTATACGTATATATGACCTATACACGAGTACACTTGGAGAGTAGAATATGATATACATAATCTATATATATTATTCACCGATATAATATGCATAATAATAGTTCTGTCCAGGTGACGGACGACGCTGAGTGTTGAAATGTATACCGCCATCGCCGCCACCGACAACCATATCAATGGAACGGTGCACGAGAAAAATACCTACATAATATTATAAGTAAGTATATAACGTGACACGCCGCGGTCACGTGAAATATAATATATTATATTCGAGTACGTATATACATAATATATTAATATAATATTATGTGCTACTCAACTACTCTCGCGTTTACACAATTACACGACGATAGTATCACGCTGAATTTATATTTTACAGGAAGATTATAAACCTTTATAAAATAATATGTTATATGGCGCGTGATAATAGTATGCAATAAGTACCGCCTATATGCATACATGTATCGAAAGAGTTATCTGAAACAATCTGTGGTGATAATTTCGTTCGGGGAAACAGCGAAAACCCACACACGAATTGGTATCCCACAGAAGGTACTGGAAAATTTAATTTGGGGAGGAGCTCATAGCAACGCAGGTCTTTAAAAATGATAATACATTTCAATGAACGATTACTTCAGCTGGCAATGGGTGTAATAGAGTTCCACGAGTTCCGAATATAT
Organism: Rhopalosiphum padi; assembly: GCF_020882245.1. Taxonomy (NCBI): domain Eukaryota; kingdom Metazoa; phylum Arthropoda; class Insecta; order Hemiptera; family Aphididae; genus Rhopalosiphum; species Rhopalosiphum padi. The sequence goes on along the minus strand of NC_083600.1, from coordinate 48,054,801 downwards.
ACACTGCTATAATATAATGCACATCATATTATACTTTTGGAGTTTTGGACCAACCATCATAAAAAGCATCATGAGCACTTAAAGTGCTATACATATATATTGAAAAAATATGCATGCAAGCTATCTATAGAACGTTTTTTTTATATATATTTCTATCCGGTTGTGGGGACGTGCTGCTGTCACTATTAAAACAACGTTTTCCTACATATATATATTTGTATTATACATACTTATATATAAATATGTGTACCACGGGATGACACCCGTCGCATATAGTACGCGTATAGGTTAAGCTAGCAGGTATACATATATACAATATACCACTCGTTCGCCCACCAACGACGAGGTCTGTCTATGCAACGGAGACACGACATAAACTCACCTACCTAAATATATATTATTGCTCACTTGGCCCCTTTTTAAGCTTTTCCGTGATAATATTATACATATAAGTATTAAATATATACTATACATAGCGTGTATATATATATATAAACATTTTGACGTAAGACGTAACACATCTGTCATGGGCGACGACAACGCGTCACTGCAAAGTCGACTGCGAGTATATTTTTATACATCGTGGGCGTTCATCAATTAAAAATTTAAAAGGCACTAAAAAGTGACATTTTTTTTTCATATATACTTGAGTTTTTGCATATTGCTGAACACTGCACCCGTAGTGTTTCGTTCAAAATATTATACTATTATAGTCTTAAAAATCGCACTAAGAAACGATAACTTGATTAAAAACAAAATTGTTATAGGTATTCATTTCAAAAATACCTGATTTTCGCCTTGCCGTAATATGATTTAGAAAAAGAGACATAATATTATTGTCGGTGCCTTTGAATACCTGAACAAACCGTGGCGTATAGGTACTTGCAACGACGAGATGGCGGATAGAAGGGTACGTATCATGATGTTTACTCCTCTATCATAACCCTTTTGGGGCGACGAACATATGGGTAGGTATATTATTATTTTACTGCGACTACCGCAAGTGATGTTACCAAGAAATCGAGGTCATTTCGATAATATAATAATATTATTATTATCGTCATTGCGACACGACACGCCGGTTAATGATATATAATATAATATTATATTATAATGTATAGATGAGCGCGCGCTCGCGCGTATAGGGTTACGACGACTTTACGGCGGCGGCGTACCGCCCGAGACACAAAGCCAACCGGTTTTTTTTTTCAGCGAACGCGCGCTGGGATCAATAATACCGTTGCGTTGCCGTGTATCGCCCGCGCCGCCGTGCGTCGAACACACGGCATAATATAATATAATATTATATTATATTATAATGGAAAACCCGAATCAATGAGCCGTGTAAACGAGATAGACTTGTTGCGTGCGCGCGGTGCTGGTCGTAACCGGATACCCGGTCCGCGGCGGCGACATCGTCGGCGATACGATGCGACAACGTAGGTACCTATACCTACCTATTACCTATAGTACATATTATATTATATAGTTGGCCCATATGTGCTATACACGTTCGCTTGTCGTCGATACACGCTATAATATACAAGTTGATTCGCCATAGTATGCTTAATTCCCTTTTTTCCTTAAATAATAAATTTATTCAAATTATGATTTTTAGAATTTTTAAATACACTCAATCCATATTTTCAACTACTTGGGTTTTCTTGTATACCTACTATACTCAAGAAGTGTTCTGTGGCGATACAAACTACTGTTTTTCAAATTAGAACCCCTCTCATTTCTACTAGTTATACACGGTATACCTACGTTTGTTTATTTTGAAAATGTTAATCTACCTACCTAATTCATAATTAAAACATATACCTATAATTTCTTAATTATTAAAACGCTTATATTACAAGAATAATAGTCTTTAAAAATTGATTTACAAAAAATTGATATAGAATATTTGATACTCTATAGTAAATATCATGGATTATTTTTACAAATTATAAAATAATGTTGATGAATTAATAATAGTTAGTAAAATTTAAATTTACCATAGCACCCATATCTTTCTAACCTATTATTACCATGAACTTATCATGTTATTCTTAGTTTACAAAGTTAAATAACTCGTTCGAATTTTAATTTCACATATGTACTAAATAATTTACTATAAATAAAGGAGGTTTTTATTTTAAAAACAGAAGTTTACATATTATATCAATTTCAAAAGAACATTTCATTAGTAATACAAAAAGTTTCAAAAATTTGAAAGTATGATCTTTAAGTATACCTATTTAAAAATTCTAAAAATAAAATTTAAAATAACTTAATTTTGAAGAAAAAAAATATGGTAGGTAAGCATGCTTGGTGAATTATACTAAACATATATTATATTATTATGACGGCAAAACATACACAATTTATATTATTTATCATTAATCGTTATTATATTATTATTATTATCGCGCGTTAAAGACCGACTGAGAGGCGAGAGCAATCGATAGACTCACCGCCGCCGCCGGCGTAACCGTATACCTACCAGGCTGCTGCTGCAGCAGCCGTTTTGCACGCGCGCAAAATTCCGGAATTAATTCGACAAAATGGTTGCGCAATATTATTTACAACGTTCTCGATTATTATTATACTCCGAACATTGGCACTTAGCAGATCACTGTTCGAACGATGCAATAATAAATAATAATAAACGCGTCGCGCGTGGCGAACTTTTTTTCTGCATCGAGTTCGTCGGTCCGGTTTGTCATTTTACATTTGAGATGACAGGCTTGCGCAATTTAGTTTTTGTTTGTCTTCCTTTAAGCGGATGTACAAATAATATTATATTATTTATATTTATACAATCTACAGATCGCTGACTAGCCCAATGACATCTATATAATATGATAATATATAATTGATGATCCATACATTTATTTGATTAATGCACTACTCCAATTTGTCCATATTTATGTTTATTGCATACTATTAAAACTGGTATATAAAGTAAAGAAACTACAACAATATCGCATTCGTCCCTGTATCTCACAACATAATAGCGTTATTTCTACCTCATCATAACGATAATTTACTAACGTTAAGACTAAATGGACGTCGCAAAGGAATAATATTACGCAGTGTAAGTATACCTATAGGTATTTAAATAGGCGTATATAGCTATATATATATATAATATATTATATATTACGACGACCGCGAACATATTAAGCCATATTTCCATATTTTTACATTGTACATCATCAGCATAATATTATTATATTATATTTTATTACATAATTAATCCTGAGCTATGCGAGATTCTAAACTTCTCCGCGGCACGTGTAGTTTTTGTATTTTTGATTTTTGTGCGGGAGCGGCATATATTATAATAGCTATAGTATACGCGCATATATTAATGAATAAACAAGTTTATGTAGATTTTTGTGTAATATTATACTTCGGTACAGATTAAATGAGTGTATATGTTTATTGTACGCCGCACTGCTTTCAGAGATATTGATACGTATATAGTATATAAAAATACTGACCGCGTATATTATGATTATTATTATACGCTTAAAGTAGTTGAGAATATAAATTATATTTTTAAATTTAATAATACATCAAACCATATTATACGCAGTCCAAACCGGATGGACAGAAAGGGATGTTAAACGTACCTATTAGGTATGTAGTTTTTTATTATTCATAAAATATATGATGTGTTTTTCCCATTTTCTGCCACCTAAGTTTTATACCTACATAATATAATATAATATATTTTTATATATTTATATTTATGAACTTTTTTCATTAGCGATAATAAAAAATTAACACACAATAACTATTGACTATAGTGGAGATTGAAAGTATATAAGTTATGTGGGAATTTAGTAAATTATAAGATCGAGTGAAATCTACAACTCTTAAGACTTAAAAATGAATATCACACAAAATTTACATTTCTGAATATATAATAATATTGTATTATCTATATATTTATCTGTCGAAATTCGTCTTAATCATGTATGATCCTATATAAATTAAATGTATTCTAAATTTAATATTTTAACTGAATTTTATTAAAAATTTAAGTATTCCAAAGTTTTCACGGTATACATTTTTGCTTATAATATAATAAAACCTTTACCTATCGCCGGGCTTGAAATAAATAAAATCACTTAAGTACTCGAAGTTATTGCGTGGCTTTTTTTTTAACATTTGAACATTATATGTTTTATTTTCAAATTCAAAATACTTTTAACTTATATTTTACGTATATCTTATATACCAACAACAAGGATAAAATATTTTATAAGATTAGATACATTTGTATTTTATTCAAATCAAATATATGAAACAAATATAAATTTGCCGAATCGAGTTTATCTTTAAGTATATATACCATCACTGGCGTCACCTATATAGTATACGAGTATATACGCGCCTAATAAAACTTGTTCGATATGATCAGTAACATTTAAGTATATAATTATCGTGTCGGCAGCAATATAAATTTATATATTATACTCAATATAATATTAAATTTCGTAATGATTTTGACAATAGAAACTAGGCGTCATAAGGCGTTTAAGGTTTAACTGCAGGATAATTTTCTGTATATACCTATATGATAATATAATATGATTTAATATAACAATGAATAATAATGCCTATAATATTGTATAATATAATATCGTTGACATTATAAAAGGGTTAATATGTATAATATTATATAGTTACACAAGGGTATAGGGTATATATATATAATACATATTGTATATGTACTTCTATATATACATTATATTGAATTGTTATTTTTTGATCTAATCGCATTTTCTGATCGAATTTTTTTCGCAGTACGCATTATATACATGGATATTATATACTATATTATGTACTTCGTATATACAGCGCATACACACACTAAAACATATTATATGTATATTGTATACCACATGTCGATGTAAACGAGAGGGTATACCTTTATCTAATATATATATAATATTATATAAATGTGTGTGTGTATGCATGCGTCCGGATTATACGTATTATTATTATTATTATGTATAGGTAGGTACTGCGTACACACGCGTAGTAAAATAATATAAATATATATAATATGAATATATACGTGTTCACGTGTTATTTTTGATAATGGTCGCAGAATTTGACACCCGAAGGCAGCTGCTACTGTTGTACCACCGTTTGATCTGTCGTGATAACGCGCGCGCGCACGGACAATGGCCTAGGCAAAAATTACAGGGTATACACGCGTATCTATATAGAACAAGATCGAGTAACGCACAGCGTGCGTTTGTCTGCAGCACCTAAATGATATACATTATTATAGGCATATACGGTGTATACATGGGATTTTTCGATTAAATATACACTACGCACGTTTACGGCTATATGTATATTATACATATATAGATTTAAGATGTACCTACTTGTTATACTATAATACATTTATAGAAATCTACACGGATATACCTATATATTATACTTATATTACATATTATATATATGTGTATTATATAGGTACAAACTAAAATGCGATTCTTTTGTCACAGAACATTTGATATTCTTAAATAATATTTAATGATATATGCTCACGTGTATCATTGTAGTAACTATAATTATAATAACTAATAAGGAATTTATACATTATTACACCTACTATAAAATAACGCGGTTCGCTCTAACTGCCAGGTTTGATTATATAATTAAGTTACCTATAGTTATCATATATTATTATATTAATATAAATATAGGTATATAATATATATATATATATATATATTCCATGTACAATAAAGTATGTTATATGTACACTGATACCTACATAATATACATATCCTATCTATAATCATATCGTATTCGCGATATACTCGTTTTTTTAGGTATCACATCTCGCGTGATTCGTCTATCTATATATATAATATAGCAGATTCGTTTTTGTTTTATTATTATTTTTTTTTTCCAAAAATACTGCCCAAAATTATTATTATTATTATTTTTATATCACGTGTAGAGAAGACGATCGTCCAAATAAATACATTCTATACGCGCGTGAAATCAATATAGGTTCAGAAGTAACAGTGGTGGCAGCGGCGGCACTGCGTCACGCGTATATATGGTGGGGTATACACATATAAGTTATATATATGTATAAAACAAAAGGTGGCGTATATGCACACATGACACACACACTCGCATAATAATAATAATATATTATGGTATTGAATGTCATCATCGTTGGCATATAAAAGTGGTATACACGATTCTCACGGTCGTCATTCGTCAAAAATGTGTCCTCTTTTGGCCGCCTTCTGTTTGTTTTTCGTCGTGGTGTAGGTCCATCGTCGTATACACATTATACACACAAACATAATATATATATATTTTGTGTTGTACAGTATATAATATTATTAAACACAGACAACAACCATCAACAAAAATATTATACTAGAATATAGGTACCTACACTGCAGCGGGAGCTAGCAAGAGGTATAGTTATACATACATCATTGCCCGCGTGAATGTATACATGTACCTATGTCCTACTTACATATATATAATATATATATATACACGTTTTCCTCCCAAATTCACGTGGGTAAACAACTCACTCGTAAATGTACTTATATATATACCTAAATATACTTACACGTTATTATATATAAGTGTATACGGTAATAATATACACGAGAAGAAAGCTTTTATGGTGTTTTGAATTTTATATTTCAAACACGACAATATATTATAGATGTATGTGTATATATTATAGGAACAGTCTACATAATATGTAAAGTGTACCTACCTACTGGTGCACCCATGAAAACAGTTTTAAAGCTTTCCAATCATATACATATACTACTGCAGTATATATATAACCACTATATAGTATATATATATAGGTATTAGGTAATATATAAAATGTGCCTACATTATACACTACACACTATGTAATAATTATAAATATATTTATATATATAATATATTACACTTAATTACTAATAATTATAGAGAAGACATAAATTTGCTATTTTATCAATATGATCATAAAAATAAAAAACGACGAAAAGTTTATGTTTTGGTACAACTTATTATAACAACGAAAAACATCAATTTAAATTAAAAATAACATACTTGCGTGTTTTATATAATATAATAGTATAGAGAATATGATATATGTGTGTGTGTGTGTATATTATTTTGCGGTTTACACGCGAAATTTTAAAATTCGATAGCGTAGTATAAACGTATAAATATAAATAATATAATGTAAATTTAAGTATATAAGCAAGTACCTATATATTATGCGCAAATACCGCTGTTATTATTATATCAGTTTATATATATGTGTATATGTACATATATATTCAAGTATTTAACCCAAATATATTTTGTCATTTAGAGATTAATATTAGGTTGGTACATTTATACCTATAAAAGTATAAACATAATATAATCTTACGCGCGTTTATAGCATCTGAAATGAATGGAGCAATAATATAATATACTGCAATGTAATAACAAGAGCACGCGCGCACACATTTAAAGTCATTTGAGACTCGTGACGATCGTAAATCACATGAACGTTATGTATTATAAATTATAATATATATGTACCTACACGTCTAATCGTGCAGCGTACGTATAGTATACCTACAGATAATAGGCATATACAAGAGCGTTAACAACTACAGTAGTCAACAGCCATATATATATCGATTTTACAACACGTGTCTTTTAATATAGAATACATCGATATTATCATTATATATATATTATGTATTATTTGAATTTTGTATACACCTTTACATACACTCCGACTAGCTATATAAAGAAGTACCTACTGGATCGTTACGGTCATCCGTTGTGATCTATGAGAACGTTATTATGATATTACACGTATATATTATAAACATGTATATAATATAAATATGATGAAAAGGCGTATTTTATTGGTGATTTTGATAGACAATTCTAAAATGTATATTGTGAATAAAATATTTATATTAGTGAAAAAAAATGAGTAGAAATAATAATAAAAAATAATAATAATAATCACAATTCGTAGTCATTATGTATTATATGTCACGAGAAACGTGATGTATTACAATGCCATTTTTACCTTGCAAAATTCACAATAAAGTAAAAATTAAACGTCTAAAGAGTTTAACAATATAAATATAACATTTTTTAACAAAACGTGATTTGATGGTATTTATGTATAATTATATCCTGTCCTATCTAGCTAGTATATCCACTATATATTAATCGTCAAGAACGAAAAACGAAACAGTAGCCCTACGATTGCTTGTACGTGTTACGTGTATTCCTTGAATAAATTATAGATATGTATATATTATACATAATAGTCTCATCTCTTCACGTTTCTCCGAACGACGACAGTTTAAATCATATATACTTTGTCGCGTCGTTGGAAAATTAATTATATTTCATGCATTATTACTATACTATTATTATTATTGTTAAATACATATATACTGTACTACGTACAAGCCGAATGAATAGACGTATATGTCACTGTGCGTATATTATTAATATAATTTATAATATATTGAGTGATGAACGAGATATCCGTAGAAACTACGCATTATAGGGTGCGATATGTCAAAGATTATAGGTAAAACTACGTGTGCACGCGCGTCAGTTATTTGCACCCACTCTGTTTATCTATATTATAATATGTATAGGTTCCCTTCGCTCGGTTAAACCGACTTGTATTATATTTCATATGCCGGCCGTGGCCTGTGATACGTGGAGCAGATATCATCTAAACAAACGATCAGGATTTATAGATGTTACAATAAATGTTATTTTAAAAATAAAAATATTAAAAACTTTCCCCATATACCTATCACCATTCCAATTTTGGCTGTAGACACTAATAGCTGCGCCCATCAAATGATTTTTACGAATTAAAGTAGGTATAAAAATAATACTCTCAAAAATTAGGTTATATATAATAATGAATATTATACAAAAATGACAAATATTAAAATATACAAGTCCATGCATCGAATGCCTCGGTAAAATTATATGATAGATATATTATATGTACATATTATGTATATAATATACACGAGCACATTACACATGATATATAATTATTATTTATATTGGTAGATAGTATAAATAACTATATTCTTGTAAGGTAAAATGTGGTGTGTCAATTAACGAAAGCGCTTATTTTCGGTCGGTGCTCGCGTAACAGGTTCGATGTAATTTGTACATGTCAGTCGTTCAATCCTCCCTGGTATATGCAAGATTTTATTATGTAATATTATTATTATATGTGGTATTGCAATGTTCAATAATATAATACCTATACGAATTGAGTAGTCGATAATGAAACACACACGATTTATACATAATATAGTCAGTAACATTATTAATTGAGAGATAATTAATACATATATATGTGCACCTACAACATATATATATATTATAGTCGTGTATGACTTGGTAGTTTTTACACTCAATCATTGTGTGTGTGGTAACTACATTATTACATATATATTTATATATTATACTATTATAGTATTTACTATAGTTGTATAGTAGTTATATTATTAAATATTGTACACTGCATAGTGCATATAGGTATAATAGGTATATAGGTAGGTCGCATATACGAGAACAGCTCGAGTCAATAACTACGGGAAATCGGATAAAATATGTCAAAATAACGGACGTCTACTTAGACGATTGGTGATGTAGCTAGTAGGTATAATATGTACCTACGTCAGTAAATTATTCATTTATACCTGCAACACTAACGCTATAGGTTTTTATATTATCATTTACATTGTATAGTAGGTACTTGCGATAGTCGATTACAATAATATTACGCGTACATAATATACTCGTATTACTGGAGCTGGTGATATAATATTAATTTATATAATATTATTATTAGTTTATCTTACGTTCTTACATTACATAATATGTTTTAGTAAAGCACTATTGCATATATTTTGTAGGATGATGTATGGATAATGATAAGAGCCCACAGCTAGGGCTCACATCACTTTATTTCTTTTTAGATTAAATTTTAACCTTGATAAAAAAATTATATTTATCACGTTATAAATATTATTATGTAGAATTGAGAATTAAATATTTTTAATAAAAGTTAAGTTATACTTATTTATTATAAAATAGGAATATCGCTCTATAGCCAACACCCTTCTCAAAAAAAAAAAAAGAATATTTAATGAAGTCAAATGTCAAATGTCTAGCTATATTAGAATTATCAATGTTATTATTAATATATAGTTTGACGTGCTACGTCAAGACTTCGAGTCTTACCTACTCGCCCTCTTTACTTGTAAATCTACGGTGAAAACGCGCTATAATATTTCGATAAGTATTTATATTTATTAATTCGAGCAACAATGACTAAGAATATTGTGTTTAAAATATATAAAATGATATACAGCACATTCGATTCCTGCAAATACGACGAATATTCTTTTTGTACATACCTATACTATAATATAAACTCTCGTAATATTAATCTATCATATCCCATAATATTGAATGTACCACCATCACCTGCCTTCGCTGCACTCATTCTTAAAAAAAAACTTCGCATTCGTTCATAAAAATAAAAACCAGTTTATTTTTCTTATTTATTATGTTTGGTTAATCTTTTAACGTGACTGTCGTATATATAATGTAAATATACAATGAATATTTAATATATAATATACATATAAATAGAGATGGAATATTATTAAATATATGTATAGGTATTATGCCTTATGGGTATTGGGTATACATAAAAATAAAGCTAAATATATATTATATAGCATCTAAATATTCTAAATAATAAAACTGCAGATATAAATATTAAATACACTATTAATTATATAGTAAATATATCTATAAATTTAAATTCCAAAAAACATTAATAGAGACATATAATATATATGTATATCGTTATATTCGTTATAAATATAACCAAATATTTTAATACTTATATATTGTTCTAATTTCTTTAATACCAGCTATATATATACCTATATATGCATCGAAAAATAATGTGCATTTCGTAATATATATATATATATTTTTTTTACTGTTTAATATAATTATGGTTATGTAAATATGTTGTATAGACGAATAGTTTAATGCATAATATTTTAATATGAAATTTTATACTTTTAAAATGGATATCATAATTTTATGATATAGTTTGCAGAATAGTCAAATATGTTTTGCATTATTATCTACCTATATATGTTATATGTACTTATAACTGTTATAATTTTTATTCAATAACGTGCAGTTTTTACATAAATCTGTCTAAAGTATAAAAATGATTACAGTTAAAAAATATATATTATTTTAAATTTTAAATAACTATATTTTATTATATATACGTAGTTAAAACGAATAAAACAACACATAAAATACCATAATATCATATATATATATATGTATAGGTATATTTAAAATCAATTACATTTAATGCAAAATGAATTGGTCCAAATATGTTAATCAAAAAAATATTATTATAAATAGATACTATATAATAATACTGTTATTCTATCAAAAAACTGTTGTTTAATTCGAATTTTAAATGTCATGTTAAAGAACAAAAACAACAACAATTTAATAATTCATCGAATAAGATTTTCGGAAAATTGTAAAGACGAATATATATATGTTTATTGATGTTTAATATAATTATTAAATTTTGTATAATGTTAAATGTTTTATAACATAAAGAATCATTATTATTATTATTATGAAAAAAAAATATTTTTTTTATCGGTGAATATGATTTGCTGTCGAATATTCAATAATAATTAATAACTATAATAATTATTATATATTATTATAAAATAGATGTATAAAGAATCAAAAACTATATAGAGTACCTATTTTTACAATTTTATAAAAATTATTTTACCTAATTTACGTATAGGCCTATTATACGATAATACTATTAACTACCTACAGTTAAGTATTAGATACCTATATTTATATTATTGTTGGTAACTATAGGTAACTTATATACATCGCATTAAATATGTTATTTATATTAAGTCGTTTTATAATAAAAAGGAATATGGTAATTATATTATTATAATACTTTTATAATTTATCAGTATTTTATATACAATATTTATGTTGTCGAATTTTAATAACCTACACCTACATAATATAATTTTCAATAGATAATTTTCCGAGCGCAGTGTGTAAATATTAAAACACATATCGCTATAGGTAATATAATAATAATATAGCCATACGAACATGGCTTATTTTTTACCTATCTATCTAATAACCCACGATGCAACGAGCGTAGTTTTAAAGAATAAATTGTATAATATATATTATATGCGTAGTTGTCGCAACACAACATATAGGTAACTGTGATTATATGGTATATCGCGGAACGGTTCATATTTATTGTTGTATACCGATATATATATACGGTATAGTATTATGAATATTATTAGTGCAAAAAAAAAATGACTTACCTGTTTTTGGCGGCCGCAGCCCTGTCGCGTTGCCTGCGGTTCTTGAACCAATTGCCCACCTGTGTGGGCGTCAGTCCGGTAGCCTGGGCCAGTTCCTTCTTCTTGGTGGGATTGGGGTACGGGTCCTGGAGGTACCATTCGCGGAGCAGGCTTCGGGTGCGCTCTTTGAAGCAGTGGGTCTTCTGCTCGCCGTCCCATATGGTCCGAGGTAGCGGGAACTTCTTGCGGACGCGGTACTTGTCAACCGGACCCAGCGGCCGGCCGCGCAGCTTCTCGGCCTCCTGGTAATGGGCCTCCAGCCACATGGCCTGCAGCTTGCCGTGCGAGTCCTTGGTGAACTTGTGGTGTTCGAGTATGGTGTACATGTCGCGGTAGTTGCCGCTGTGGAACGACACGATGGCCCGGGCCCGGAGCACGGCCTCGCTCTTGTTCAGCTCGACGATGTTGGGATGGGCGACGGGCAGCGACCACAGGAACCGGGCCAGCCGCTCGATGTCACCGCTCTCCTCGAGCGTCTCGCACACGCTGGCCACCTGCGACACGCTGAAGTTTAGCATGGGCAACCCGAACATGGGGTTGGGAACCATGGGTGGCATGGGCGCGAGCCGCGTGGCCAGCGGGGTCACGGGGCTGCTGATCGGGCTCACCGGCGATCCCCGGCCCGACGACGAGTCGGTGGGCGTCGAAGATATGCCCAGTGCCATCGCTCTACATGCCACGCGCCAGCCACGGAACCGACGGAATATTGTGCGGATGAGCCGCCGCGGTGGTGGTGATTACGCAGCGGCGGTGTACTGTAGCTGCAGCACACGACGACGACGACGACGCGTAAGATGAAATATTATTACACGGCGAACGTAGAATTTCCAGTGTCGAAAACGCGAATCGCAAACGTACGAGTATATAATAATATATATGTCGACGGTTATAAATATTGTAAATATTATTATACGGTTAAACGCGATCGGAACGTGTATACGCAGATTCGACGCGACAAAAATAATATAATATTATGATAACCGCTGCAGTAGGTATACTATTATAACGTAACGCGTACGATAATGATTACGGCGGCGAACTAGGCGTACAAGTATTATGGTACAGCGCGCGGACGGGTAGGCATATAATAATGTGATACAGTGGACTGTATTATACCTACAACGACGGACGTAGTGCGGTCGTCGCGGCGACGTACGTGTAGACTGTATACGGCCGAGCGGCGGTGTGTATGATACGATACGATACGATACGTACGTGCGTGCGTGCGTGCGTGCGTGCGTGCGCGTGGATGCGTGCGCGCGCGTGTGTCGTCGGTCCGGGGGGATATCGTTTGCGTCAGATCATCGGAATATCGTTGACCGGCCGAATACTACTGGTGCGCGTCAGTGGCGGCGGCGGCGGCGGCAGGGCGAGAGAGCGAGTGAGTGAGAGGTTTCGCCCGCCCGCCGGCCCCCCACTACACCGTCCTGCGGCGGCGGCGGTGACGCCTCCTCCCGTTCGCGCTCGCGATCCCGTTCCGACTCAAACTTCCGTTCCCGCTCCCGCACCCGCCCTTCGTCGTCGCCCCGCCCATGATTAGCCGCCCGTCGCCATGGCCACGGCCAATCCGGCACGGGCGTATCCCGTACAGCCCCGTATAGGTTACAGCGGCGGCGGACGGCTCGGTGCAGTGATTGATACACTCGGGTGGGGATTTCCACAAACAAAAACCGTGTTCGGTAGCGCTCAACCACACCTATATTATATTATATTCTATACACCGTGGCCGTCGTCTGCGTTCGGTCCGCGGCCGCCGCGACGACGCGCACACGCGCAACGCCAACTGCTCTACAGACGTCAATCGCCGCCGCGTGTAACAATATATTATTATATTATTGTAATAACATTATATATATATAAATAATATAATATGTTTCATTTTTATTACATTATTTTCGCGGACGCGTCTATACCCTTTATTATGTATATATATATATATACTATGAAATGTGTGTACCTATCTATAGAGTATGTAGAGATACTCGTCCGAACAGTCCGAAAAAAATTATTCGCATCAATGTAAAAAAATCCCATCCCTACGGACTGGAGCAGCAGCAACAGCTGCAGTGTCGTAAGTGCGCCGGTATAGAGTGCGCAAGGTACCTATTTAATATAATATTGATGTAATATACTCGTATGTATATATAGATAGATACACGGATACTCCTATAATAATAATACTGTATACTGTATACTTATATATACTCAATACTCATGTATTATACACCAGCTCGTTTGTTTTCATCCTAATATAGGTATATATGTATATATATATTAATTGTACGATTATTATTATTATATTATATAGGTACTTATTATATTATTAAACAACTTACGATTTCTATATAATGTTTGATAGGTAGATGAGTATAATACGTTTTAGTGCTGTGTTTTATCTATAATTAATATTACTTTTGTATAGAATAAGTGCAGCTGGTGATACAGTGATACATGGTGAAAGGAACCATTATTTGGATATTATATATAAATATATAAGCTTCTTGCGGAATCACACGATACAATATAGTAACACATTAATAGGAATCTATATACATAATTTATAAAAGTACATACCTAAATATATTCGATAATATAGGTAGTATATATATCTAATAAAATCTTGCGATTTCTATATTAGATGCATTTATTTTAATTGAAATTATTTATTATTGATTTTAATAAATGCTGTGTGTACCTATATCTAAAGAGTTGAATTATTTGATTATAGTTTTGCATTTATATATATAACACCACCTCATTGAAATATTATGTTAAATTCATAAATGAGCGTATATCTTATATAATTACACTTAAAATGTTTCGAAAACACTATATACTTCTAATCCTTAGTTTATCCTTATAATATATATATATAAGAACTGCAGGTATTTCTATATGTATACTAAGTTTCTGACACTATTTAATAATAGATGAATTCACATAGTTTTTCAAATATTTCCTCGATATAGTGTCCTCATCACTATTACGCCCATTTTTTCATTTTTCGTTTAGTAGGAGGAAGGTAAGAGATGCGTTGTATTCGAATGTTACAATTCTTTGGCAAGTCTTTTGGATAATTTTACGATTTTTTTTTATATATATATAGAATTATAAATTATAAAAATTATAATACCTATATAATATATTATATATACAAATTACAAATACTCGTAAATATTATAAATAGTTGCATTTTAGTTCAAAACTTCACATGGACGAAGCCGGGGAATTTAGCTATAGTTATTTATAAATCAAACACCTATACGTCGAATACGTTGCAACAACGCTAGATGGAAGAAATTCATTACCGGGATCGACCGTGGCACGCCATCTATACGTATATAAGTACATATACTTACATATTATACGCTCCAATGCGGCAGTGCATATTTTATTCTGCGAAATTGCTTATAGGTAGGTACATATATATTTACATAATATTATTTTGTTGGATTAACACTTTAAAAATGTTTAAATGTCTGTAACATACCACCACAAATAACTATATATGTAAATAATATATATATAATATATACAATATACATAATAAATATATAGGAATTTGTTAATTTATATCGTGCTATATAGAATATAAATTATTATAATATAATATTATGTAACTATGTAAGTACCTTATATAATAACAACTATAATACGTGTGTTACCTATATATATAGCTACGTACCTATAATAAAATTATGGGTTGTGCAGAAATATATGTTTGGTCATATATATTATATTTACGCAAAAAAGTGGTTATATATAAATGTTATACTTATTTTAATATACAAACAAAATATTTGAATTTCGCGTGATCTATACAACTCAACTGACGCATTGATGCTGCAGTAATTATATAATATCATCTATATTACCTATATGAATACCTATGTATAGGTATAAACTACCTATATACAATACCTATACATAGGTATATAGGTATATTATAGCAATACCTACAATAATAAAGTACAACAGATTTAATAATTTAGGTAGGTAAATATACCTGCCTAATATTATCATATGACATATAGGTATAATAGAAATACCTATAGTTATATTAAATATTAATTATATAACTTCGTGATATTTGAATACGGACATCTTAATATCTATAATTAGTAATTATATATACATCATTTTATATTAAAAATCGTGGAACAAATTATACCTATTTATTTTTTTTATTGCTATAATTTCCAAATTACAATTAACTTATATAAATTGTAAAAGGTAAATTATATTACATATAAGATTTTGAAATTGATGCGTGCGTCCATATAACCAATTTTAATGTGTGCCCCTGTGGTTCAAAAATGCCATGACGCCCTGTTAATATAGATTAATACACCTAGTATATAGCTAGGTGTCACCTACCTTTAATAACGCGCACTCATCACGCGAATGACGACGTTAAAATGAACATATTTTCTTTGTTATAATTACACGGTGACGAACGTAAATTAAACTGTTTCAGACGACGATCATTTTCCGTTTCCCATAAACACACTAAGAATGAACGACTGAAGTGGTATAACACACGACTCCTATTATTACTCGTATATCATATTCTGATTGGCCGTTGTAATCACGGTATCATTCAATTTTAAGTCTATAACCATAATCTACCGCAAGTTGGGCCGAGCTCACTCGACAGACAACACAAAGCTGTAAACCCGACTTCATAGTTTCATACGCAATATTCCATAAGGTCCATAATTAATTCCTCAGCAGATTAATTATTACCGCGGTCGCAAAATCGGTAAACCCCGCGGGATTATACGACCTCACTGGATTACAGCAACGATGCTCCTAGAAGAATTTATTTTTATAAGAAAATATCATATACCTACCTATATATTATTAAGTACGATGTAATTAATAATTATTTCAGATTATATGAATCTTGCCGTATACCTATAAATTATAATATATTATATTTAGCAAATATCCTAATATGTAGTCATTATAGGTAATTCTGCCAATCAAGATCTATATTTTATTATAATGTTAATCATATTAAACAAATCTGTGAATTGATTTAATCCTTTAATGTAGAGCCAATTTAAATACTAAATATTATTATGTTTATTGTAATTATTTTTATTATTCATATTACATTCAATATGCATTCTTGTAATATTCTATACAAAATTATTCTTATACTGAATACACACATATTTATACTTTATAGTTAATTTTGTACTTGCAATACTATATCTATATTATATTTATACATAATTTTTTGAACACAAATCAAATGAAATCATCCAATTGATGAATATATGTATTAACAGTACTTATGTTATTATTTGTCCTAATAATAATGTACTTTTTAAAATTATACATTTTTTTAATTTTTAATTTTTAATCTATTATTAATTGTTCATATTAATATATTATATAGCTATAAAGGATTAAGTATAAATTATAAATTGTAATTTTGTTTGATTTTGCATAGCTATTCATTTTTTAAATTTTACCTCTAAAATTTTAACTTGATAAGAACTCGGGCAAAGTTTACACGTGTGATTTTGTGTTTATCTCTACTTTAACCTTTAGGTACAGCTTATAGTTACCGATTAGGTTTATTATACAAAATTAAGTACAGTAGAACCTCAATAATCTAGACTAATTGGGGCTCTATAGGTGGTCCGGATTAAAAAAATAATAACCAAAAATCGTAAATTATAAATTTAAGAAAACTGTATTAAATATAATATTATACAAGATATAATTTAATACAGTATAAAACCTAACAAATTCATTATAAATTACATACAAATAACTATTACTTATACATATTTATTTTATTTGTATTTATATTAATATAAAAAAAAAATATATAATTGCTTATTAGTATACTATTACGGCTGTCCGGTTCACGCGATGTCCGGACTAATAGGGTCCGGATTATTAAGGTTAAAGGTTTCACTATATTATACCTATACACATATAAATTATATAATAATTTCACTTATCTTATGTTTAGTAGTTAGTTATATAATATGTTTAAATCGACATATTGTGCATATAAATGTAATTTAACGGGCAACAATAAATAAAATAACTACAATATCCAATAAACTTACTGCAGTTTTGTACCTAAATTGCCTATTCACAATGCCGTACAATTCTCATTTTTATATTATTTAACATAAATATAAAATTATAATTATTTATAAGAGCATAAGACACGCGGAAAACGATATGGCTGAAATAAACCTAGTAATTATTCATATTGTTATATAATAATATTTTTAACTTGTAACAATTGTATAAATTATTATATTAGCTTATTACTTTTTAGAAAATGCCATGTATCTATACTATCTACCTAATATGAAATAAGCAGCTATTAAAATATTTATACGTATTTTATATAATTTAAATAAATAAATGACTTAGAACAGATCCAGAGAATCTGATATAATATAATTTATTATTATAAAGCAATATTAAAAAAAACGAGTAGTATTTTAATTGCAATCCATCAATAAGATTAGGAAAAATACGTTATCATATAAAAAAATAAAACGAATAAACAAATTATTGTTTTATCTTTAAATATTTACTATGTTGCTTTATTTCAACTGTAAATTTCATAAAAGTATAAGCGTGCCCAAATCAATAACAAATCCTATTAACAATACTACGGTAGCTTCAGAGGTTCCTCTGATAGGACCTCTTTTAGTTTATTTTCTAACTACGGTCTTGAGGTGAGACAACATTTTTTGAAATTAATTCTCACACAAAATAATGTATGTAGTAAGTCATATTAAACAAAATAAATTAAAACAAATGTGTTGATTTATATACGATTATAGGTTTAAACATAAAAATATAAGTTTTCACCATATTATTTTCTAAAAATTAAAAATATATATTAAGTATAATAATAACAATTTTTTGACGTTTAAATTTTGTTATCAGGTTTGAGTGTGACTGATTTATAGTTAACCAGATATGGTACCTATACTAAACTGTCTAACCATTAGAAAATATAGAACTATAAATAATGCAGTACAATATTATTTAGTATCTACTTTAATCACATAATACATAGGTATTGAAAATTTTTTTAAAAAATATTGAATACTTTGACAAGATCTCAGGATTGGAGAACCTCACAGGGCCAGCTGCCTTGCATATCACTTCTGTGTGCACACTTATGTATAAAAGAAATGTTTTTGAAAATATTAATAGTTTTTGAAATAATCAACTTATATTATTATGCAGTACTAAAGAATAAAATGAAATACATTTTGAGGCCCTTAACATTGATATTCATTATTTTTATCATGAATTATTGACACATATATAATAAAAAAAAAATAGAGCATTAATTGTATTTTGATAAGTTTTAAATGAATTAAGTCCAGCTATTGTGGAATCTTTTTTATTATATTTTCAAGTATTTTTTTAAATTTTTTTTATCAATATTTATAAAAAAATAACTTAAAAAAAATCAAATATTTCAAACGCCTATCACTAACATAAAAATTATTGAAATATTTTGTAAAGAAAATGCCAATTTCAACTGCTGATGAAAGTATCAAGTTTTTATGACCTAATTTTTTTAGTAACAAATATATTAAATCGTTTTAGTTCTTTAGGATACATCGTTATTTTACGCGATTACGTAAACAATTAAATTTCATACGCTCACAAAATGTTTTCTATATTGACGATGGAGTTCTTTTTTACAGTTATTTAAAGAAAAACTTATGGAGAACCGTGTATTGAGTTTTTTAACCTTAGGTATAAATCACAAAAATTGTATGAATTTTCAACTTCAAAATTTCTTGCTAATTTTTGCAATTTTAACATATTTTGTAAACATCATTTGAACTTTATATGCTTATAAACAAAAATTGTGATTAACGATTTTTTATTTTTTTTTTACTGCGATAAGAACAACTTATATTAAACCTTGTATTAAATTTTAAAAATTTTTTGGATGGGCAAATTTTTTTTATCGGCATTTAAAAAAAAAAATTTAGAAAAATCGAAAATTTCAATTGTTTGCAAATAGCTTTAAAAAAGTTAAAATATTTTGAAAATTTAATCGTAAATAGATAACGCTAATATAAACATTTGGTGAAAATTAAAGTATTTACAATGATTTGTTTTTGAGTTACAGCAAAATAAAATTTTGTCGATATTGTTAAAAACATATTTTTTACTTTTAGTACCAACTAGCTTCATTTTCCTTTTCAAAGAGGGACTGAAGTTAAAAATCAATGCACTATTACTATTACTACTATAAAACATGATGACACACAAAAATAATAATAAAAAAAAAAACATCGTTGTGAATTCAATACATTTATCACTGTTCAGAATCTAAAATATATTACTTTCATTACTATGTATATAATTTATAAATGAATAACGCAAGTGCATGTAACAGTATTTATGATCAATAATAACTATGTGTGAGTGAAAATATATCCTATTCATTCCATTTGCATCATAGTAACTACTAATCATGTAATTCGCATACAAGTAAAATGTACTGTATACTGTATAATGTATTCACAATATATGATAATATAATATTCAATAATCGATTATTAAATAACCGTTTTGAATCTAACTCTAAATACATTTATTTCCATCATTATTAAGTCTAGTCTGTTCTAAGCAGAAATATGTATTCCTCTTAAAAAGAAATGATAGGTAATTAATATTAAATCTAAAGCAATATATTTGTATAAAAAATATTTTGATTATGTTTAAATATTAACATTGTATGATTAATGATGATAAATGTGCATCTAAATTGTACAATATTCCATCCCATATTCTAAAAAGAAAATTAACTATAATACAATATTCAAAAACTGAACTAGTTAAAATGTTAACGTTTATTAATAAACTTAATTAGTACAAAAATGAATAAATCAAAATTAGGGGGATCTTTCATTTTTTTTTCACTTAAAAATTAATTTGAGTATTTTGAGTGTTAAATAAGGCAATATAATTTACAATACATAACCCGAAAGTAGTTATATGTAAAATAAGAAGCATATTAAAACATTATAGTAAAATTAAACATTATTAACAATTACTGAGCCACCATGATCAGTTTTTTTTTCAACGCTTTGACTTTCAACCTCCTCTGATATCGGGGTAATTCCACCTCTAACTTGTATGTTATGTTTATTCTTGAAATCATTGATTTCAATTCCTTTTTTAGTTAATTGTTCATTCAATGTTTTCACAATTTTACCCATCTAAAACAAATTAATTCAATTAATAGTTATCACAAAATTAAATTATAATGAGATTTGGTAAATAATTGATTAATTACTGATCATTTTTGTTAATTACATATTGTTTACATTTAACTTAAAGTTTTAATAAGAAATTTATAAAAATTGAACTAAAAATATAAACAAGCATATTTTCTCAAAAAATAAAAAATGTAAGTAATAATTTAAAAATAGCCATCATCTTTTACTAAATTTTACAATAATAAATGTTTATAACATAAGCTAGTTCAAATTAAAAATAATACAGTATATAATGAAGTTAAGAAGCAAGAGTTATTAAAAACAAGTTGAAAGTGTTTATAATAACAAATTCTATCATACATTTTTTATAATTTAGAATTATAATTCATCAAATACTCATATTTAATGATAAAAATTAATTTTCTTTAAGATATTAGGAAATTATAATAAAATACTTAAATGGCTCCTCTTAAAAAACATTTAAATTATTAAGTTATTGTAGATCTGGGTTCATACAAATTATTTTCTTAAAATTAATAATGAAAAATCTCAACAATTGAAAATATATAACTAGAACTTTATGAATGTGTAAAACTAACTTCTCCTCTATTTTTAATTAGTGTAGGTAGAACATCACAAATCTTTCTTTCAACTAACACTCCGCCTATCAGTCTGAAACATTTTCTTTCTTCGTCCAACTTGTTTAGAGTGTCAATAACAATACTAAAACGAAATGAAGAGATATTAACATTTATAACCAATACATATTATTAAAATAAGTAAAATATTATGCTATAATAAATGGACAAACCTATGTTCATTTAGATCGAGCTCAATTTCTGATAATTTTGTAGCGAGTTGTCGTTGTTCTGTTCGTAAGGCATTAAAAGTGTTATGAATCAATTCCTCTTCTGTAGGTTTCTTAACTTTGACTAATTTTTCCATTTTCAAAGATTAATTTATAATACTATTTATTTTCTTAATATAACAAACAAAAATACGGATCAAAGTTTACTCAACAATACTCAGTTATAGTAGACTACAGAGCAGAACAGCAGAAGTAGTCGTTCAAACAAGTAAATTACTAAATTAGGTACAATAATCTAAGACCGTGGGTACAATATACTTCACTTAACCAAAACTTTATCAATTATTTGTAGGTTATGCTGCTACCATATTGTTACCGCTTAGGTTCACTTGATATTATCAGCACATCACTGCCGGTTGATAGCACGATTAAAGATATATCTTTATTCTTTAATCGTGGTTGATAGTAGCAAAGTATAATATTGTTTACAGTATTTTCATCCAGATTTTAAATATATTTATATTATGTACATGCATTTGCTACCATAAGTCATGTCTGATACCCAATATAATACTCAAATATTTAACAGAAATTCTGTAAGTGGATTGAAAGCATAAATACTGTGTAGTGATTGTAATTTTTATTTCTGAATTTTCATAGGTCGACGATGTTGATGATTCAGATCTCATCAATAGTTATGACAAACAATATGAAAAAGTGAAAAAAAAGGCCAAGGCGAAACTACCTCCTATTGATTCAATGTCTGAGCTGAGTTTAAACGACAAAGTAATTATTCTTATTTGAATATATTATTAAAATGTATACTAATATGTAATACTATTAATATATAATATTTTTAATTTGTTTATATATATCATATCATGCTCTGAGTTACTGTTGCCTCTTTTTTACAGATCTTTAAGATATTTTATGTTCAGTATAAACCATTTTACTCTATTATTTTTAATATTTGAATGAATTTATTTATTCAAATTATGAATAAATTATTAAAAGTTAAAAATATTATCTATAACCTCAATGATGTTTTCTTTGTGTTTAATTTTAAAATATGTTTCAAACGTAAGTAAGTAAAAATTAAAATGTCAACAAATAAAAATATATATATATATATGATGCATCAGTCAATCATTAAAAAGTAACAAGTTAAATGCTTTATTCTGCATATAAAATTTACTACATTATGCATTACTAAAACAAAGACAGAAATTTACTTACAAACTCAAAAATTCAAATGTATGTGTTTCATTGATAGTTATACCAAGTTACTTTTTTTCTTGTGTTATAATTATCTCAAAAATATATAAATCTAAATTAAACTTTATTTATTTCATAGTTAACTAAAGAACAAATTTAACTCATTTATATTGCAATGATTAAATTTGTTTCTATATTTTGAATTAAGTTATTTTAAAACTATAATATGTCATATTATGATGGTATAATATATATTATAATTTTAAAATTTATATTGATTCGTAAAAAAAATTACGGATTAAGTATTTAACTTGATTATATGAATAAACAATATGTTAAATTGTATTTTATTATTTAATTACTTAATGTCTTGATAATTAATTTAGGAAAGCTGTGAATCTAGTGTAAAAAACAAACCCAAGAAAAAAGTAAGTTAAATATAATAAAATCATTTTTTTTACAATGTAAATATATATTCAAATTGCTTAACACACATAATATAGCAAACAACAATCTTAAATACAATAATACTCATAGGTTATACGATTAAATTAAAATTAAAATTAAATACAATTTGATAGAATTTACTGCTATTATATTGTGAAAATAAGAACTATCATCGTGAATAATAATTTTTGCATTCATAGTGTTTTGAGCCATGTGACTAATTGTGCATTTAAGTTATGAAGATATCTTGCAAGCTTCTTTTGAATAAATTTAAACTACATTCCACAATGATGTGAGACGCTATTTATCTATCAGCTTCACAACCACATTATTTCAAATCTTAATTTCCATTTCTTAAAGAATTCTGCAAATCTACCTTGATTTGTTCAAAATATATTTATAGTAGCCTATTCTTAGGGTAATTATGTAGATCAGATACAATCTAGACCTTTATTTACTATGTTTTGATCATCGGATTATCCCATATTGATTTCAACTTTTCGTAGTAAATTTTACCCATTTTTAGTAAGTTATCGGCCACATCCCAAATAAGGGTTTGGATGTTTTTTTTAAATTTTTTTTGTTTAATATGCACTATGTTTCTGCACTGAAACATTAAACTCTGCAGCTAAATAGAACAGTGTGAATACTAATTTCCTTACTGTAGGGAACATCAACTTTTCAACTGGTTATAGCTAGGATTGTTAATAAGTTATTTCTTGTTTTAAATTTTTAAGGTAATCTTGCTTTGTCGGTTTTATAATATTATTATTTTAACTTTTCCAGACTAATGTTAACAAAAATTATCAAACTGAATCAACAAATAAATATGAGGTATGCTATATTTAAGATTTTAAATCCTTTTAAAAGTTAAAATTATTCCCATTTTTTTTAATTAAGCTAGTAAACTACAGAACATTGCTCTCAATTTATGTCTTATAATTTTTTTTGAAAAAAAAATAATGTAAACATGTGACAAATCATAAATAATATTATTATATGATAAGTAGGGCCTGGATTAAAATACCCTTAAAAACCATACAAGAGTGCTCTAGAAGTAGCCAAAATTTCATATATTTTTTTTATACTCTGACAATTTATAAATAAGGTATAATTATTATTTTATAAAAAAAAAAACTTGAAAAATTGACATGGTTCAGTGATGATGTTGACATGCATATCTTTTGGGGCAGTATTGTTCATTTTAAATATACATTTACCTAATAAATCTATTAAACAAAAACAACTTAAATATCAAGAAAACAATTTTTCTTTAGATAATATTTTAAATAATTAAATAAGCTAAATTTGTATAGTATGTTGAACAAATATGCATTAAAACCGACAAAATGACCCAATAATGATAAAAAATGAAAAATGTCCGCTTTGAAGCACCCATTACACGAAACAAATTATGTACTTGGAAAGCATTGTTTAAGATGAACCAAAAAAAGATGAACTTTGTATTAATATCCAGGCTCTAGTAAAAAATAATGAGTGACTTAAATGTATTTATTTGTTTTAAGGGTGCAGAAGTGCTTTTTCCACCGCCACCACCACCACCAGATAGTATAAAAAATTTACCTAAAACTGAAAGGGAAGCTCTCACATCAATGCTTATGTCATATTATATGAGTGGATTTCATACTGGTTTGTTAATTAATTATTAGTTATTATTAGTGTTACTTCTCTATTTTCATTTTGTTTTAATATAATAATCGAGTTATTGATAGAAATAATTAAGTATTATTTATCAACTATAATACTATCATACAAGAATAAGGTGAATTTTTAGGTAATCCATTTTAATACTTAAACGGTGTATACTATACACTCATTCTATATTTTTTTTAAATTTGTTATTGCTACCATTTTTGAATTTTTACTTTACTGAATGATAGCTTAAACTTTTATTTTCATATTTCAAAGTAGTAAATCAATCCATTTCAATCAATTTCAAATCAATACATTCATCAAAATCAACAATATTAGCTATTCTAAAACATAATTTCACTTAATAATAATAATAATTATTATTATTATATTATTAATAATATATATAAATATTATATATTCACAATTATAACGATAAAAATCATGTTTTCATTAAAAAGTTTAAACTTCTTGAAATAATTAATGTATATATTTAATGGATCAACATGTGTTTACAAGATATTTAATATCAAAATTTAAAGTTTTTGAAACAGTTAGATTAATAGATTAGTATTTCATTTTTATTGTGTAGTTGAGCATTTTGCTACCTTTTTGAAAATCTATTTTTTCTTTAAAATATATGTAAAGCTAATCTAAAAATAAATGTATTCTATTCTATATTTTTATTATTATTTAATTTCTTAATATTTTTTTAAGTATACTTGAACTTACGAAAAACATAAATTCCTGGAAATCATTTTTTTTAAGTTTTTGAT
Organism: Rhopalosiphum padi; assembly: GCF_020882245.1. Classification (NCBI taxonomy): domain Eukaryota; kingdom Metazoa; phylum Arthropoda; class Insecta; order Hemiptera; family Aphididae; genus Rhopalosiphum; species Rhopalosiphum padi. Next base: position 48,028,151 of record NC_083600.1, on the reverse strand, counting down.
TTAGTTTCAGATATATTATAAAGAATTTTAAAATTGTATTCATAAATATTAATTTCTTATTTAAAACAATTTTCCCAATGGTCATCCTTGATAAATAGACAAATAGTATTAAAAATACTTAATATTTATATTATATTCAAATATTTACCATGTATCTATTACCTATGTTTAATTAAAATTTATTTATGTTTGTTATTGAAATATATTTTAGGATATTATCTGGGAATGAAACAAAATAATTCTGAAAATTGATGTTGCATGGTCACATGGATTAATAATTTATCAATTCCTAATGACTTAATGAGTGTGTAAAAAATTTAAATAATGTTTTGCTTGCATAACATGTTAAATATTATTTTGTACATTGTACCCTATTGATACAATATATAGTTTTGTACAATTTAAAATTATGTAAGTAAATAATTTTGTCTTATTTTATAAAATCTATTGGATTTGTATTGCCTAAACTGTATTTATTTTATTAACAAAACTTTTATGATTTTGATATTACAATCATTATACTATTATAGTTAAACCATCCAGCATCCTTATTTACCTAAACAATTTTTAATTTTTACATTATATGCTGCTTGTCTGAATCTACCTATAAAACTAAACTAAATTACCATATTAAAGGAGCTTAGTATAGAAGGTACAGACGGAGTAATAGAGTTTAGTAGAGTATGAGACGTAGAAGAAGCCTCTATAAAGAATGTAACTATATGACTATTGACTATATAAGTCATAATTATTAGACTAAACACTCACTGGAATTGTTAACTCAGCCAACTGATCCTTCTAATACCAATAGCAGTAAGCAGATATGAGAAAAAGAAGAAGCATAGTATGAAATATAGGTTAGGTTTATAAGTTTTTCTTTAAATTAAATTTAAAATTTATACAATTTATAAATTAGGTACATCTAGGTATCCAATTAATATATTGGTCTTTAATGGTTGCTTAAAAAGTTTTCTTTAGTCTAGTCATAAATATATAAACTAAAATAATAATTAATTCAAAATATTAAATTTAAGATCAAAAATAACAATTAACTGTAATTAAAAAATGCTAAAAAAAAATATCCAATAAGTATACCTATTGACTAATTTATAAGATTAAGATTTTGATGTAGAACTATCCATAACTTTTATTATAAAGATGAATTCTTACTATTCTAAATGAAACTAAACTTGGATTTTGTTTTAAGCTCTGCTTAGTAGATACGTACAAACTAAAAACTTTGAGATATTTTTCCTGATCATTGAAAATGACCAAACTTGAGAATTTAATTCAACTTTTTTTTCTATAAATTTCCTTATTATATTTTGCTGCTTTGTGAGGCATAATAACGTGGTAATATCACATTGACTGATTTTTGTATCTGGTCTGCTAAGTGCTACAGCAAACAATATTGATATTTAACGTTTATATGGCGTACACCACTACACTGCCGAAATGTTAACGTCAAATTTTGCTAAACTAATGTGGTTATCCATGAAACAAGCAATTGTAGATATTTTTTATGTAAAATATTAAAACTTTAAAATGTTTGTAACTCGCTTAAAAATTAAAATATAAAAGCCTGTGAGATGCCCTAGATAATATTATTATGAGGGTCTTAGTAAGAGAGATTAAGTTTATGTCGTAATCGATTATTTATAGTGACTATAAAATTTAGTTTTAATTTTTCTACTTGACAAAATATTAATTTATATACATTTTTTTTTAATTTTCGGTTCGATATGCAATAAATTTTGAATTTTGCCAAAATATGCAAAAATATGGAGTAACATTTAAATATGCAGAAATATGCAAAAAAAAATTTCACCCTTTTCAATTTCAAATTATGATGATTCGTGGAGATAATTAACAAAAATATGCAATTGCAATAATTGCATAGAAATCCGCGCTCTAATTTATGATACATGATCATAATTATTATCATAGATCTGTTATCAAAACTTATAAGATACTGATAAAATTCACTGGTGGATCCACGGTCTTAGAAGATCTTCTAAGACCGTGGGTGGATCTTTCAGTGATAAGCACTTTATCATTGTCGGAAAGGAAATAAAGATTTATGATAAAAAAAAATTGAAGTATAATAATTATTTAATAATATATAACATTATTTTATTATTCGTGGGTAAAAAGTTTTCTAACATTAAGTATAAAGTTTATTTTTGACTCCTCATACGTCATAATTTTACTACATCTAATCGAAAAACGTACCATACAAAATTATTCTTCAAGTGTGCAAATACCAGTTTTTTGCGAAGTTTAAAATCATACATATAAAATAAAGATAAAATTCAATCAAAGTATTTAAAAAAGTGTTAACAACATTTATTTAGTGGTTTTTAAAAATTTTTAATAGTCATGTCATTTTGTTCCAGAAGAATTTTTCAACGAGTAAAATATCTATTTTATTATTTACTTTTTTTTTTATTTTAGTATTTTCCATAGATTATAGATATAGTTATAACTTGCAAACACTGACTGATTTTAATTAAATAATTATGTTTTTAAAATATAAACCTAAATGTAATTTTTTTTTATAGTTCCAAATTAATCAAATTTCAAAATTCTACTTTAGTAATGTGTCAGGAGGACCAAATAAACATGAATTTCCAAAACGTAATAAAACAATATTTGGAAAGGATAGTCCAATTACGTGGAAAACTGTAGGAATTACTGGTATTTTAGGAGCGGGTATGGTCACATACTTGTTATATCTTAAAGAAGAACAAGAAGAAAGTAAGTGTTGATAATTTTTAAGTTAGATACCTAATTAAATAACTTCTGTTTTGATTATAATTACCTAATACCTATGTATTATATTTAACAATATTTTATTTCAAAATTTTGAAAACCTTGCATAAATATAAATGTATAGTAAACATTACATTAATTTAAATATTCTTGGTTGTAGTTACGTTATATTTTTATTTAACTAAATATTTTATATTTCTTTTTTCTTGTAGTCTTTTTGATGTAAGAGGTAGTTACATGTATTTATTATATTATTTTTGTAATTATTTACTATTGAGCTATCTACCTGTATTTCTATTAAATAAATTAAAAATATATACATTGAAATTATTTATTCATAAATTATTTAATGATAAAGTTAACATTTTATCTTTATTTAATATTATATTAGCTATTTATAACTTAAATAAAAAACTTAAAAAAAAAAAATGTTTTATTTTCAGAACAAAGACGAGAAAGAAAACGTCAGCTAGGAAAAGCACAAATTGGAGGTCCATTTGAATTACTTGATGGATCCAACAATATTGTAAAAAGTGAACAATTTTTGGGGAAATGGATGCTCATCTATTTTGGGTTCAGTCATTGTCCAGATATATGTCCTGATGAATTAGAAAAAATGGCGTTAGTTGTTGATAATCTTGGTAACTATATAATAAAATCAAACATATTATAATGATAACTTTGTCATGTGGTAATCATATCATATAATTTTTTTAGAAAAAGAAGACATGAACACAGGCATTCAAGGTATTTTCATAACTGTAGATCCAGACAGAGATACTCCTCAAATAGTAGATAAATACATAAAGGAATTTTCTCCAAAATTCATTGGTTTAAGTGGTACATCAGATCAAATTCAGCAAGTGTGTAAAAGATATAGAGTTTATTATAGCCCTGGAAAGAAAGATGTTGATAATGATTATATTGTGAGTTTGTGACCATATTATAAACAATTATTATACTTTTAGAATTAGTTGTACATTTATATTTTTATTTATAATTTCAGGTGGATCATACAATCATTATGTACTTGGTCAATCCAGAAGGTGAATTTATAGATTATTTCGGACAAAATAAAACTGCCCCTGAAATAGTAGAACACATTTTATTACACATGTTTAAATTCAAACAAGAAAAAGGTTCATTATTGAGCAGCACTTTAGAAAAGATAAACTCATTTAGTGGAAAAAAAATTGCTACATCTTAAACGTATATTTAAATTCAATAAAAATTTTTATACGTTTAGACTAACTTCAGTTGTTGTTAATTGTTACAATAATTTTAAATAAATACATCAATTTTAAAAAAGTTTTGGCTTTAGTATTTTATTTTTTTAGTACTACAAGCACTTAATTTTCATGACGTATCCTATACGGTTTTACCGTACTATATTTAAGATATAGTATGTCTTCTATACCGTAGTTTTACCCATGGAAGTCCAGACCCTAAGAGTCTAGAGTCGACAATGTTGAGTCCTACAAAGTATAAGCCATAAACATAGAAAATATATACCATAAACTTTAATTATTGCTTATTTCTTACTAGTTAAGCTAATAGTTTGAACGGATTAAAAAAAATTCGTTTTTCCTCCAGGACTGCCTGGAACAAAAACTCCAAATGTTTACATCTAACTAAGCCACGCCCCAAAGGTCATTGATTATTTTTCCATTTTGATTTTAATATTTTATTACGAAAAGTGGTACCTACAGTCTTCTAGTCTTGTTGTTGTATTGTTAAAACATTTAAGTTTTGATTTTCGAGTTAACCATAACAAATTAAACCTATACATTAATTTCACTGTTTTTATAATATATAAAAAAAAAGAATAAAGTTGGTCTAAGTACAGTTATCGTAGTGTTCGTACAATCCTATAATTAATTGGAGTTTTGATTTAATTTTTGTAAAAATAATCTTCTTAAGGTAAAGTATTGACAATTATTACAATATACCAATATTATCATTATGTACAATGACTTGCCCTAATAGTTATTAACGACATTTCGCGCTAAGCAGCCTCAATTGCCAGAGACCTCGTCTTTAGTTTTAGTGGATATTTTGGCGATACTTACAACTGCCCAACGCCGGTCGTTCAATTGTATATTCACAAACTAATTTTAGTTAATTTTAGTTAACTGCCAACGTCGCATGCGCTTTACCCGGCCATCGAATTTCCATTGGCGTCGCGCGTAATTTGCGCCGATTAATTGAGTATTTACGCAGCGAGTATATATTATATCTATTAACTGTGTTAATAATTATTATTTGGCAATGATTTACTGAAGTTGGGTAGGTAATTGGTATAATAGTGCTTGCAAACATGTGCAAGGTTTTCACTTTCTTTCATTGACAACATTCAAAAATAATTTAATAAATTTAATTATTTATTTTAGATTTACCTATTTCTTAGACCATAATATGAGATATTTAAACTTCAAACACTTTGTTTCCATAATTGTCTAACAATATTAATTAGACTAAATTAATAACAATTAAAACAATATTCTTTAAATAATATAATTAAATTAAATAGGTATATTATATTATATACTGTGTTAAACCAAATTTTAGATTTTGAAATGCTAAGTGCATACAAATTTGTATAATAGTCTGAAATCGCAGGGATGAAGGGGAAAAAGGATCAGGAATCAGAAACAAATGACAATGTATGTCGTGATTTCATGCGAAATGTGTGCAATAGAGGCAAATCTTGCAAATTTTTTCATCCTCCTGTCGAAGAGGATAAGCGCAAATATGTATTTTGCCATGACTTTCAAAATGGCAAGTGTAGTCGACACGACTGCCGGTTCATTCATTGTTCTCGTGAGGATGAGGAATATTATAATCGGACCGGACGCATGGCACCAGAAGTGTTGAGAACAATTGAAATAACTGGTGCGCCTCCTTCTGATGATATACCTATTTGTAAAGATTATTTAAAAGGCAATTGCCATCGTAGCCAAGCTCATTGTAAATTTCGTCATGTAGATCAACCACTTGATGTACCTGTTAGAGGTCCAAATGGTCCTTTCAATTCACCCCAGCCAGCGATGCCACCTAACTTCGGTAATGAGTTGTTCCGCAGACGCTTTGATTTTGATGAAGAGCCCGATCCCAAGCGTAGGCGCTACGAATTTGACAACAGAATGCCGCTAGGGCGCCCATTCCCCAATCGCGACATGGACTTTTCCGCGCCACCTGGGCCTGTGCATCAACAGCCGTATTGGCTGTTGCAAGATGAGGTGGAAATGTTGCGCAAGCGTGTGGCTGAGTTGAAAAAGCGCAATGAGGAATTGCAAGCGACTAATGAATTCTTGTTGGAGCAAAACGCACAGCTGCGCATAAATGAACAAGCGCCCCTACGCAGCACCCAGCAAATGGTGAGCGCTATACGCACCGTGACCACAGTCCCAGTCAGCTTGGCGGCGGTGGCTGCGGCCGGCACACCCGTGTCCATAGCTACCGTCTCCATGGCTCCAATTCAGATACCACCTGTTGTATCTGGATCTGGCCCGCCGCCCCTGCCGCAGCCAACTAACTCGCAGCCTTTGGTTTCTTATCCTATTGGCAGATCGACATCGGCCCAACACTATATCCAACCGTAGGTATGTTCCTACCATTAATTTTTTTTTATTCTCAAAAATCTCGATTTGCTTTTATTATGTTTACATGACATTATTAGCATGTTTAAACTTCCATTATTTTATGTTTAATATTAGTTTGTATTATGTCTTCTAGTCTGAACAATTGAATAATTCACCCTTTTGGTGCAAACTCGAGGGATTTTATGTGCGGCATTTATTTAGGATCTGTTTCATCTTGGCAGGGGCGTGGGCAAGGCAGTCAATAACTGCCTAGATGAAATGGACTGACTTGTATTCAATATTATTTTTATCATTTCAATTAAAATATTTGTGTTTGGATTGTTTCAGTTTATGAACAGAGAAAATGGAAACATTGCTAATAAGAATTTGACATTAACAAAACAAAGAATGTACAATCTATGTTACAATAATAGAATGTAAGAAATACTTTTTTTACAATTTGAATACCATAATATTTTTGATGTTGGAAAGATAAATTTCTTTTAATTGTAAAATGTATAAATTTAATAAAAATATAATTTATTTCATATTAGTTTAATGTTTCATATTCTTAAGCCATTTGATTATAAACGTCAACATTTGTGTTCTGATTAATAACACTATTTTAATTGCTAATAATTTATATAAATTTGACATTTATAAAAATTTTAGTTAAGTAACACCATTGAATTCTTATCATAATATATTGTTTATTTATATTACGGTGAAGGTCCTTGAAAATCAATCATTGAATACAATACATTTGTAATGTAAATAAAGTATTTAGTAGAAAACAAAAATTTATCTAATTGACTTGTATATTTATTTTTCACCTTCGTTGCCTCTTAATTTATATTTATTTTTCAAAAGAATTTTACTTATCGTGTAAGTAAGCAATTACCTATTTCATTACTATATTAATTGATAAGGTGTAGTATTATAAATGTTTCCACATCTGAGTAATACAATATTAAATTAATTTATACAATTTTGAACGGATATATTCTAAAACTATCACTTTTACATTAATAATTAGTTGTATGTGTCATTGTGTCAATGTTTTTAATATTAATAATAAATATTATAATTGGCATAACAACTTTGCGAGTTGTGCACAATTTTAATTTTTTATTAAGCAGTCACTTGCTATTTTCAAATGTAAATCATTAATGTTGCTGCTAATTCATTATGTTCATATTCAAAAATATATAATTTAAATTCAATTTATTTGTATTTCTTACTATTTATATTTAAATTCATTAAGTAAGTTATAAATGTAACTAGTCTTTTAATTTATGTTATAGTAAAATTTTATAGATTATATTTAATAAACCATTAGAATGTCTTCTGTGCATTAAAAAAATAAATATATATATATGTAACATGTAAACATGGATATGTAATTAATGTTTAGCTTTATTATTTATATATAATAAACTTTACACTATTTATTTCTTCAATTGATTTAGTGCAATTTTTAAAAAATTTTTCTACAAAGAGTTAGAGATATTTAAAGTGCTCTATAATATTATCCTATGTATTTCACAAGAAATAATGATCTAGTTTTCATGTATGTTACAAGTTACATTATTGTATGAAATATACAGGTCACTTGGCATATTAATTATTTAATTTTCTACAAATTTAAATAATGCACTAACTACGATGAAAGCTTAATTCCGTGATTTGCCTATACAACATCAAATTGTAAGAAATCATCTGTTATTGATCCACAGGAAATACTGAGAATCAAACATTTTATACTCTTTCAACATGAATAAATATTTCAAACAAAATTGTTTTAAGGCATCTAGTGAGGTATGACTGTGATTAGAAGGGGATGCACAGTAAACCATTAAGTCCAACCCAGTCACAATTGATGGCCAAAACAAATATAATAAAAAGATGAATTAATTTATTTTTAGGATTTTTTGTTTATAAAACCTAACTTTCTTTAGAAATCAAAACAATTATAAGACAATTATGTGTCGTTAGTTTTGCAAAAAATAATTGTTAAGAGGTCTTCGTACATGTTTGTCGTCACCATCTTACTCTTACATATATACAACAGGAAAAATTTGTCTTCAGTAGGATTCATTTTATGTTGTTAACTTTAATAGTAAAGTTATATTATCAAAACTGACAGGTAAAAATATCTTGAAGATGGAGACAACATAATATACAGGTATGGTTTTAAATCTCATCAGTATAATATTGGTACCAAGGTTTTCCAACATAACATATTAATAAACCGGTTTAAAGCCATTTATTTTCTTAGTCTGTCCACACCAAGCTATTTTAAGGAAAGCACAAATAGTTTGATAGTTACAATTAAAATAACAATATGATTATTATAACCTATTATAATATTCTATTTGATATTAATCGTACATTACTATAATAAATGTATTATAAGAAATTGCATTAAAAAAAAAAAATCTTTACATTAAATAATTATTTATTATCTACTACCTAATATGAATTATAGCCTAATTGTATCGTACTTTTAACATAACATTATTTAATAGAGGATTTTTTGGCATTACAAACTTACAAACACGTACAAAAATAGTACGGAATGAATGTTTTATGATATTATCAGTACATCAGTCAACTATTAAATAAATATATAGGAATATATTTACAAAAAAAAAACCAATTTTATACAAATCACTATAGTATAATAACATCATAATTTTAAATGTTACTAACTACTTAGGAAGTAAACAATATACAACAAAATTGAAAACAGAATTATATTAAGTCAACATTAATGTTAAAAACCTTTAAAAGAAACATAATAGTATGTATAAATTAATGATCAAGTTAAATTATTATTTTTCTTTATTCAATGCTTGAATGAAATCTTCTAGTTTCTCTTGAATTTGTTTGACTTTATCTAAAATAAAAAATGCTCATAAAAATACATATTCTAGACATTAAAATAGCTTAATAAACTCACTAAGTTCTTCCACTAAAGTTACTCGGCGTCCTGTCAAAAGTTTGCATTTGATCTCATTATTCTGGCTGTACTCATCTAAAACTTCTTTTAATTCTTTATGTAAACGTCTCACTAGTATGAAAAAAAACCAATTTATTAATAATTTTAGTTTTTTATGATAAGTAAATTAAAACTTAAAAATATACATTCTCTGTTGGTAATTTGTTGTCTTAAGACGTTGGCAGTTACTTTGATCATACGTGTTATCCTCCAAAACATTTCAATATCATAATATTCATTCTAAACAAATAATATTTTTTAGTATATTAATATTATGTTTTAAACATATATATGTCACAAATATTGAGTGAAATCACTCTTTTCGTAACTTTGGATATAATATACAAGGTAAATGAGAAATATTTTTATATAATGTGGTTATATTGTTAGGTTGGGTTAGGACTATAGGTAAATCTAAGTCTTAATTTTTTTGATTTTTTAATTGGATATTCTATCTAGAAAGATTGCTGATTTCACTACACAACAGACTTACAGATGGTAAATTTGGTAAGGGCTATGGACAAGCATTACTTGACCACTGCTGACAAAAACTGGTTGCAGCCAAGGGTATAATCTCATTCCAGATATAGTATGACTGTTTATTTATAAAAATTTTAGATAAATATTCACGCAATTAAAAAATAAAGTTTAATCACTAAATGGATAAATACATTACATGTAGTATTGTTTCAATAACATTATTGAGGTTAATTTTAATTTATTAATTTGTTTTTATTTTTATTTTAAATAATTCTAGGTTTTCAAATGAATACCTGTAAGCCATTTGATTCTTGATAGTGGTAAAATTGTTTTTTAATATTCTGTGCATTTTCTAGAGCTGTTTTGAAATAATGACGTCTATATACTAGATACCACGTTTGCCATATATCATCAAGTTCATAAGGTGTTCCATTTTTTTGTTTCAAATTGTTACTTATGGTTATCTGTTCATCTTTACTTAACAAATTACTATGGTTCTAAACAGAATAATGTGGCATAAGTATGACAATTTAGTTATAAATATAATATAAAATTAAAAATAATTTAATTACGGGATTCGAATGCAATAAATTTTCCAGTTCGTATTTAATATTATTTCTTTTAGTTTGCTCAGCTGTAGAACTTTGCCAGTAAAACCATTTCTCATAGTTAGAAGGGCCAACCATTTCTTTCAGTGAACTATCAGTTACCTATGTAAAATAAATCAAATGACATTGTTATAAGTTATCAAAAATAATAAGAAATAAATTGTTTACTTTTAAATTTTGTTCAAGGGTACTAGTAAGAAATTGGGCAGCTTGATCCCAGTTATGTTTATCTTTTATACATCTATCTTCCAAAGTGTTCAATTGAATAACTCGTAACATTTCTAATGCCTATAAAAAATATTTAAATTTTCTCATTCATCCTTTAAGTAATTTCTATTAATAATAATACTTTACCTTCTCTTCCCAAGAGTGCCTTGTTAATGCTTCATCAATAACAGCAGTTTTTAAAGTCTCTAAAATTTCATCGGATGCTTGAAGTTTTTGGTTTTGGTTTTCTTCAAACATTGTTTTGAACATGTCTTTCAACACAACCCAGCCTATATTAATTGATTTTCTGGGTAATTGCTCCTCTGCCCACTGCTTCAATTTAATATCAACCATTGTATTAAAGCTTGCTATATAATAACATAAAAAATAAAGTTTTAGATTTCATGCTTTTATTATTATTATTATTATTATTACCGGTACTATTGGTTTGATTCACCGAATAGCCTGCAGGCAAATAGACATTTTCAATTATGTAGTGAGCTATGCCATTCCACAGTTCAGCATTAAGTTTCTCTTCCCAATCCTTAACAGACACAAGACTAAGATTTACCACTTCATTTAAGACTTCTCCCCGAGCTTTTTCAAATAACTCGTCTCTGTCAAGTTCTAAATACCTAAAGTAAAGTCAATGTTAAAAATTCATACTTTTAGTTTTGACTTATGAGAAATTTATAATAGTTTGTCAAAAACCTTGGAAAATTATTTTTCCATTCTGTTTCCAAATTGTATCTAGTCGCTTTAAAAGAATCTGCTTGTTGTTCCACTGTTTCACGAACCATTTTCCAAAAACAATCAGAAACAGCCATACTCAAGTTGCGCGTTGTCAATTGCGATGAAATACCAATAGAATCTCTGTAAAAAAACAACAAAAATCAGTAACAATGAATTCTTCAAAAGTATTGTAAGTTTTACCTGAATAGCTTCGAACTCCTAAAAAACTTCTCTTCATATTCCTTTATACTCTCAATACTATCATTTTGACTGCCTTTGCCAGTTATAACGGCAAAGTATCCTAATGCTTTCATAGGAAATAGACTACCACTAAGAATTTTATTAACCTAAAAAATAATATGTAAATTAATTAAGAACACTGAAAATTAGTTATAATTCAGATAAAAAAAAGAGTCTATTCACATACACGATCCGCATTGGCCATGTTTTTTTCAGCCAAATCAACTTTAGTTAAAACTAAAATAGTACGTCGACCATGTGGATCAATTTGGGATACCAAATCTGTGACATTACTTCTCTCTGCATCCACGGATCCGTCTTGAATACAGAGAATGATTGCATTTGGATTAGACATATACGCTGTAGACATCTGACGAATACATTCTCGCGTGTCAGGTGCCATGCCTTGGGTTACACTCTAATAAATAAATTTTAAATTAATAATTGATCGTTATATGGAGACAGTTCTAACTAACACTAATGATGCCCGGTAGATCGACAAGCACCATTCGTTGAAGACCAGGACCACGGACCGTCATAGAAATAACTTCATTACTCACAGAATTTCCACGGCTTACGGTGTTTTTCATTCTTACTTCTACCTTTTTTTTAAATTTAGGATAACATTGGTCAAAAATTAATAATTGGTGTTAAATAATAAATTATACAAAAACTTCTTACTTCTTTTCTGAGTTCAGCTAACTCAGACTCTTTAGTTAAATCAAATTCTCTAGCACTATCTTTAAATTGTGCTACATGATATGGACCTTCACTTAAAGTTACTTTAACAGGTGCTCTGGTCATCATTTCTCCAGCACCCCTAAAAAAATATAATAAAATAGCAATGTACTATGTTTGTATTAAAATAATTTTATATATGTTAAATATTACCTAGGAAAAATTCTTGCTTGTGCTATCATTTCTAATACCGAAGTTTTTCCAGAACTTTGATCACCGATTACAATAACTCTGGGCAAATGGTCTTGAGTTTGGTAATTTGAATCATAATCATTCAATTCATCAAGTAGTTCAGAGTACATATCTATTAATGATTTCTAAACAATAAAAATAGTATTTATTAATAACTGTTATAGACAAAATTCAAAACTAATCAAAACTGTTTTTGATAATTACTTTAACTTTTCTCATGTTCATTTTATGATTTTTTGCAAGTAAAAGTATTTTTCGCAATTCTTTATTTTCCTTTTCTAGTTTTTCCAATTCTTTTTGGTACCTCAACTGTATTTCTATAAGTTCTTGTTGAGATATTTCTAATATATTAAATATAATTAATTAGAACAAACAATATAATGTGTAATTTGGACAATTCATATATATTTTCAACAACATATACTAACCCAATTTCTGTTTATAATCTTTAGAGTTTGGTGTTGCAGCTTTAGTAACAATGGGAGATATATCTTCAACAATTTTAGCTACAAAAATATTAAATAAAGACATGGTAAGTTTAAAAACTTTCCCTATTTTTGTTTTTAAAAAAAAAATCTATACCAAATGTAATCTAACGTTAATTGTGATTGTTATATATTATGTATTAAAATCTAAGATTAAATTTTTATTGACACAATTAAATTATTACAAATTATTTAGATTAAAAAAATATATATATAATATTAGATGCAGTAAATTAGGTAAGTATTTAAAAAAAATTGTTTAAAAAATAAAATAATACTAAAAAAAAATTCTAATTTATGAAATAAACAGGAAAACAACTGAAAATGGAAGAACTTAAATAAGTTACAAAAAATAATAATAATATGTCAAATTGAAGTTAACTCAAATGAACATGTTGCATTTGCTCAAATTAAATTACAAGTAACTTAACTTCATACTGGTAAATTTATTAATTAATTAGAAGTAGTTACTTGATTTTAAATTTGATCAAGTGCATAATTTTGCATAAAAAATTATTAAAAATAAATAAATAAAGCAAGGGGAATAAAGTACAAATTTTTTTTCACAACACTAACAAGCTATTAAACACATTGAAAATTAAGATGGTTATTTGTTTTTCTCTGGTAGATAAAAACTCACATTGGTCATTTGATTCAGTAATTTCTGCAGCCTTAAATGCTTGGTCAATATGAGAATCAAACCAGACCTTTAATTTTTCCAATTTTTCATTAGATTTTGAAGAGTCTATAACATACAATATGAACTGTTTGTACAGTCTAAACACTAAATTATCTCAGATTTTAACAAATTTAAGTTCTTCCACAAAACATTATCAGTTTTAAGGTCTTACCAAAATCAATATTTTGCACAGTGTCCATAATTGATTTCAATGACGTTTGAATAGTATTGGCTACATCATTGTTGGGAAAAATATCTTCCAACCAACTAAGATCAGGTAATGAATCTTTCCATTCTTGATATTTCTATAATATTACATACAATTTACAAATTATAGTAATAACTCATCATTATTTTTTCTTTTGATGTAACAACTGTAAGGTTGGTTTGACAAACATATATTAGATACTTGGACTGTTATATACTAGAAAAGGTTTAAATTGTGCATGATTTCCAGTTGCCTTCTATACAAGGGGGTGGAAGTACCTTACTCTCTAGACAGTCACTTACCCAAGGAGAAAGGCCTACCCATGACTAAGGTATAAACCTGCGATAAGTATGCGCCAGCCACTACATCCCCATTAATTAACTAACAACAATCATAATTAGTTATTGTAAATTTAGTTATGTATTCAATACCTTTGAAACAGATACACCACCACCAACAGCACTGCCTATCACTAAATATCGTAATTTTAAAACTGAATTTAAAACACGCATTATTGCAAAATGCCTTGACAACTGTGGATTATTTATTTTAAATAATGGATTTCTGTCCATTCTACGCAGCATAATATTGCTCATACTTCTTTGTTGAATATGAGAATATGTATTACATCTTTTTATGAGCTTTCGGTTCTTTAAAATGCTCACTAAAACAGGTCGTCGACAAGCCAATATCTCCATTATTAAATTAATCTGAAAATATAATGAAAATTTCAGATTTTAGTTATTTAACATAACAGTTTATATAATTGAATAAATTTTAGCTTTACATTTGAATTTATTTAAAAATGTTTAAGAAAATATAGACTTTTTTTTCAATTATACAACAAAATATATGTTAACAATGTTTAATTTTTAAACGTTTAGATTATACACTACCTACTAGATAGACAATTCAAAATAGGTTTAAATAAGGTTATCAGCTATTTTTTTAAATTATAAAATATCATAAAGGGCGACAAACAATATTTAACAATATTTAGTTACCTCTTAAGTTGTATTAATTGTATAAAATAGAATCAATGAAAAACTATTTTCTTAGTTAATAATGAATAAAAAAAATGTTATAACTTATTTCTTAATTTCTTATTTTCAACTGGCTAGTGGCTAGCAATAATATAATTATTTTAGACTTCGATTAAAATATGTTAGTGAAGATAACTCATTTAGTAACTCCTGCAAATTTAACTTCTATACCACTGATAAGAGATTGGTTAATACCAGTAATATTAAGTTGCATTTCCTACGTTTATTAGGGGTAATTTAGTAACTAAAATGAACACGATAATAATCATTACCTATATTATATAATGTATTATGAATATATTATGTATAAATTATTCAAATAATATGAATATATAGGGTCTGGCAAAAAAACCTCCTGTATTTAGAGATAGCGCTGTGTGAGTTGTGGTGGTGGTACAACAGTGGAGAAGGTATCAATGGATACTGTATACGTGCCATTTTTAGTATATGTAATGGCAAGGAACAAGAAAAAATAAAACAAAAAAATTAAATAAAAACCAACAAAAAATAAATAAAATAAAACGTGATTTAAAAAAAAAATTTAATTTAAATTTTTTAACGTGATCACCATAATCACGTTCTTTGGTGATATTTAAATGCACAGCGTACGATCATGGCCCGCATATATCCTTAACAAACCAATCACCTGCAGGTATTAGCAGCCATTACATGCACCAAAAATGACACGAAAAGTTATGGAAAACTATCAGGAAAAACTTCGTGAATGTATTAACAATAGAAGACACCACTTAACATATCACAACGCTATGAAATTTTCTTTATAGCTTAAAATTTTAAACTTAAGTTTAGATTAAGTAATTTTAAAAATATTTAAATACAGTTAATTAAGTTAGGTACTTTTCAATGAAAAGTTTTCATAGGCGTGTCCAGAGTCCAGACCTTTGACGCAGAGGGTGCAATCTGGTGCGTACCCAGGTGGCTAAGGGGCTTTAGCCTCTTTTTTGAACAATTTTTCTTAATTCATGCTGGTGCCATCTGAAATCGCGGGGGGTGATACTACAGGTGCATACCCTACATCCCCCCTGGACACGCCTATGGTACTTTTAAAAATGCATCAAATTATTACTAATAGATAACTTTAATTTAAGTGAAATTTTTTTTTTTTAGAAATGTCAACGTTATATTAATTTCTTACTCTAACTCGCACGTAACAAAGACAAAATGCAGTATTCATGAAAAAATAAGAAAAAAAGGATTAAAAAAAAACCCTCATTTAAAATAACAATGTGCTAGAGAAATTCGCGTCATTGTGGAAACATTTTTAATAAATAAATAAATGGAATGTAAAATATATTTTTTTTTCAATTCAAATAATAATAAAAATCATTTAAATGCATTTTTATAAAATGGGATAGGTATACTTACCAATATAACAATTTAACTATATTAAAAAAATTCAAAAAATCAAAATTTATTATTAAATGAAAATGTGTAGGTTAGCACGCTTGATTAATCACTCTGTATATAAAATATGGATATTAAGGTGGACACATGGACAAATTATCGGTATTGGTAATCATTAAAAATCAGTTGAGTATTGAAATACGTAAATAACTCGTACAGGCACTCAGGAAATAAATATTAGTTCTAAATCTAATAAAAATTATGTTACATAATTTATTCTAACTTACAGTTCCGTTTCGACTAAATATGGAGTTTTGTGAATATTTTGAACTAAGGATGATCTTCAAAGAACCAAACAAAGCTGTTAATTTAAAATCTTTTATAAAAAATTCCATAGTCTTTGTGTCTGAAATGTTGTAGGTCCTTGGAAATTTTACATTAGCTTTTTTTGATATCGTATTGACTGTCTCAGCCAATCCAATCTGTTATGTATATCAATACAAATTTATTACTTATATACAGCTATATTTTATCGTTGTATTATTAATAATTTGCAAAAGTACTTTAGTGCAAAAACTCAAACTATTCAATAGACTAAATATTGTCTTGTCATTTTTTTTATTCCAATCAACATCAAATCGGTTTGTAGTAAAAATGTAATTGGCGCTAACGTCTTTGACTATCGGCCACAAATATGAGTTTTCTTTATTTTCAATAATTAAGGATTCCCTTGTTGAAGCTAACGAAGGCGGTGACCTGATATATGTAAATATTGCACGATTGTCTAAGCGCATACACACAATTATTAATTAAATCATTTTTACCGTTAGAAAACAACGGAAATTTATCGATTAGACATACTACTAGATTAATACAGTGTTATGTATTATAAATTATAATTAAATTCAACGTAATAGTCGTACTATTTATCATATTGAAATAACATATTGAATTTAATTAGTTGAAAATTAAAATGGTATAATATTTGAATTTGAATAATTTATATAATATGATAAATAATATTTGTATTTAAAATATATTTTAACTCATTAAAAAAAAAAAACAAATATATTATTGTCTCTATACCTATAGATATTTTAGTAATAAAGATAATTTTATTAATTAAAATATATTTTACTTGCTAAAGCCAATGTAGTAAGTAAATACTCATAATTCAGTGGTTTGATGTCTGGATTTCTTTTTTCTATCCACCCTCTTTTCTTGAGCTCCTCTGATATTATTGGATAATATAATCCGTGTATTGAAAATATTCTTTTGGCCTATCATATTTTAAATTTATTATTAAGTTAATAACCTTAACTTTAATAAATCCATTATTAATGCAAAAATTATTTTTCAATAGAAAATTAAAACTAGAAAAATTATATAATATAGATATAGCCCCCCACAAAAAAAAACAATATTATACAAATTTATAACCAGGGGGGGGATCCGCCCTTGGCTGAGGGCCATTTTTGCCAATCGGAATATTCCTTCACTGCCACGACATAAGTCGAGTATAATAATGTCGTGATGATATATTTTTAGAGAATTCGACAGGTTTCGCTGGAATCACATTTCAACACGTCGCATAATACGAATAATAATACTATAAGTTATTGTTAATTTTAGTTCTGAAACGTTAGTTACGGTTTCTTTTTAATATGGATCGACCTTCAAAGCAAAAAGTTTATGTTGACAATTTTTTTACCAAGTATTATGTTGGAAATATTGAAAAACGTAAATGTTTATTTTGTAAAGAGTCTTATGCCTATAATGCATTTCGTTTGGCAAAGCATTTATTAGTATGTAAAAAAACTGATGCAACATTTTCAACGGAAAAATTAAAAATCGCATCATTGTTCATCGATAAACTGCAATAGTATTGATCTTACCACACTCGGGTAACTATATTTATTAATTATATAAGCACCATAATAATTTTAAAAAATACTGTATTATACAAATGAAAAATAAAATACGGTATTTTTTACATCACTGGACTGAGCCAGCAGTATATTATTCATATATAACGACGTAGACATATTATATTATATCGATTATTATATATATATTAGATACCTGTATCGCGTCCGTCGCCCGTTTTGCCAACGCCGCAAGCACATCCTCTCCAAGCACTGGCGCCGCAAATGTCGTAAACCGGCGTACTACAGCATCATTACAAAAACTGTCGTTCAGAATATGTGCTTGGCATTCTATCTTCAAACTCACGTGCAACAACCTCGTGTAGTTATCAACATTCCACATGAATTTGTAGGCTTTGGGTGGCGGATTGTCCTTGCCGACCAATGACTTGTAGTTGCTGATTACCGACTTACCCGCCTCATTTTCCGGGGCAACGACTGCAACCTTCCGAGTCTTACGAGCATCTTTGTCGGTCTCTACGGGCTTAAAGGCCGCAACTTTTATTTTCTTTATTTTGTTGCCGGCGATCCCAGCAACGGACACGGTTCTTTTGGTCGACCTCGCCGGGGTGCTTTTGGTCTTGAACCCGCCAGTGCAAAATAATGCACAAACCTTTGTGTGTAAGTGTATATATGTCTATTCGATGATTATATGAAAAAATTTTTTATTCGTCAGCTTGTAATATTATATTGTTTCGAATTAAAAAACTATATATTAATTATGTTACTATGACTATTTTTTATTGTACACGATCTATAAAAGATAATTTTCTTACAGTAAGTATAAATTGTGTACCATGGGTGTAGTCGGATTGATTAGCCTGCAGGTGAGCCTTGATTAGCTAGGTGAGGTCCTTCCATTTGAGACATTTTGGCGTGGGTTGGTTATAGCGTATTCAGCTACTACCTAACTAGTGTCTAGTACTTATAGTAGGTCATGGCACTATTTGCGTTTTAAGTACCTATCTGACAACCTACATGACCATCATCAGGAATGTTAGAGGTAAGGGAGTTAATAGCACAGTAATCAGTTATTACGGGTGGATTGTGATATTTTTGCGAACGGGTATAGACCAAAGAGTGTTTAGACGAGGGATAGAGATATCATATTCTTTATATAGAGAGTATATTATAGACAGTATGGTTAGGAATGTCAGGATATGGGCTTTTATTATTTGGCTAGGATTTATTTATATAATAATAATAACAGGCGGTTAGTGGTTAATCTAATTCCAATTAACTACTCTAATTTATAGTAAAATTTAATTTAACCAGTGTCGCAGCTACCGGGGGTGCTAGGGGTGCACAAAACCCCCGGGCCCCGGGCGACCGGGCCCTAAATTAATTCATAACAATAGGCCTATGGCTAAACTATATGGAACTTTTTTTTCTAAATATTTTTATGGTTACAATTTATTATACGTCTGATCAGAATGAAAAATTTTTAGACTATAAGAGCATTATTATTCAATAATGCTAATAATAACAATTATATTGTGTATTTAGATTTAATTTTTTATTATCTAAAAATAGAAGGATTTTGTATAAAATTAATGTATGTCAAATAGTTTATCGCACCGCGCCACCCGCCACAACACGTTTCATATAAGTATACTATATATTATAAGGTAATTTTTTAAGCATGCTCACCCCATTTTTATGCTTAAATTATGTACACATTCAAATTCTGAATTTTGGAATTTTGAAATGTAATTAAAGACGTTAGTTTCGAGTACTTAGATTTTTCACAACATTTTAGAAGTATTCTGTGGCGACAACCACATTGGTTTTTCAAATGAGAACATATATTATGTTTTAAAGCAAAATGTAAATCAAGTAATTTTTCTGAAAATGTTGACGTATTATAATCGAAATTTGAATGAAAACTTCCGGAGTTATTTTACTTTAAATACTAAGAATTAAGGATAATAATCTATTATACAAAAATAATTTGTAAATAGATACGAGCTTGATAATTATAATTCGGTATGCAATATAAACTATTCGTTAATAATTACTACTTATTACTAAATGCTTATAGATTTATATTCCACCACCTAATAGTTTTCAAAACATGGAATATTATCCTCATTCCTTAGTATTTAAAGTATAATAAATAACTCCGAAAGTTTATGTTCAAATTTCGATTACAATACGTCAACATTTTCAAAAAAATTACTCGATTTACATTTTGCTTTAAAACATGAAACATATATGTTCTCATTTAAAAAAATAAAGTTAGTACCGCCACAGGAATACAGGATACTCCTTAAATATTGTGAAAAATATAAGTACTCAAAAATATCGTCTATAATTACATTTAAAAATTTAAAAAAAAATCAAAATTTGAATATACGCATGATTTAAGCATAAAAATGGAGTGAGCATATTTGAAAAATCACTTTGTGTAGTGACATTTATAACAACAATACAATAAGCACAAAAAATAATGGTACAAGAAACATATTTTCATATTAATAATTTTATTCAAAACATTATTGATATTTACCAATTTACCAATTTTATCCTAATGAAATTGTAAAACCAATAGACTGTTTTAGGAACTACTGGTCATTTTACTCCTCATCCATCTATGTACAGTAATGTATATAGCTAAAAACAGAAAGTTATATTTTTAAGGATCTATATTGGGTATTTATGTCCTTGGCTAAATGGGCCCTATAATATTTGCTTGCACACCCACCAATATATACCAAGTTGCGGCACTGAATTTAACAATGATACATAGCTCAGACCTAGGCTAATGTAATAGTGGTCCTGAGCTATTCCATTTTTGGGGGCCCTAATTTTCAAAAAAAAAAAAAATGTTTATATGTATTTGTTTATTGATATACTGGAGACCTTTTTTAAGGGGGCCCTGGACTATAGTCCTTCTCCTTCAGCTTTGTGCATAGCAAATCTATTGTGTATATACTCATTTATGTATTTAAATATTTTAATTTTTCTAGAAAATGACATTTACATTTTCACTATTAAACTCCTTAAATAGTGGATGTATATTGTATAGTGTATACTCTGAAACATAAACGTTCAATCCGAGAAAAAATGTAAACAACCAAAGTCAACACTAAGAATTTGTTTCCATCTATTTCCATTATTTTATACCGATTCGTTTCATACTTGAATTCTATTATTAGCCCGATAAGGTACCTCCTATATTGGCAGTTCTAAATACACTTTTAGCCAAAGGCATAATCTTTAATTATAAACACATTAAATCCTCATTATAAACTGTTTTTACTATTATTATATAATATTATATTGTTCTAATTTTTTTATTACTATTAATTAATTTAAAATCGTGTGTATCATTGTTGTATTAAAATAAAAATAAATTGTACCCATTTAAATTGTTATAAAATAAAAACTTAAAATACATAAAATACAAAGTTATTTAAATTATAAAGCTCGTGAAACTTGATTATGTATATTTTATTAATAACTCAGACACTCAGTGTTTTAGTATTAGAGTGTTTAAACATTTTAATACAATTTTATGAAGATGTTTTAATAAGTAGTTAAATAACTTTTATTACAATTTTATTATTTTAAAAGTTATTTTTATAAATAATGTCAAACAAAAAATGTATAGTAATCATGAGAGATAGGATTTCTATGCATTTGTATTCTTTTTTCTTAAGTCAAAATTGATTAATACTGTCAGACGACATGTCCACAATTTGGCTTATTCTCGTTTAAATAGAATAATTATTTTTTTGCACATAATTGCATATTTAAATTTTTTTAAATCTTATCTTGGTTGGACGACCGATTCTTATCGGTAAGATAATAAGATTACTTAAACATTTGTTTTCACTAGTACGATATATAAGTTGCTGTGAAGGTACGTACTTACATTTATATTTAATACTTTATTCGGTTTCAAACACAGAATTTTAGTCAATATAAATCCATTCTGCGTTTTAATCACCAGTTGTTCGTATTTTAAAATTTGAAAGAACATATCATTACACTCATTACAGTATGTATTATTCAATATAATAATAAATAATGATTATAACAAATAATAATAAATTGATAATTAATTTATGATTTTTGTGTAAAAATTAGTTATTGTTATGTATAAGTAAAATAAAAATACTTTGTAATTAAAAAATATTTGTTTTGTATATTTTGATGAATATAATTAATGTCTCAGGTACAATTTTTCATTATATTTCAATCTTAGTCCTAATAATTATATTATACTAGATTTATATACATATGTGCAGTATTATTTCGTGTAAGAGATTATTGATTTATTCAAATTTAGAATGTTATTCAAAGGTCATTTTTGAAATATAGAATTTTGTAAATACTCAAAAAAATTTCTCCTGTAAAGCGGTCAATTATGGTCATGTATTTTAACTCATCACGGTAAGTTAATATTTTAAAACCTCAGCGAAATAATAAAAAGTAATTGAATAAACGTTCTTAAGATCTCACCTAGACGTATAGCACTATGTAACTATATAACATAATATATTAATACATAAAGCGACTAGCAAGCCGCGAGGTACATAAATATAAGGTTATTGTGTTGAATTTTATTTACTATATTTTAGTTTTATGCATTTGATTTTGTAAAACCAAAAAAGACAAACTAAAAGCATATACAGGGCGATTTTTTTTATCATGAACCGCTCATTATTTCAAAAGTACTCATGTTTTTGAAAATATTTTTTTACATTGTTTCAAGTTGTTAAAAAAATCAACGTTTTATTTAAAAAAATATGTTTTTAAATATTTTTTATCCTTATTTTTTTTAAGTTTTCATACTTTTTTGAATGACTTCGTAGTTTTAATTTCATATTCCAAAGCAGAACAATGTTTTGAGTATTTTAATACATAAAAATCGAATTTGGGGCAAGTAGTTTATGAGTTAGTTATAAGTATTCAACGTTTAGATGTGCGGAGTGGAGTCCACTACTCAGTTTGTCTAAACTTTAAATTCAATTTATATGTATCAAAATACTAATCAAAAAATTATTTTACTTTAGAATATGAAATTAAAACTCTATTTTGTCATCCAAAAAAGTAAAAAAATTAAAAAAATATAAGGATAAAAAATATTTAAAAATATAATTTTTTAATAAAAACGTTGAATTTTTAACAACTTGAAACTATGTAAAAAAATGTTTTCAAAAACATGAATACTTTTTGAAATAATGAATGGTTCATGGTAAAAGAATCACCCCGTGTATGCTTTTAGCTTTTCTTTTTTGGTTTTACAAAATCAAATGCATAAAACTAGGATAATAAATAAAATTCAACACAATAACCTTATATTTATGTACCTCGCGGCTTTGACATGGCCCTAGCGCCTGCGCTTCTCCTCAGCCGTACACACTGCCACTCAGGCCCAGATATAGGAGAATATCGAGGTTAAGTTGATAAGACCGCGGTGGCTCATTGTTACGAGATTGTCACCCCAGTCTCGTGGGTCGCGGGTTCAAATGCCGTACCGTGCGTAATTTTTTCAACTTAATTCTCGATATCTCTCCTATGACCGCAAAAATGACGCGTAAATTTGATGCGTCAAATGGCTCCCCGGCGGGGAATCGAACACCGGTCTCCCGCGTGACAGGCGGGGATACTTACCACTATACTACGGAGGAGTCAGCTTGCTAGTCGCTTTATGTATTAATACATTATGTTAAATATATATACATAGTGCTATACGTCTAAAGTAAGACTTTAAGAACGTCAAATTCAATTACTTTTTATTATTTCACTGGGGTTTTTAAATATTAATTTCCGTGATGAGTTAAAATACATGACCATAATTGACCGCTTCACAGGAGAAATTTTTTTGAGTATTTACAAAATTCTATATTCCGAAAATGACATTTTAAAATTTAAATAAATCGATAATCTCTTACCTACATATTAAAGTATTTATCTCGCAATTTTCTTTTTCTTCTGTTCAGTGTCTTTGTGGCTTTGTTTATTTAATTGTTTTGTTTTTTGGGGCGACTGGTGGTAATAATATTCTTTTGTAATGTTTTTCTCCGTGTTACAATGTTTCACAAGTTAGTCAGTGTAAATGTTCTCGAAAAGTCCAGTATCTGCATTTGAATTAAGTGGGAAATCCACCGTAACTAAAAATACAATTAAAACAGAAATCTTAAAATGAGCATTATAAAAGAGTTAAATAAACAAGTGTTTTATTTTTTTTGAACTATATTATTTAAAATTTACACATTCAAATAAGCCGAGTAAAAACGTATTATATAGTATGCAAATAAATTGTACAAATTGATATGATATATATTATACGTTATATGTATTGTATATTGATAGTAATTATTATTAAATTATAAATGTATAAAACATGTTTACCACGAATTCTAATGTTGTGTATGATATGTACTATACTTAAACCAAAATAATTCGGTTACTAAAATATAATATAATTTGTAATAATTAACAAACCTTTGATGATATCTGTTAATAACGCCGATGCAATTCTTGCAATGATACTCGTAGTTGGATTCAAGCCAGGACTACTATTAATTTCTATTAACCATGGTTCTAAATTTTCTGTTAACATGAAATCTGCCCCAAACAATTGAAAACCAAACGCTTTCCTGCTGTCCTAAAAGACTCTATGACGACTGTCGATAATGTTTCACAGATTGTAGGATATATTTGGGAAACTTAGTGGAACACTCACGAATAATGTATTCCTACAAACGACTGTTGATCGCGTGATACGGGAATATAAAAAAATAAATAAAATACACAAATATTTAATACAGACGTGATGATCAGTGTTCCCGCAACCGCAAATAGTCAAATGTACATTGTTATTAACTCATCAACACACCTACAAAAAAACCATAATGTACTTTTAAATATACAATATACACCCACGAATACAGTACTGTGCGACACAAACATCGTCGAGAAATACTTGTACGATATACAGTACAGCCCGCCGCCCGGGGTTGAAGATCCTATGTGCGAAAAAAAAAATGAACGAAGTAACACTCTGAAATAGTCTTAAAATCCTGTGAAAATTGGAAAATATACAAAAAATCACGTCAACAATAATAATAATAATAATATATATAGTCAATCGTTAGGCCGCGGCGACCGCACATATGTAGACCTTTTTATATGGGACCGCTTCGGTCCTGGCTATTGTGAACGCGAAAGAAGAAAGAAGTTGTCAAATCTATGAGTGTTTTTTATGATTCATAACTTGGTGCCTAATAAATAGCAAGCCTAACTAAATTAACGTGGATAAAATAAGTATTACCAAAAAAAAAACCTTGGAAAATCGTATATTATTACACGTTACAAACACTCAAAAATAATTATCGTTTTCGTAATGTGTACAATGTTTCCGAACAGATTCGTATGTCATTCAACGGCATCGCAGCCACCGAATAATCGGATCAGAATCGAATCGCGCGCGTTGTCAGATCATTACAGTGGCACACGAGACGGGCAGCTCAAACGAGAGCGATACACCCGTAACGCGGAACTCTTGACGAGTCACTGGAACTGTGCCATCTGCTCACTAGATCCGACGTACGCGCGAATCGTCATTTCTGCGGAACGTAACCTGCCGTAGCTCTGCGCGTGTCGACAATGTCGATAACGGACAGGGAAACGGGGTTTTTACGAATATACGTTCTGTTTGGGAAACTTAGTTGAACACTCACGAATAATGTATTCCTACAACCGACTGTTGATCGCGTAATAAGGGAATATGAAAAAATAAATAAAATACACAAATATTTTAATACATACGTGAACGATCAGTGTTCCCGCAACCGCAACTCGCAAACACTGGCAGTCTTGCGCCCGAACTGTGCCAGACTTATATAAGCCACGGAACAAAGCCAACGTCGAATTTTGTTTGTGCATACTAGAGCTTGGGGTAAGGAAATGTTAGAGCTACGAATAGGTATGAATAAAATCACTATTTAATAATTTGAGTAAAAGCGATATAATGCTTAAAATCAAAAAATATCTGACAAAAAATATAGACATCAGATGCCTTCCTTAATCGCGCAAGTCTGCCCGGGTGGGTCTTGCTACGACGGAGGAAAGACAGTGAATGTGAATGCTGGTCGTTTCACAGGGCCTTTTATACCTAGTTCATTAGCGATAACACAAGACCGGTCCGGTGTTCTGTGACAGATAACAAGAAACCGTCGAAACCCCAATAGTGCAATAGCCGATAATCGCACAATTTAAATAAAAGTTATTTTAAGAATAATATAATATTATAATAATAATAAAAATATTGATATATTAAAAATAATAATAAGATTAGGAATAAGATAATTATAATAATAATAAAAATAGTAATATTAATAAGAATAAGAATAAAAGGAAAAGAAAAATCTAGGATCTTCCCCGTGCATCCCCCCACACGGAACAGTAAAATCCCGCCTCGGACAAAAAATTAAAAGTTAAAATATTAAACAATTATATATTATTAGATTCCGAACGGAGTATTGAATGTATTCATTTTACAATGGTGTGTGTTTTTTTTTTTGTGTCATTACGTCTTGGAGTAGTAATAGTGCTTTGATTTTTGACTTCAGCCTCTCTTTGAAAAGGGTTAATTGAATCTATATGGTACTTTGGGGTTCAAAAATAAAAAAACTGAGATAGTTTTCAAACAATTGAAGTTCTTGTCCCTACAAATCTTATTAAAAACCAGAATTATGTTATCTCCATTATTTCAGGAGATATTGCAATGGGTAAATCCTCAACCTCGTGAAACATCCTGTATACAATATGGTACCCATAAAATGGGTTCAAAACCCTAAGGCGCATATGCCGAAATCGTAGATAAAAAAAATAAAAACTGTTATTCTGGACGAGTGTAGCTGCAGTGAAAACGAATATTATATTCCACTAGAGTAGGGGAATAGCTAAGACATGATATTATAATATATCATTTTATCTTTGCACTTTGCTTTACGCATACTATATACAACAGACCAAGCGTGAAGGAAAAAATTGTATTTTAGATACCCATATAAATATATATGTTTGCATTCATAGTTAAGTATACCCACAAACTATTTGAATAATGGGTCTGGAAAAACCCTGAAAAGTAACGGAAAAACAGAAATTTTTACGCATAACCAGTTTTTGACAAAATCGATTTTTATATTTTGCTATAAATCAAAAACATTGTTTAAATACTTGAAATTTTCACCAAATGTTTAGCGTTACCTATTAAATTTTAAAAATATTTAGAATTTTTTTTTAACTATTTATGGATCATTGAAATTTTCGATTTTTCTAAATTTATTTTTTTGAAACTCCGATAAATAAAATTTGGATTTCTAAAAAGTTTTTAAATTTTAATACAAGGTTTATTATAAGATGTTTTTATCATAATAAAAAAAAAATCAAAATTCGTTTTTAGTTACAAATTTTGTTTATAAGCTTATAAGCATTATAAGTTCAAATGTTTACAAAATATTTCAAAATCGCGAAAATTTGCAAGGATTTTTGAAGTTGAAAATTCATAAATTTTTTGTAATCTATATCTAAGGTTAAAAAACCCAACATAAGGTTCTTCATAACTTTTTCTTCAAATAACTGTAAAAAAAACCCCTAGCGTCAATATAGAAAATATTTAAGACCGTATGAAATTTAAAATTTTACGAAATCGCGTAAAATATAAGGATACATCCTAAAGCGATTAAAATATTTGTTGTTATTCAAGAGGTTAGGTAAGGTAAGGTCCAATAATATACAATAAACCACTAACCAGTCAATGTCACTACTTCTATAATAAATAAATTATAAAAATCTATTCATTTTTGTAGATTTTCTAATCAATTAATTATAAGTCCTCAGGACTTAGTCAACACAAATGCATATTGGCAACAGACAACCAAACTCCAGCACTTAGACTAACATTCTCCCAGCCAATTACCTCTTACCTACATAAGTTGATTATTTAAAATTTATGACATAGTTTATACATTAAAATTATTATTTATAAGGTTATTGAGTACTCCAACACCACCAAAATTACATCGCTCATTATACATACTAGATACCTACCAAGTTCTATTATTGAGTACTGGGGTTAAAAACCTCTACATTATTTAAATAACAAAATATATCTACCATAATACATTAATACCATAGCCATGTACACCAATCTAGCATTTAATATATTATAAAATAAGTAATAAATTAGCATGGCTTACAGCATGTATACAATTATCCAATACACCAACTCCTAAATATTTTTGACTACCTAACTAACATATCAATCCTGGGAATTCAACAGGTTAGGTTGTCTTAATCATCTCGATCACGATTATCTACTAGTAGTGATCAGGATTAAGATACATAATGTAATTTAAAAGAACTTTTTAAGCCTTCATTTAGTTTAACACGCGAATATGATCTTTTACAACGCATAGAACAGCTGATTCACGGCGTCATTCAATTATTCGTGGTGGTCGATGTAGAATATAGATAATATGCATTAGGTTGGTTACTGGGTCATACCAGCACAGAATAAATAATTTCATTTATTTTGTGATACCAGTTGAAAATACACAGCTTGTAAGTTGTATTGAACAAACTTAAAGATAAAAATATCTAATAGAATTATATGATCAAACACATTTTAAAGATAAATAAAAATAAACAGATCCGTACTTAATCGTTTGTGGAATAGTGGAAGGATTTATCAATTTAATTAGATTAAAGATTAGTCATTTTCATGAAAGAAAACATACATTCAGGAATATTTTCAAGAAGAGGTTCAACAACAACTTTCTCTGATAAATACTGACGATTTCCTAGGTTCTAACCATGTGATATCAATAGTTAAGGTTGCGACTTTTCAATTGGTTTAATAAATGCAAATAATTAAAATACAATACAGATGGAAACTTAGAAATTAGAATACAAATTTATATATTATTAACATAAACAGTACAAAATTGTACATGGTTAAAAACATCAATAAAGTTATTGTTTCTGCTAAATAATTTATAAATGTAGTGGCCTATTAACTACTACTGCTCCATAACGTTGACGTCTTATTGATATTGTTTGAATTGTCCAGGTATCGCTTCTGGGATTATAGATTTCAACAGAATCTAAATGTTTTTGTCCAGTTGTTGCCTTATTGCTTCCCCCAATAACATACAATAAACCATCCAACACCACTACTCCTATAGTATAAAAAATATACAAATTATATACATTTTTGTAAAAAAATTAATTATTATAGTCACCTGGATTAACTCGACACAAATTCATATCAGCAATAGATGACCAAACTCCAGTACTTGGATTATAGGCTTCAACACTTTTAAGAGGTGTTGATCCATTAGTTCCACCAATGGCATACATTATACCATCCCAAACTGCTACACCAAGATCATACCGCCTATTTGACATTTTTTCTACTAAGTTCCATTTGTCAAGACTGGGATTATAACATTCAACAGATTTCATACCACCATTACAATTACTATAACCTCCTACCTACATAAATTAATTAGTTAAAATATATCACATAATTAATATAATAAAATTATTTACTGCATATATCAGGTTATTGAGTACTCCAACACTAAAATTCTCTCTCCCGTAAATCATACTAGATACCATTTTCCGTTGTTCAGTATCAAGGTTATAAACCTCTACACTATTTGAATAGCGATTACCATCTAGTCCACCAATCTAACATTTAATACAATATAAAATATATATTATTTATAACATAAAATAACTATTATATTAGCATGACTTACAGCATATCTACAATTATCTAATACTTTAATTCCAAAAGCTTTTTGACTTACTAACAAAGCTAACCTCAGGAACCCAAAATATATACAACATGTGTATTTTGTACCATTTTTTTTAAAATGTGTTTGTAATTTGCACCAAAATAAGGATATTTAAGGTAATTTGCACCATCCTCAGGTAGTAAGAAATAGGAATTGTAATTTGCATCAAAATTAAAATCGATTATTTTTTCGATAGTACCAACTTACAAGTTTCTATATCCTAATATAAATTTAGCTGTTTTTATTTATAAAATAGCTGAGCTTATACACATAATGTTGTAAGTTTATATAAAATCGTATAATTATGAGTATGAAAAAAAGTTGATTGTTGATTGTTTTGATAGCATTTTATGTTTCGCGGTTAATTGAAGGTGGAATAATCTGGAAATAATAATGTATAAGTGAAAAAAAGTAAACTTAGGTATAGGTACATATTAATTGCTATTATACTTCATAACTGTTATAATACTTACACGTTTTTTGTATTTGTATGAAACTAATAATTCAATGAATGAAGTTCTTGATATCAATTTATTATTATACTGATCCAAAGCAACTTAAATTTATAATTCAAATTAATATTACCACATAAGGTGAAAAATCCCGAAAAATTATTATTTTTATTCATGTCCATCTAGTCTTGACGTCAAAGAGGACATTGAGAAATAATCAAATATTTCAAAATCGAATATTTGATATTCATTTTGAAACAAATTATAAATTCTATATTCGACTACCTGAGAGTGGTGCAAATTTCATAACCCATATTTTGATGCAAATTACTAACACTACTTCTGACTACCTGCAGTGGTGCAAATTACATATCTTTAATTTGGTGCAAATTACAAACTCCCAAAAACCTCTACACTATTAAATATCCACCCATCTAGTATTTAATATAATATAAAACATATAGTATTTATAACATAAAGTAAGTATTATATTAGCATTTAGCATTACTTACAGTATATATACAATTATCTAATACTCCAACTCCAAAAGATTTTCGACTAACTAACATATCAGCCTTGGAAACCCAACATAATGATGATGAAGATACATCAAGCATTTTAACAGATTTTAATAACCGATAGTCGTATTTAAATCCATCATGAAAGTATTCAAAACCACCCATAACAAACACAAATTGATCTTTTACAACGCACAAACCAACTTCTTTACAGAATTCAATCATTTTCGGTGTAATATGCATTAGGTTGGTTGCTGGGTCATACCAACTTATAATATTCTTCAATTCTATGACTGACCAACCCAATACTAGAATAACCTATAAGAATTAAACGTTTAAATACATTGTAAAGATAATTCAACAATAAAATAAACATACTTGTTGTAACCTACTAAACTGTCTAGGTTTACTCCTAATTGTTAGTGGGATAGAAGAATTTACTGACTTAATTAGATTAAAATGTAATACTTCAAATACATAATCTTTACCTACAAATATTAAAATAATAAATTATATATATTTAGTAATAATAAATTTATATACATGAAAAAAAATATACATTTAGGATTATTTATAAGAAGAGGTTCATCAACTACTTCCTCTAAGATATACTCTTTCGAAATTAATTTCAAACGCACATGATCCATTATATTGGGTAATAACTCTTTTCTATGATCCAATTCATGTTTTACCCACTTAATGACACATTCAAATACCTATAAATAATTAAAATTGAATTATTATGTAAAAAAATATTATAATATAGAAGATCAGCATCTATTATAGACAAAATTCATAATATGTCCAGGGCCGGATCTAGCATATTTTTTTTTTCAGGGAAATGTATAAAATTAGTGCAGTAATAAAATTAAACTGTTAATATTTCTATATATTACTTGTTAATCTGACACCCTCCAACCAAGACTTCCGATGCAAGGCCCGTTTAATCCCCCTAGATCCGGCTCTAAATATATCAATTTTATTGTTATAACCCATTCAAAAATATATTATTGTTAACTAAAAATTTGAAAAATGTTGGTATTGTTGTTAATACTTAAACAATAATTTATCACAAGGTTTCTATCCAGCTGTTTTCCTATACAAGGTGATTCTTTTATCATAAAACACTCATTATTTCAGAAAACATTTTTGCATAGCAGTGGTACGGGGTTACCCGCAAAATGTTTGTCCACTATTCCGTTTGTCTAAACTTTAAATACGAAGAAATTATTCTACTTTGGAATATGAAATTTAAACTCTATGTTGTCATTCAAAAAAGTAAAAAACTTAAAAAATATAATTTTTAATAAAAACATAGTTTTCCCAACAACTTAAAACTATGTAAAAAAATGTTTTCAAAAACATGAATACTTTTTGAAGTAATGAGTGTTTTGTTATAAAAGAATAATCAATTATAATACATTTATTTTTTTATTAAAATAATTGATAAAATGTTTATATATTGTTTTATAGTGTCTGAATACCCATCATTATTGAGCAAAATATAAACAATCAACATTGATTTAAAATTTTCTCGTAGCCGAGAATTCATATGATTACATAACTATGATTCCTCAATTTTTTCAGATATTATATTTATCCATTATCCAATATAATATGCATTATGATACCTTTTTGTAGCTTTGGTATGAACACTTCCATTAATATACATTAAAAATTACACCTTATTTTGATTGTAACATTGATTTAACCATTTACCCAACATTTTAAAAATTGATCTATTTGTTGGAAAATAATAATAAAATAGTTAATGCTATAATAAAAAGTACGTATAATTTATACTAATTTGATATTGTAAAAATATGACAGCGAGAAATAACAAAATTTTGTTTTAGATATTTTTTTTTACATAATTGTAAATCTGCACTAGACGATTGATTAATAGTGTATATTTTATTAGAAATATATTACATCACTATTTCATTTATTACTGATTAATTAAAACATGAATGTTAGACATAAAAATAAAATTATCATTATGTTTATGTATTTCTGTAAAATAAAATAAAATATGTATTAATTTCATTTTTCTTACTTTTTCCTCAAATGGAACATAAATATCATTACAGGAGATTAACTTAATCACTTCTTTGGATGATAAAGATAGAAACTCATCATGTTCAACCACTTTTCTGGAAAAAAAATAATTACAACTTACTAAAGGAACAAGAAAATAAAGTTATAGCTATCATACAAAAACTGTTTTTTAATATATGCT